>NC_056511.1:45159549-45207357 GCF_014905685.2 Nematolebias whitei
CAGTGTATATATATATACAGTGTAGGGGTTTGCTCAATCGGTTTCAAATTTGGCCATTTTGGTAAAAAGGCATGGGTGATGAAAAGTTATCAAAACGGTGCGTTTTTGATCATGATGAAGGGGCGGGGCCAGACCTCAAAGTTTGACATATCTCCATGAAAAACAAAACTCTAATAGCTCCTACACGAAAACTGTCTGAGACATCAAACCTTCAGTGATTGATCCACATCCGCTCCCTTGCAAGAATGAATGGTCAAATCATGACATCACTTAAGCCACGCCCCCTGACAACAGGAAGTGTAAAGCTTTACGTTGAACGATCCCTATCTGACCCCTGTGACCTGATCAACATGATAGTGTGTCTAGTGACTGAAGACATGTTGGTGTAACTTACTTTCTAACACTGACAGTTTTCAGTGGAGCATGTGGGTGTCTCTTCGTGGTGAAGTAAGGCGTAACGCCATGGCCGTACGTTTGGCTCTAATTTCCACAGATATGAGCTGAGGTGCACCAAAATCAGTATGATCGATCATTTTCCACCACTTGAAAAGGAATCCATGATAACGGCCAATAGCCTCCACAGCGCCCCCTAGAATATTTTAAAACTGCAGACCCAAGCCATTTTTTGACCGATAATTCTGAAACTCGGTGAACATCTGTATCTTCTCAAGACCTATGAAAAAGTCTCTTGGAGCCCAGCTCCAAACCAAACAGGAAGTCTGCCATTTTGGTTCAAACGTCTTTTTGGGGCATTTTTCAGTTTTCATACATGACAAATTTTAAAGAACTCCTTCTAGGGATTTTGAGTTATTGGCTTCATACTTGGTTGATATGCCCTAAAGGCATTGGGGAGTAAAAGTTATCAAAATCTTGAGTTTTCGGTTATGCTAAAGGGGCGTGGCCAGGCCTCAAAGTTGCCCTTCACGCCATAATTTCAAAACACTATAACTTTCATATAGAAAGACTCACTTGCACCAAATGTGGCATATGTCATTCCTGTTGGATGACCAACAATCCACTCTGGACATAAACTGACGTCATCAAAGCCCCGCCCCCTCAGAACAGGAAGTCACTTTTGTTAATTGGAATGCTCCCTGTTTGACCCCCTTGACTTAATCAGGATGATCCCGTGTCAGAAGACATATAACAAGTTGGTCTGACCTGCTTTAAACCACAAACAGTTTTCGCTGGAGGGTGTGGCCGTCACGGGTTGGCAAAGTCACATGTAACGCCATTGCCATACATTTGCCTCCAAATTCCACATATTTCAGCCAAGCTGCACCAAACTCAATACGCTCGATCAGTATCCACCCCCCAACATGAATGCAATCCAATATTTCAAAGATGTGGCCTAATGCCTCCACAGCACCCCCCAGAATATTTTAAAACCTCTGACAATCATGAAATTTGGTAAATGTGTATCTTGTCAGGACCTACAAAAAAGTTTTTTGGAGACATGGTCCAAACACAACAGGAAGTCGGCCATCTTGGATTGAAGTGCCGAATTTGACCAGATTTTGGACGTTTATAGCCTCCGCATTTAATCAAACTCGTCCTACAGCTTTTGACATGCAGATGTCAGAATCACTATGCACAGTCTTGAGGCATTGACAATCAAAAGTTACCAAATATTTCTTCAAAATCAAAGCATGTGGGCGTGGCCAAGCTTCAAAATCTGACATTTCGCTATAAAACATAAAGACGGAATAACTTGCACACACAACACCCCAGATGAATGAGACTTTCTGTGTGTAATAACTGACAAATGCTTATCACATTCACAAGGTCAATTGGTGATGTCACCTTAGCCCCGCCCCCTTTGAACAGGAAGTCGCCTGTATTCTTTCTGGTTTTCTACCATTCATACATATTTAAATCTGTGTTTAATGACACAGCAAAACTTGAGGCTAAATCCTTCTCTCAAAACTGGCTGGTGGTTGGAGCATGTGGGCGTGGCTGAATGGTGAATTCCAATCCACCGCTGTTTGCATACAGTTGGCTCTAAATCACAAAAGCATGATGAGATTTGCTCCAAATTGGATATAAATGGCATGTGTTAACCTATAAAGAAGTCAATAAGATTATATCAACATTTGACTCCCCTGCGCCCCCTAGATTGTTCCATCAGCTATAGCTCACCGATACATGATCCGATCTACATCAGATGTTTTCAACACCATAAGGGAATACTGCTGGACACAATGCTGTGGTACATTAATGATATCACTAAAGCCCCGCCCACTCAGAGAAAATATTTAAGATCACTGGGTCAGTAGTCCTATTTCTCCCATTTATGAAATATTAAAATTATATCCATTGAACATTGATAACCACACATGACATGTTGAAAAGCCTAAAGGAAGTCATCGCCAAACATTTGCCACAAAACAGGAAGTGACAATAACTACTGTGTGGAAGGTCGGATTTTGGCCAAACTTGTAAGACTTGCAGATAGACTCGTACTGACATGGGCGGAAGGTGATTTTTCAAGATTTGCCAAATGCACCCCCGGTGGACACGTGCAGGAATGGCACGAGAGCGTTCACGATGGCGACTGGGAGTCGTAGCTGGAACTCCCGCGGTCGCAAGTATCGTTATTTCAGAAACACAGCATAAATCAACTTGCCACTCTAAACTAGTTAATTTCCTAGAGAACACTAATTCCTCTGCTTTTTAATTCTATTACGCACATCAAAGTTCAAGCTCATCAATCCAGGTAAAGTAATCCATAAAAGTTCAGTCAGGTCATCTGGACAGTTCCATTTTTTTGTCACTCAACAAAAAAATGGAACTGTCCAGATGACCTGACTGAACTTTGTTGGATCTATTACACACAATTTCATTCTAAAGTAGTGATTTTTTTTTACAATAATATATATATATATATATGTATGTGTGTGTGTGTATGCGTGTGTGTTTTGGTGTGCTTGTGTGTAAATGTTTGTTGGGTGATAAAGAAGAAAAAAGAATGATGAAGTGATGTGGTAACAGATAAACATATAAAAGAAAATAGTAAAAATAAAAAAGGAAAAGAAAGGAAATAAACAAACAAACAAAAAACAAACAAACTACAAAAAAACAAACAAGAAATAGAATAGCTGTGACACCGTTCACCACCACCAGTGCAGACACCTTACCGAGCTGTGCTTTACATTTTATTTACAAATGCCAGTTAATTTACCTCCAGTGTTACAAGTTAAACCAGGACTGCTCAACTAAACTGCCCAGGGGGCCACAGTTACTGAGAGCCAAGCGCTCAGGGGTCAGATATCCACTAGTTCTTATCATTAAGTTACTTTGTTTTACTGTTAAAACTCTAGTTTCGTTTTAAGAGTAAACCCATTGGTGGACCGAACTTAGCTCACCTGTGGGCCTGACTTGGCCCGCGGGCCGTCAGTTGAACAGCCCTGCTTCAAACTAACCTGTTGTTCCTTTTAATAAAGTCACGGTGTGACGTCCTGTTCCCTGAACAACTGACCGTTAATATAAAGTTTATCTACAGGCACCGTGGCTCTGACGCCCTCAGACATGTAATTCTTCCTGATTGGAAACAAAACTCGCCTCCCATCGAGGATCTCTTTAGGAAATTGATCGTTCACACTGAAGTCCGTCCCACGCAGCTCTCTGCCCGACCTCTCACCTGCTCTTTTTGTCTAAAGTGCTCAAATTTAGCGATAACTGGTCGAGGTCGCTTGTTATCGGGCTCCTTGCCTCAGAGCCGGTGAACACGATGGAATGTGATGTTTTTTACCGTCTCACTTGGGAGTTTCAGCTGATGTTGGATAAACTCACGGATCGTAACTTCAGCGTCCTCCTCTGCTCGTTCTGGGATCCCTGAGAAGACAAGATTGTCCCGCATGCTCCGAGCTTGAATATCCAGGATGGACTCCTTCATTTTCCTGTTCTCTCCGGACAGCTGCGACATCTTCTCGGTGAGTTCTTTAACGTTACCCCTCAGAGTTTGGTTCTCAGCAGCGAGCGACACCACCTGAGCTTGGCTGAACTCCAGAGACTCCCTCAGTGCTTGGAACTCCTTGTGGAGAACCTCCACCAGGGCCAGCCGGGCATCTAAGCTGGTTAGCTTCTTGTCCATAGAGCCCAGGACATCAGTGAAGCTTTTCTCTGGAGAGGTGGAGTGCTGCTTGAGCTCTCCTGGCGCGTGTGTTTAGGAGTTGGTGTGGCCGTGGATGTGGTGTTTTTTTGTGGTTTACCCATCACGATGTTGTCAAAACACTCGTCCACGTAACTCTCCAGACTGTCCAAGGTTTCATCGTCCAGTTTTGGTTTATTGAAACAATATGCAGAGGTTATTATTAACAATATTTATTATTCTTGATTGTAATATATTGGCTTGTTTAACCTGAGTTGAATCGTTTTTGTTAAGCAGTATCCTGCCATGTTACTCACGCAGCACAGCTCTCAGTGACCTCAGCAGCTCATCACCACCAGGTCTCTGCTACTGTCTTTACTGACTCTGCTCCACCTGTTTTGTATTTGTAATTATTTTTTCTATCCTTAACGTGTTTTTTTGTTTTTGTATTTTTTGTCTTTCAGGTACACCTGGACCTACACCTGGACCTGGACTTATACCTGGACCTACCATTCTGTGTTCGTCTGTCTCTCCTTCCTGTCCTCTCAACCAGCCGGTCAAAGCAGATGGTCTCTTGTCCTGAGCTGGTTCTGCTGGAGGTTTCTTCCTGTTAAAGGGAGTTTTTCTTTCCACTGTCTCCACTGTGCTTGCTCAGGATGGGAGACTGCAACGAAGCCAAGATTCAACTTGTCTGCTGGATTCTTTAGATAGAGAACTTTACTAACTGGCTTTTATGTGAATGTTCCTGTAAAGTCCCTGAGACAACTTTGTTGTGATTTGGAGCTTTATAAATAAACTGAACTGAATTGAATTGAATTGAATTGGGCAGCACGGTGGTGCAACTAGTAGAGCTGCTGCCTCTCAGTGAGCAGGTCCCGGGTTCAAACCCCGGTCCAGGGGCCTTTCTGGGTGGAGTTTGCATGTTCTCTCCGTGCATGTGTGGGTTTTCTCCGGTTTCCTCCCACAGACCAAAAACATGCATGTTAGACTGATGGTAACTCTAAATTGTCCCTCAGTGTGAGTGAATGGTTGTTTGTCTCGTTTGCCTCTATGTGTCCCTGTGATGGACAGGAGACCTGTCCAGGGTGTCCCCCGCCCCTCGCACAGTGATTACTGGACATGGGCATCAGCGACCCCCATGACCCAAAATGGAATAAGCGGGTAAAGATGATGGGTGGATGGATGAATGACACGTTGAACTTCTAAAGAGTTTTGAGTGAAAGCTTTAGAAAAGAGGAAGCCCACCCCTACACTTAGGGAGGTGCTGTGACTCAAAATGGCCTCCCCTTTCCACTCTTTGTACCAGTCTGCTTCATTAGAAGGATCACCGTGGGTTTCTTGTAAATAAATTATGTCAATTCTCTTCTGGTTCACTGTTTGATACACTAAAGCACATTTTACAGCCTCTCTAGCCAATTAAGATTTAAGGATGCTATGTTAAAAGTATCCTTGTTGGGTAAGAAGTTAAAAATAATACACCAACAAACTATAAAAAAAATTTAAAGAGCTATTGTGCATCATTTTAGTCAGAGTTGTTTTCTAACTTTACACATTGTTTTCTTAAATCTGTAAACTTCCTGATTAGTAAAACCTGATGCCTCCTTGTTCCTATCGGGTCTCTTTGTTGCTTGTCTGTAAAACAGACACCCCACTGGCGTCAGAGAGCCAGCTCTCACTGCCGTCCAACCCCTCCTGCCTCTCTGCAGCCAGCTTGCTGGCCTGCACAGCATCCACCACATTCTTTCTTTTGATTCACCTCTTACTGGGGGCTGAGGCCCCCTGCTTCGTCATCTCTTCGACAGCACCTGCCTCTTCCTCCGCACCAGCTCCCAAAACCGACCCTGCTCTGTTACTTCCTGAAACCTTATTCTCTCCATCCTCCTCCACCTCACCTTTCACTCCCTGATCTCTACACACTAACTCCTCACCATCCATCTCACTCTCCTGCTCTCCTCACACCCCGTTTCTCTCCCTCACCTGAGTCTCACCATCGACACCATTCTGTCCCCCTCCACCACACACCTCTGTGCTGCCACCTTTTTCCACACACACTATTTTTGTTTCTTCACCATCCACAGCTGGCACCTCATCAATAGCAGAATGTTCCCCGCCCACACTGGACGGGTTCCTCACCTGTTCGGCAGCAGCAGGCTGCTTCTTCTCCGAGTCTGGTGCGGCTGGTTCGGCCCTGTTAGGACACATTTTAATGATGTGTCCCGCCTGACCACATCCACAGCGCTTCATGTTGGAAGACGCTGCAAACAGAATATTGTGGCAGACATAAATGTGTATATTTCACGTGAGAATGTGCTCTTATTGTGAAAGGGACCAAATATAAACGGAGTTGATCAACGGTTTTAATTCAGTCATTTTTTTCTGAGCTTGATGTTGGAAGATGTAGAGAATAAATCGAGACTCAAAACGTGCATTCCTGTTGATGATGCAGTAGAGGTGGTCAGTTTTAGATTAAAATCAGACACCACTCTGAGCAGCAGGACCACACTTTCCACAGAACAACTGTGTCAACTCTTGAAACTGTGCCTGCAGTCAACCTACTTCACATATGGGGAGCAACATTATAGGCAGAAACATGGGTGTGCTATGGGGTCTCCAGTTTCTCCTATTGTTGCCAACCTGTACATGGAGGAGGTAGAAAAGAGAGCCTTGACGTCCTTTTCAGGGACACCACCAAGTCATTGGTTCAGGTATGTTGACGACACCTGGGTTAAAATTAAATCTCAGGAAGTCCAACATTTTACTGACCACATCAACTCTGTGGATAAATACATCAAGTTCACACGAGAAGATGTAAAAAATGACAGGTTGGCTTTCTTGGACTGTGAGGTCTCGGTCTCTGATAGAGGACATTTGCAAACTGAGGTGTACCACAAACCCACCCACACAGACCAGTATTTGCAGTTTGACTCCCATCACCCTTTGGAGCACAAGTTAGGAGTCATCAGGACTCTGTACCACAGAGCAGACAGCATCCTCACTAACTCAGGAGCCAGGCAGAAGGAGAAATCCCACACAAGACAGGCTCTAGAACAATGTGGATATCCTAACTGGGCCTTCCTAAAAGCAGAGAAGAAACCCAAACAGGACTCCAGTCAGCATCAGGTGAAAAGGAGGAACCCAGACCCAGACCAGTGGTCATTCCATATGTTGAGGGAGTATCAGAGAAACTGAGACGTTTATTTTCTAAACATAACGTCCCAGTGGCTTTTAAACCCCAAAATACCTTAAAGACTGGTTCATCCCAAAGATCCAGTCCCCCGGCACAAACAGAGTAATGTTGTGTATGTTGTTCAGTGTCAGGAGGGTGATCAGTCTTACATCGGGGAAACTAAACAGCCACTGGCCAAAAGGATGGACCAGCACAGAAGATCAACATCATCAGGCCAGGACTCTGAGGTCTACACTCATCTCCAGGCCAGCGGTCACTCTTTCAGGGATGAAGATGTTCACATCCTGGATAGAGAGGAACGATGGTTTGAGAGAGGAGTAAAGGAGGCCATCTTTGTGAAAAGAAACCGTCCATCATTAAACAGGGGTGGAGCCTCCAGGTTCAACTGTCCCCCTCTTACAATGCTGTGATTGCTAGTATCACTCAGCCCTCTGTGAACAGTAAACAGCCATCAGGTGCTAATGATCCATTGTTAGGCTGATGGTCCTTCTTGAGCATGTGATCAGCTGGTTCTGGTTGTCAGCAGCAAACTGGTTGATCCACCCTGAGACGGTGCTATTTAAGAGACTGAGCTGAATACAGCACCTCAGACTGAGGAAGTCCTCAGGATGAAAGACAAAACGTTTCTACATTTTTTTGTTTTGTTTTGTTTTTTGAATGTGCAGAGGACCAGATTGAACTTTTTTAGATTTACCTACCATGGTTGTAGGAACAAACGTTTTCCCAGGAAGGCCAGTACCGGGGTCTGGTTCGGTCCGTTGGGCGTCCAGAATGTCCTTCTCAATAGGCCAAGTCATGACACCCAACTTATAGGAAGAAGGAAGGATGTTCTCAGGAGCGTCTGTACCCTCAGCCGTGGAAAACTGTTGTGAGAGGGCATCTGGTTTTTCGTTGAGGGACCCTGGAATATATGTGATGGAAAACTTGAATCTGGCAAAAAAGAAGGACCACCTGGCCTGTCAGGCGTTAAGTCTTTTAGCCCCCTGAGATAGGCTGGGTTCTTGTGGTCTGTCCATATTATGAAGGGGAGTTCAGCTCCCTCCAGCCAATGTCTCCACTCTTCTATCAATCAACCTTTATTTATACAGGTAAATCCCATTGAGCCTCGAGGACTCATTTACAAGAGAGACACAATAAACCGCCTCTTGAAATCAGGGTGTGATAAAATGGGGGCTGTTAAAAAAAGATGTTTGAACATGGACTTTGAAGTTTGAGATAGTTAAAAGCAGAGTCAGCTTTTTTTTTCAGGCTGACAGTTTATGGAAGAGGAAAAAGTTAAGTAAAAGGAGCAACAGTGGAGGTGACGCAGTTGTGGACGTGTAATGGTTAAATAAAACCATCAGGGGGAGACGTTTTCAAAGCAATGTTCCTCTTAACTACACTGTTAATGGACACGCACAACAATGCAGCAACACTGTTTATTTTATTTTGTCCTATCATCTGATCAAAAATATTGTCTCAAAATTATGAAATAAAACACTTTTTTCTTGTTTCTCCTTATTACATAAACATAAGCACTTCCTTTTAGGAGACACTCTTCATTTATGGTGATAATGTATTGAATGATAACCTACTTAAACACTTAAGACCATATAAAAGATGTTGAGTTTTCTTTTATTATTTTACAAAGTGCATCTATTTTCCTCAGCTAGAGTTTATCTGAACCCAAACAATGAGCGAAGTGATCTGGTGCGTCACAGACAGGAGAAAACAGATCAGCCAAACAGTTCCACTAATGAGCGCAAACAAATCAGTACGTCCAGGAGTCAAAGGCAAAGTTTGCAGAAAGGCGCTGTCAAAGGCCACAGAGGATGTGGAGTCGTTAGGATGAAATGTTTGTGTGTGCTGAGGAAAGAAGGTGTTGGGAGAGGGGATGTTGGGAGTCATGAGAGGGTGAGGAAGCTTGCTGGTGTTCTTTAAAACTTTAACATTAACTCAACTTTCACCTTCAAGAGTAAAAATCTCAAAATAAAAAAAAGATTCTCTGTATATTTGTTTCATTTTGTGCTTCCCTGCCCACATTTGCCCTGTCTAGGTTTTGCAACTTTGAAACAGCATTCCTATTTCAGCACCCATGTCATTAATGAATACACAAAATTTTGAAGAAAGAGTATTTAAATTTTGAAAGACAGAGACGTTAGACTGAGCTGGCAGCTAGTAATGAGATGCTTTTTCTAAACGCCTTCAGTTACTCTGAGAACTACTGATAAAACATCACCTGAGATCGTTTATGAAGACACCTAAATTACACAATGGAGTCCCATACAGAAGTCCCTGCAATGGAAAACACTGTAAAAATGGGAGTAAAATCCTTGTTTGGTGCAGCCAGTAGTGCTGTATTGTAAGAAGACAGGTCTGCATAATTTATATAAAACAATTGGAGCGCTGCCTATCTCGCTCATTGATTATATTTGTGACATTGCGGAGAAGCTAAGATGGCGTCCAAACTGGGCAGCTGCTCACAGCTGACAAAACTGACATGGTGCACAACGCAGGTGTTGCATGTAATGGCAGCTGCATAAGAAATGGTAAATGGACTGCACTTATATACTCTTTTTTACCTTATCAAGAATCAAAGCTCTTTACACTATCTGTGCCCGGCACTCTACCAGTATCTATACAAAGACTAATCAGAGCTTTATCACATTCATACACCGATGGGACACACATCAGAGGCAACGAGGGGTTCAATCTCTTGCCCTGGGACACTTGGGCATGTGACTGCTAGTGGAATCGAACCCCCAACTCTCCCATTGGAGGACGACTGCTCTAACCGCTCAGCCACAGCCGCACTGTTATAGTTTAGGAATAATGTATAATTAGTATTCCAACATTTTTCAGTCAGGTCATCTGACAGTTTCTTTTTTTGTGCTGAAACATTTCACCTTCCATCCAGAAGGCTTCATCAGTCAAGGAAACACACAACAAAACTGATTCTTCCCCCAACAGCTTTCATCCAAAGTGGAACAAACCAGTTATGTTGGTGCTAAAGTGGTGTCTTTGTCACGCCCCATACTTGGGTGCCGGCCCTCTTCCTCGTCGACAGTCATGTCAAACTGGTTCAAAACCAGCAAAGTCCATGCTCAATAATGCAGGTATACAATCCAACAATTTTCAGTCAGGTCATCTGGACATTTAAAGAAACATATATATGTGTATATTTACATGTATGTATATATATATATATATGTATGTATATGAATTCAAAATCTTACTTCTAACCTACAAAGCTCTCAACAACCTAGCTCCATCATATATTTGAGATTTTATTGTTCCATATTTTCCCAACAGAGCACTTCGTTCTCCAACTCAAACAGGAACAGGTTTTTTTAATATACATTTTGAAAAAAGTTTCATTTTCAAGTTTGTGGGATCAATATAAATACATTTCTCATTTTTATAATTTTATTGAACATGTTTGCATTGTTTAAAAATCAGTTTTTCCCCTGTTATTCTTGGTGTAAAGGGCGGCTGTGGCTGAGTGGTTAGAGCAGTCGTCCTCCAATGCAAGAGTTGGGGGTTCAATTCCACCAGCAGTCACATGCCCAAGTGTCCCTGGGCAAGACACTGAACCCCTCATTGCCTCTGATGTGTGTCCCATCGGTGTCTGAATGTGATAAAGCTCTGATTGTTCTTTGTAGAGAAATATGAATGGGTAAATGAGGGCACAGATTGTAATGTAGAGTGCTTAGAATATCTTAAAGCACTATTTAAGTGTGATCCATTTACCATTTATAAAGTGCACCAAAAGCAGTGTGATAACTGATACTGCTGGAATCCAACACAATAAAAAGACGACCCTGGAGGTCAGTACAACCTGCCTGTAATGTGGGAACACACAGTGCTTGAAGCAGAGTGGATTTCAGGCTCCCTGTGGATTCTGGTGCACAGGTCACACTGGTGTTTGCCCTTTCTTTCACCTCTCTCTGTGATCAGATAAACTCTGTTTTGGGGTGTAACGATGAGTTTACTCTGAATCTTAGCTCAGATTTGTGTTTCCTGCAACACCTCTTCCTGATGGGGTACAGAACACAACCTGCTTACGTAAATAAGCCAAAGGAGAAGTCACAGGGAGCCAAAGGTGAGACCCTGCTGCTATATTTCATAAAAGGAACCATTGTTTTGCTCCAGACTTATTCCTTGCAATGCAATGTAGTTTCCGTTCTTGCAAATGGTCTGAGCCAATAAATTAGTTGTTGGTAGGAAGAGACAACTTGCTGGCAGGTAAATGGAGACGAGTGACAAAACAAAGCAGAGGAGGTTTCTTTATAAACACGAGTGATTCGAAATTGGACAATTTACGTTTTATTACTGTTTACAGGCAGAAACAACAGATACAAATATTGTCATTAGAAAAAAACTATCTTTTGTTTGTTGGTTGTTTTTCCAAATAGAACAATACATTTTTCAAAGCAGAAACAGATCCACACATTTGATGTAAAATATTAGCTGAGGATGTCAAACATCGGCAGATGACTCTTTCTTTTAAAGGAGTCTCTGTATTTTTTAAGTTAGATTCCATGGAAATTTCAGCAGTCAGTATCTTACCCACTCCAGGTAGAACAATCTGGGTATAACAAATCAAGTATAAATATTAGTCCATAGTTCCATCCTCAGACACATGTTCATGGAAAGAGTTGTCGTACAATTTCCTGTTTGTGCTGAGAGAGAGACCGTCAATGACAATGACAAACATCATTAACAGAAAGATACAAAAGGAGCATTAATTAATAAAAAATACATTTTTATACCGTTAAAAATACTTTACATAAAACCCAATATCATATTACAGATTACCAGCATTTTTTTTAAATTAAAAAGTAAGAATTAAAAAACCGTTCTCCCTCAATGAACATAAAACCTGTTTGATGCCCCAGAAGTCTTTAAACGAGCTCAGGTTGCTGGTGAGGGTGTAAAAAGCATGCTCCACTTTTAAACAGGCTGCAAGTAATCCTTTAAAGCTCTCAACCACATCAGTCCAGCCCCGGCCTGCCATCTGGTTCTTTCTGGTCAACCATATAGCAAGTTTTGCAACCCCAAACAGAAAATGTATTAAGGTCAGTATCTTTTTCTTGCGTAGTGTATTTTGGACCAAAGATAAAGAGAGGTAAAGAAAACTCTTCCCCAAGAGCTACCACCCACTCCTCTAAAAGTCCAAAGAAACCCGCTGACCTTTGACATGAAGGGACAAGAAGTTCTAAAGTCTTGGTCTGGGCACAAAAAGGGCACCCCTCCCCAGTGCTGGAGTCAAAGTGAGCTCTGTGTCTGTTCGTAGCTATGAGTCCATGTATTATCCTTCAATGAAGGTCAGCCACCCGTTTTTCCAACTGGGGGCTTATACAGGACCTTCCACCTGCCTTTAGGGCTGTAGTCTGAAGCAAAAACCTGAGTCCACCTCGACTCCCTAGTTCCAGCCAACGAGCGTAGGTTCAGTACCTTCACACAGCTGAGGTAGAGCTGCTTTTTTCCACACAACTTAAAAACACCCATCTTTGGCATTTCCATAGATAACAGCTGCCCCCTTTCTTCCCCCAGCTCTTCAAAAGCAGGACTTACTGTCAGTGAAGGAAAAGCATACTCAGTGGCATCGCTCCATTGATCCTGCGGATGCATGTAATCCCAAAATGCGACCGTGTCAACGCAAATCTTTTCCTCTAATTAACATACGAAAAAACCTACGTTTTCCCCCCATCATGTCCGTGTAAATAGAGCCTGAAACTCTTCAAACAGATTATTTATTTGTAGATGTTCACACAACGGACCTGCAACTATTTTCTCTAGAATTTTTTAGATAAAAGTTAGATTAGATATAGGTCTACAGTTGGCCAGAATTTCTGAATCAAGGTCAGACTTCTTAAGTAAAGGTTTAATTACAGCAACCTTAAAGCTCTGTGGTACATAACCATTAAAGACAAATTAAGTAGATCCAAAATGTGGACATTAATTAGTGGAAATATCTCTTTAAACAGTCTAGTTGGGATGGGATCTAGCAGGCATGTGGATGGTTTGGATGAGGTTATTATTTTTGACAATTCAGAGCTCAACAGGACAAAAACTGTCCAAACATAAATCAGGCTCTAGTGAAATTTTTAAAGTTGCCTCATTTGACAGGGGACTAGAGATAGTAGAAGGAAGGATGGTTTGAATTTTCTCTCTAACTGAAATAATTTTATTTATAAAGAATCTCATGAAGTCATCACTACTTATAGTTGTAGGGATACATGGTTCAACAGAAATGGGACTTTTAATTAGTCTAGCAATAGTACTAAACAGAAACCTAGGGTTATTTTTATTCTCCTCTATTAAAGATGAGTAATATAAAGTTCTAGCTTTACGGAGAGCTTTTTTATATGTTAGCAGACTATCTTTTAGTTGTGTACGCTGAAATCACATTTTGGTTCGGTTCAATTTCAAACAGGGCTCGGTTCGGTTAATTTTCAGTACCAAAAAAAAGACAAAATAAAGACTTACAAAATGTTTATTTTGAAAATATGTCAAGTAAACAATAAGTTTGTATAAAAATAAATAAGTGACCCATTTGGATGATATTTTAAATAAACGGCACTCCTTACAATAAATAAACTATACTAACAATACAAAGTTTGTTTTCTCAGTCATCCAGGTATATAACAACAAAAAAGGTTGAATCATGTCATCTGGACTTCGTTTTTTTGTTAAAAAGAAACGTTTCGCCCCTCATCCAAGAGGCTTCGTCAGTCTGAGGCCTAGCCATCTGGTATTACCCAGAAGCCACCCTGACTCTTGTGTTTCAAGCCTGCCTCAGATACCCCTGAAGTCTGGCCTTTTCACTAATGGTTTCAAAAACACAAGGCCAGACTAAAATGATAAAATAGTGAATAGTAAAATATTACACGGTCCCGTGTTCTATTTAAAATGAATATAAAAACAGAGTTTATAATAGGTTATTTAGTGCCCAACTGCCATCGGGTAAAAGCTATTTCTGAGCTCTTGTTAGTTCTGTACCGTCTGCCTATACAAACAGAAAATAGAGGCCTCTCTGGCGTCTGGAAACTGTAGACACGCATGGCAGGAAGTAACGACTATGACTAACGTTCCACACAAGGGTAAAGAGCCATCAGATCAATATTTGCCTGAAATTAGAGGAGCAGAGTTGGCACATCAGCTTAATAATTTCTTCTGTAGGTTTGAAGAAAGCCTTCAAGGACACACACACACACAAGATATCAATAAAACCAAACTCCTAAATTCTTCATCATAGTTTTTTGTAATCATCTATCTTTTAATAAAGCAGCATTTAAAGGGCCAGTGTTATAACACAAGTAAGTAAATGTAATATTCATTCAACCTTTAGTAATACAGGTTAGTCCCACTGAGCCTCAGGGACTCATTTACAAGAGACCTGAAGCACAGGAAAGACCGAGACAATGTTTTGTTCTTCATATGGACAATTACAGAACATTTAAATATTCTCATATAAACTATGAAGCATGACCTTGTTAGCTAACATGTTACATAACGACACATGAACTACCGGTTCTGACATGACCCATCAGGCAGGATTCCACAGAGAGAACCTCCTGTCCTCTCCCAGGTCCAACGTGCACCGCCTGTCAGGATGGCTGCCCACTTGAACCAAAACAATGGTGCACTTTGTCACTCCTGATGGGATATCCTGATTTATGTTATCTGAGCAGATCCATCAAGTGGATCTTTTTTTAGCAACGTGAAGGAGAACGGCTCTGCCTCTGTGTGCCCACTCCACTCCAGGACAGCCCGAGCAGACACGTCAGCTTGTTTGTTTCTGTTATCAGCAGTCACATTAAATCATAGTTTCAAGCTCCAGCCCACCGGCAGGGAGACTAACGGAAACTCACCTCTGTTGAAAAGCAGCCACTTTATTTAAAGTTCTTTTCTTGTTGCTGTTCAGATCTCTGATCAGTGAAACGTCTACATGCATCACAGTGTTTTCCCCGAATGATTATTGAATCACTACAGCTAGTTACACGTTGGGATATGAATATTTTTTCTCGGATCTGCCCTGGCCTGATGCCATATATACTGTAAACATCTCAACCTGTGGACTTATTTGTTTTCCTTTGTTTAAACTATTTTGACGTGTCTATAATAGTGAGAAAAAAACAGGAGGAGGCTTTGTTGGTCCTGACTGTCTGTATTTATGTGAGCACATCCTTTGGCCTCCCAGACCTGGCCTCAGTTCAGCAGAAAACTGAGCATCAATGCCAATCAAGCGTTGATGTTGCTATACATAGGAGGATGAAAACCCCCGATCTCTGGGTGTGATGACCAAATGATGATTTTTGTTGTTTTAGTAAAATATGGCCACCATTCTGGAACTGGCGTTCTGAAAAAACTTCACATTACTGACAGGCTTAAAAATGCAAGAGGAAAATGATTAACGATTGTTGTCCCTTACTAAGATTGCTAAACGTATCAATGGTTAAATAATACATTTTGGTAGCAATACCTGATAACAGGAAATAGAATCATGAATATCTTTGACTTTAAACAGTATATTTTTATTTGTCAAGTATCCGTTTAGCCCTCAGAGATATTAAAGGAAGGAAATTCTTTCTCAGTAGCTGCTCTGAGTCACAGCAAAACTGCTTGGTGGAGGTGAAGATCTGGTCCCTGTTCCACACTGAGGTCATCCAAACCGCCAAGAATCATTTCCATGTTTTTCAGCTGCTATCAGGCATCCGGGAACAATGGTCTCTTTAGGTGTTCTTTATACCTAAACTTTTTCTGACAAAAAACAAAAGTTCTGATTGACGAAAAGAACATAATATTATTCCAGTGGCACACTGTTTTTATCTTGTAATCTATAAAGAGATATATATCTATTAAAAATATCTTGTTTGCTAGAGGAGAACAGTGAGCAATAATGAATTACTATTCATTAACTTTAATAAACTAATATCAGCAGAGAGATTAGTTCAGAGCTCAATGGAGAAACTGAAACTCCTGCGATTAGTGGGCTAAAAGAAAGCACACTAGCCAACAGTGAATAGAAAGAAGGCAGAAGAAAGACAGTCAGATTATTTGGGATAACAGTCCATCTATCCATTTTCAACTGCTCATCTGTGGTAGGGCCATGGAAACAGGAGGGAAAATCCAGACATCCCTTTCCCCAACACCATTCTCTAATTCATATGGAGCTGTCAGGCGCCTTGTGTGAAAAACAACATTCCCCGTGGTCTTCTGCCTCATCTTTTTTCATTCATTCAACCTTTATTTAGACAGATACATCACATTGAGCCTAGAAGACTCATTTACAAGTGAGATCTGTTTAGACAGACAAAAAGTAATGAAACTGGACATATAGGAATTGGAGGCGAAAAAATTCCTATCAGACTTTTTTTTTCCTGCCTGAGAAGAAAAACTCTGATATTAAAGAAACACCTCGCACAAACAAGCACATAATGACGTAGACATTCTGCAGAGGGGGGAGACGAGAGGGGGGAGACGAGAGCGGTGAGCATGATCATAGATGCTCTCGAGGGCACTGTAAGAGTTCTGATAAGGATGGAATAATCAGCCAGTGTCCGGTGAGATCCGTAAACATTCTCGAGGTATGTCGAGGAATGGCCACGAATAACGACTATGAGAATCCAAGAGTCCTGAAATGATGACACAAAGTTTGTTCAGCTGGTTTCATCTGGATATCTTCCACTCATGCTGAGTCCATTGTTGATAAATGACAAAACAGAATTCTTATAACTGCTAAAATTTGACGCCACTCCGTTTTTGTTTTCATTTCCAGAAGAAGACGTGTCTTCAGAGGTTTTCGTGTCGTTTCTTTCAGTAGTTCTTGGTGCAGCGCCCCCACAGGTGAGCAGGGGAACAGGTTGGTTCAACAGGTTGACTCGACTGCACAGTGCAGTGTGAATGCAAACGCACCAGCTCAAATGTAACAAAAGGTCATGAATATCGGTCCCCAACTGAACCGAGTCTACCGGACTATCAGGTGTGAAAACAACCTTAATCCCCTAACAGATAATAGTAGAACTAATCTTTCATTTAGCGATTTTTCCAACTTTGGAACCGTTCAGGGAATTTGCTTCAGTTATAGTAGGTTTCACCAACTTTAAGTTCACTAACAAAATGCACAAGCTTGTTCCTGTCTGTTGTGGGTATGTCTTTGAGAGTGTGTAAGGCACACTATTGCCTTACTATGTGTACATGTGACAAGACATGATTGGTCGACACAGCAGCAGCAAGATGAAGGCACTATCCAGATTTCTGAAATTAAATCTGGAAACACTAACAACTTGGAGATAAAAATAATAATAAAATATTTTCAAGATGAATAATGATAACCCATAAAGGCTTCTTCCAGTTTAAGTTAATGCCTTTTGGCCTGAGGAACGCCGGCGCCACCTTCCAGTGATTAATGGAAACAGTTCTCGGAGAACTAAAAGGAAAAAAACATTTTGTTTACATCTATGACATCATAGTGTTCTCTAACACCATTGAACAACATCTGCAACATCTCGAGGCTGTGTTTAAAAAACTCTATGAGGCTCATCTCACCTTAAACATAAAGAAATGTTGTCTGCTTCAGACCCGTCTCGGATTCTTCGGCCATGTGGTCTCTGGAAAAGGAGTGGAGGTAGACGCAAGTAAAATCCAGGCAATCTCCGACTATCCACCTCCTAATTACTAAAAGGGCCTGCAGAGGTTTCTCGGCTTAGTGGGATGGTACCACAAATTTATACCCAGATTGGCAGACCTGGTTGCTCCCTTGAATAATTAAAAAAAGGATGTACCTTGGGATTGGTCATCAGAGTGTCAAGCATCATTCGAACACCTCAAAACACCGCTGCAATCTCCACCAGTCCTCGCTCAGCCACAGTCACACCTTGGCTTCCAGGTACATTGTGATGACAGCGACGTGGGATTGGGAGCTGTCCTGATACAAATGGTGGAGGGAGAGGAGAAAGCCATTGCATTTGCCTCTAGATCACTCCGTGGGGTTGAACTCCGTTATTCCACTTCTGAAAAGGAATGCCTAGCGGTTGTTTGGGCAGTTGAAAAATGGCACCACTATCTGGAAGGAGAGATGTTTGATGTGTTTACAGATCATGCTGCACTAGCCTGGGCATTTAACTGCCCAAAGACCTCATCCCAGCTTACTAGGTGGACATTAAGGCTGCAAGCATTCACATTTCGGGTACATTATTAAAGAGGGTGCTTCAACGCTGTCCCTGATGCTCTGTCACGTGCACCACCTGGGCAGGAAGGTACCATCAATGTTGCTATGGCAAAAGACTATTGGACAGATCTCCCCAGCTCACTACAAGATATTGAGAGTGCCCATAAAAGGTATTCTCTTTGCATGGAGCTCGGCCAAGTGGTCACTTTTCCAGCGCCTGGACGTGTACATCACGTGTATCAACAAGGTGTTTTATACCGGGGCATATCATCCAAATATGGAGGATTCAACTACCAACTGGTTGTCCCAGCCAATCTGGCAGAACATTTCCTCACCTACTACCATAACAGTCCAGTGGGAGGCCACTTGGGAAGGCTTAAAACCCTTCTAAGGATTTTGGAAGTGGCTTGGTGGCCAACTGCAAGGAAGGATGTATGGAGTCATGTCAAGGCCTGCCAAACTTGCCATAAATACAAGGGCACAAATGAGAAGCCTGCTGGACATTTCAAGTCACCAGACGTTGGTGCGCCAGGGGAAATGTTGGGGGTAGACTTTATGGGTCCATTCCCTCCTAGTAAAGCCAGGAACACTGTGTTGATGGTGGACTACTACTCCAAATGGGTGGAACTGTTCCCAATGAGAGATGCCAAGACCCCTAAAGTCTGTCACATCCTCAGGAACAACATATTTACCTGCTGGGGTGTCAGACAGCAGAAGACTGCAGTTTACCATCCACCTGTTAACCAGTTTGTGCAAATCTTGGGGTGTAGTCCAGGCATGGGCAAACCCTGGCCCGCGGGCCGTATACGGCCCGTAGGGCTTCTTAATTGGCCCGCTGAAATTGTCAAAAATTTGGACAATTTAAATTTATTTATTTTTTTTTAATTTATACTTTATTTTTCAGGGGTGCTGAGGTAAAATTTAGGGGTGCTTAAGCACCCCCCCAAAAAGAGGTTAAAATTGCCACAGGTTCAAATTATATTTAAGAAAATGAATTTAATAGGAAAGAAACTGGTGTTGTTTTCCTTGTAGTTGCAGAATTTTTCCAGTAGATGCGCACTACAGACACTGGCGTGTATTATAGGCAAATTAACAGTGAAGAAGAAGTAATTTCTTCTTCTACACTTTTATTTTTACTTTGCCCCACGAACTTGTCTGTAAAAACATGTTGATCAAAGAAAAGAAAAGTGTACAGTGAGTGCAGAGTGTTTAAAATGGGGTGGACAACAACATATTGTTTCACTGAGGTCCAAGTTTTTATGCCAAGAAACTGTTGCGGTTTTCAAAGAGTACACTTTGCTAACTGCTAACTATGCTAGCAAGCCTTTCTCTGATGGTGATTTTTTTAAAGAAACATGGTAAAAACAGAGGAGGTCTATTGTGTCCGGAGGGCCAAGACAAGTAAAAAAAAAATATCACTTTATCACGCAGGACTGTGACTCACCTTGTGGAACTGACTGATGAAGATTTAGCAAAATAAGCTAAAAGGCAGAGAGAGTCCTTTAACTTACAGTTTATTGGATGAAAGTAATAAAGGACACTGCTCATCTCCTATTTTTTTATCTGCAGGATTTTTTTTTTTCATTCAACCTTTATTTAAACAGGTAAATCACATTGAACCTCGAAGACTCATTTACTTTCAAGTGAGACCTGTTTGGACAGACAAAAACAGTGGTTAACTGGACACGTGTAGGAGTTGGAGGCAAAAAAAAAAATCCTAGCAGACTTTTTTATTTTCTTGCCTGAGAAAAAAAACAACAGTTAACAACAGTTTTGAGATAATGGAGGTGTTTTTGACCCTGGAGTCTCTGAAAAGAAAAACACGGAGATGATTTTTATAACCGTCTGCTGTCATGAGAGAATGAAGCTTCTGTGGAGTAAAGTTGTCACAACGGACACATCACCAGATTTAAGTGGAAAACATGTCGGGCTGCTGACAAGAATCCAGGATAAAGTGAAAGAAAAACCTGAACCAGATGTTATTTTCATCCATCATGAATCGCTGTAAGTCGTGTTTTGTGTGTGAAACTGTTAATTGTGTGAATTATTGTCAGGTTCTCTGTTGTGAGGCTGCACAGAGGAGCTGCAGGAGGAGGACGTCTGCTTCCATCCCCAACCTGCTGACCTGTCATCAACTTTAGATCCTGTAGTTGTACAAAGTTTAGTGAGCAGTTTGTGGAGGTGAGCTGACACTTTATTTAGACGTTTCTCCTGTATTCCATGAGCACAGTGAGGTAAGAGACTTGTGGTTTGGTTCATGTGATTTTTCTTCAGGTAAGAGAAAATACAGTGGTTTGTTTTGTTTGTTGTTTGGGCCTGAAGTTGGTAAGACTCCACAAAGTTAATAATTTCACTATTGTCAATAAAATCACTGTTCCATCATATAATGTGATTTAGTGGCTGCTTGAGTGGTGCAGAATCAACCATAATTAATAGTGTCCCGGTGGCTGTTTGTTGTGCTGGGGTGTACAAAGTAACATCACACAAACACTCCATCCAGCTGTTCCCGGCCCTGAGCTCCAGTTTTAGAACTCAGTGTGGTCCACGAGTCTGAAGGTTTGCCCACCCCTGGTGTAATGGTCAGGGCCTGTGAGGGTTGAGAGAAAGCTTAGTCCTGTTACTTACTGTGTGTCAGGGATGACAGATAAAAGTAAAGTCGATACAGCCAATGTGGCCGACATGAAACCCTTCTGCAACCCCGATAAGCCGCTGGCGGGGGGGGGCGATGTAATGATCACTGGCCATTTAATACAGCGTTAGATGTATTTCCTTTTTTTCTCTCCTTATTTTATAATATTGTCTACGCTGAAAATATGACCATTTATTATTAATTATCATCCCCTGTAAGGTAATGTTTCTTTTCCGACTGAATGTTTGAACTTGTTTGTTTGTTTGTGTAAATTTGTTTGTGTAAAAATATGTTTTGGGGTGACAGCGGGGAAGAGAACTTAAAAGGAGGAGGAAGTGCGTGCGTCTTTTCCTTTCGCCTTGGGGTGCGCACCTGCCGAGGAGGATTTGGCATGAAGCCGTTACCCTGGATTTCCTGTGGACTGTTCCTCACCCCGAGTTGGGATCGCGGTGGATCAGTAACTTATTTCTTACCCAGGACTGCAGGGGAGGCACGTTAAATGGACCTTGAGATTCTGATGAGATCGCTTCTTTTTATTTCGGCGTGCCGACACCTGGGTTGATTGAGTGCGGTTTCTTCCCACAGATAAAAAACATGCATGTTAGGCTGACTGGCAACTCTAACTCTAAAATGTCCATAGGTGTCAGTGATAAAGTGAATGATTTTTTTGTCTCTGTGGACCTGTGATGGACTTGCGACCAATCCAGAATGTACCCTAACCCTAAACTAACCCTTTCATACAATGATGACCGGATATGGGCACCAGTAAGCCCCGTTATTGGTATCCTCAGTTTTTAGACCTATTGGCAGGCAGACGAGGAGAGCAGGAGATTAAATTCAAAAATCCTTTATTTCAACGGCAAAACAAAAGGCTGGTGAGGCATCACAAACTTACACGAGCAGATTAACAGGCAAAACAGGAGCAGGATGGAATGGATTGTCAGATATACAGGAACAGGACAGAACAGAGGAGAATCGGGACGTCTGTGGTTGACAGAACAATGAGCGGACATTTATGTTGTAATAAGGAAAGGTTTATGTGTCCCTGGGATGGACTGGAGACCTGTCCAGTCACCCCCACCACTCACACAGTGACTGCTGGATATGGGCACCAGGGACACCCATGACCCAAGAAAGGAAGAAGAGGGTAAAGATAATGGATGGATGGATGGATGGATGGATGGATGGATGGATGGATGAACGAAATTGGAGGGGATCATCCAATGAATTTCACATAAGATTTTCAGAGTTGCAAAATACAGTTGTTTTTTCTTCTTCTTTCGGCTGCTCCCTTCTACAGGGGTCGCCACAGCGAACTATCTTGCACTAAGACTTGGCAATTGTTCTACACCAGATGCCCTTCCTGACAGAACACCGAGCTACCACAGCCGTCTGTGTGGAGAAGAGAGTTGCCATATAGGGTGCCCAGGGGAGCAGATGGTGGGAGTTAAGAGCCTTGCTCAAGAGCCCAGTGTGGGGCAAACAGTGGGCAAAGTGAGGGGAGTGGTGGCGCAGAGGCTAGAGAAGATGGGCCTGTGATCGGAAAGTCGCAGGTTGAACTCCTCGGACTGACAACATCAAAATGTGGGTGGAAAAGGTGAAACACCCACACCTGCCTCCACCCTCATTTGCCTCACTCTGGGCCCTTGAGCAAGGCACTTAACCTCCCATCATTTTCTCCTAAACAGGTCTCTCTTGAAAATGAATTCTTGTGACTCAGTGAGACTACCTGTATAACTAAAGGGTAAATGGATTACAAATTTAAAAAGTGTGGAGGCAGATGTGGGTGTTTCACCTTTCCCACCCACATTTTGATGTTGTCTGTGGGATTCCTAGGTTTCCGGCCACACTCACTTTATCCACAGCTGCTGCTCATTCTAATCAGCCACCACTTCACACCTGCACCTCATATGTAAGACTGCTCTGCTGTATATATACTGTATAGGCTCATGCCAGACTTTCTTCCTACGGTGGGACATTATGATACCGTACAGTAAATGGAGAGCTGGTAAACCTGTTTTTAAACATCTAACAAAGTAAAGTCAGGTCCTCTGAACAGATTTTTCTTGTTGAAACATTTTGTCTTTAATCCAAAAGACTTTGTCAGTCTGAGGAGTTTCAATAAACTCAGTCTGGATCAACCAGTTTTGTTGTTGACATCCAGAAATAACTATAATAAAGGGGATCATTAGCCTAAATGGAATGGTAAATGGACTGTACTTATATAGCACCTTTCTATCTTATGAAGACACTAAAAGCACTTTGCACTACAATCTGTGCCTCATTTACCCATTCACACAGCACTCTACTAGATCTCTGCAAAACTAATTGAACAAATAATTCTAAACAGAATAATCAGAGCTTTATCACATTCATACACCGATGGGACACACATCAGAGGCAATGAGGGGTTCAGTGTCTTGCCCAAGGACACTTTGGCATGTGACAGATGGTGGATTTGAACCCCCAACTCTTGCATTGGAGGACAACTTCTCTAACCACTCAGCCACAGCCGCCCCTAGCCAAACACTTGGTCATTAGTGCTCTGATGGCCACTTGTTATTCACAGAGAGTTGAGTGATACTAGCAATAAAAGCATTGTAAGCATTGTATCTATGTCCAACTGTCCTTCTCTTGTAATAGGCCCTTTTCACAATGACGTCAGACAATTTCCATTCTGACTTAATGCAGTGGATCAGTACTTCCGGGTCTATTCTCACTCGGGAGACCTGTCTGGACACTTCACGGAATTTCATTCATTTAACCTTTATTTACAGAGGTTAAATTACAAGATATAGCGCAAGGTAAGGTTAATAAAAACAGTATTTACATGTTTGTTAGCCGTGGTAATGTTATCCATCATTGCAGCAACTTTAGCCACAGTAGCTAAAATAAACATTGTGGCCTGTCAGTGCTATAACGTTTAAAGGTTTACTTTCTATATTAACATTAATAAAAACAGTATTTACATGTTAGTTACCTGTGGTAACGTTATTCATCATTATCAATTTACCATTCTGTAACTGTTTAAGGAAACATCCTCCAATTGGAAAGTAAGCTAGCTAGCAGCTAACAGGTAGCTAAACTCTACACTGCTGCTGCTTGTCAGCGCTGTAACATTAAATGTTAACTTCATCTATTAATAACAAAGTCCATGCTCAATAATATAGGTATACAATCCAACATTTTTCAGTCAGGTCATCTGGACAGTTTCTTTTTTGTGCTGAAACGTTTCGTCTTTGGTCCGGAAGGCTTCATCAGTCAAGGAAACACACAACAAAACTGATTCTAAGCGTGGTCCTGCTGCTCAGAGTGGTGTCTGATTTTAACCTAAAACTGACCACCTCTACTGCATCATCAACAGGAATGCATGTAAAGAGTGGTGCGACATCCAAAGAGACCATTCTTAGAAAGTTGTTCTTAGAAAGTTTTTGATGTGTTTCTCCCAGGCCAAGCCCTGTCAGTTTTTTTTGTTTTATTTATCTTTCCTTGGTGCCTTCCATCCCAGTGTCCCCTCCCACTTAATTTGTTTTCTTGTGTTTCGTCTTTGGGGACATCAGCAGCCATCCCTTGATGGGGGGGACTGACACAATCTGTCCCTTTGTCTGTGTTCCTTGGATTTCTATGTCTTTATTTCCCTTTTCTGTTTGTTTTATTTTTTCATTCTGTTCATGATGTTCTGTCCATGTTTCCTCTAATTTCTCCACTCACTCCTCAGCCTGCCTCTCCAGTCACTAACCATTCACACCTGCCTCTCATCAGCAACTGTCCCAAGTGCACTCTTTACCCACTCTCCCTCTGCCTAAATGACTGTGGAAGAAGGAGAGGAGTGAAAGAGGCCTTGACACCTGTGACCAGCAGGTAAGATGGCAGAGACTGTGCATAAAACAACTGTTCCCAGAGTTCTTCACTCTGAGGGCGGCTGGGGCTGAGTGGGTAAAGCAGTCGTCCTCCAATGCAAGAGGTGGGAGTTCGAATCCACCAGTAGTCACATGCTGAAGTGTCCTTGTGCAAAACACTGAACCCCTTGTTGCCTCTGATGTGTGTCCCATCAGTGTATGAATGTGATCTAAAGCTCTGATTAGTCTCTTTAGAATGATTTGTTCAATTAGCTTTGTAGAGATCTAGTAGAGTGCTGTATGAATGAGGCAGAGATTGTTGTGTAAAGCACTTTGAGTAAATTGATCAGATAGAAAGGTGCTATACACGTACAGTCCATTTACCATTCAATTGTCTAAGCTTTATGGAAGAGTAGAAATGAGAAAACCACTGTTGAAAAAAACAATAAATCTTGATTAGATTTGACTAAACTCTTGTGATTCAATCTGGGTTTGCTTCAACAGTTCTGATGTGAGTTAGAGAGATCATATGTTTTAAATTGTGACTTCTCAACATTGGCTCCCTGTAAAATTTAAAATAGAAATGAAAACCTTTTATAATTTAGAAAACTCTTAAAAACCAAGCTACATTTAATATCCAATCATTTTGTGCCATATATGATCAAAAAAGCACTTTGGTCTCAGATCTCAAGTTTATTTGTGGTTTCCACATTTTCTAAGAACAGAAAAGTCAGCATGGTTTTTCGTCATAAGCTCGCCCAAGCTAGCACGAGTCTGTGAGCCGAACACCCAGGCCCCACTCAGACCAACTTTTACTGCAGTCATGTCATCATTTCTGAGACAGCATTTATTTTATTTTATGGTTTGGGAAAAATACGTGGGCATCACGGTGGCACAGTTGGTAGAGCTGCTGCCTCTCAGCGAGCAGGTTGCCCTGGTTCAAACCCCGGTCCAGGGGCCTTTCTGGGTGGAGTTTGTATGTTCTCTCCGTGCATGTGTGGGTTTCCTCCGGGTACTCCGGTTTCCTCCCACAGACCAAAAACATGCATGTTAGACTAATTGGTAACTCTAAATTGTCCTGTGAGAGAGAGAGTGAATGGGTGTTTGTCTCTTTGTCTCTAGGTGTCCCTGTGATGGACTGGAGACCTGTCCTGTGTGTCCCCCACCTCTCACACAGTGACTGCTGGACATGGGCCCCAGTGAATCCCACAACCCAAAAAGGAAGAAGCAGGTAAAGATAATGGATGGATGGAAAATATTTATTTGCTCCATGTCTATAATTCACAGTTGATAAGGGCGTAAAACCTATTTTCCACTGACAAATTTGTTTTTATTTATTTTAAATTGATTTTTGTTGCTCTTGCCTTGCTGACTGGCATTCAGCGACAAAATAGAAACTGTCATGGCTTGCCAGGAGGTTCAAATAGAATTCAGACAAACACAAAGAAATAGCATTTGCTTAAAAAAGCGGATGAAGCAGCAACACATAAAAAAACAAGGAGAATCTCTAGGCATAGAAAAAGGCATGAGGAACTACATGGAGTCCGTAGGGTTCTTCTTCTTCTTCTTGTGTTTTATGGCGGTTGTCAAGCAACGTTTAGATGTGCATTACCGCCATCTACTGGAATGGAGTGTGGATCGGGATGCTAAATAAATACTACACAGGTTTTAACAAAAATAAATAAATAAATAATAATGATTATAATTATTATTATTAACTAAATAAAATAATAATAAAAGAAAAAAACAATCAAAACTATATTCTCTCGATTCTTTCCGTCTTCTTAAGGTAGTTTAACAAAAAACAACATGTTCAGCAGTGAGAAGTTTATCCAACAGCTCGTGTATATTCAGATGTAGTTTGTTGTCCTGTGGTCTACCTGCCAGTTCTTTCTCTCAGCTCAATACTTGGGACAGAATAATAAAACGTGATTCACTCTCTTCTTGGAAACAAAAGTCACATTTTCCTGTAGGACGTTTTCCCATTTTAAATAATGTACTGTTTAATCCTGTGTGGCCTAAACGTAATCTGGATATGACTGTTTCCTCCTTTCTGTTTGTCCTGTTCTCCTCATCGCACCAACTTTCCTTTGAACGTTATAAAACCACCTGCCAGTTCTTTCTTCTTCCCACTGTTTCTGCCATCTTTCCTTCACCTTTTGTTTAATAACTCATTTGATTTCTCCTTTACTGAATGGTACCAGAATATCAGTGTAAGTATTTTTTGTTGCTTGTTTTGCATATTTATCTGCCAACTCATTTCCTTTTATTCCTATATGTGATGGTATCCATATAAATGTAATTAATAAACCCATTGCTTGAATTCTATAAATTAATAATTGAATTTCTAATAAAAGGTCAGGTCTTCTGTCTGAATGATTATTTTTCAATGAGTATAATGAAGAACTTGAATCAGAACATATTACACTCCTTAATGGACGAACTTCCTCAATCCATCCCAGAGCTAAAATGATTCCCATCATCTCTCCTGTGTAGACTGGGACTACACCAGTAATTCTTTTACCTGTTCTGAAACTGAACTCTGGAACAATGAATGAAACCCCGCTACTGTTATTTGAGTTTTTTGATGCATCTGTATAAATTTGGACATATCCATAATACTTACTATCTAAATATGCTTGTATTGAATGAGAATCTGAAATGTTTTCTTTTTTACGATTTTCCAACAAAGTGAGATCAACATCACCATTAGTTAAAAGAGATGGGTGAACTGGAGACTGAGGAACTGTTTGACTAATATTTATGTGGGATATATCTAAATCTTTTATAATGTTTACAGTCCATCCAAATGAATTTAATCTATTTTTCTCTTTTTCCCAGCTAGCTTTTAAAATCTCTTGACATGGATGATTTTCATTATGAACTTTTAAATGACACCAGTAAGTTGAAATTATTTGTAATCTTCTAAGCTGAAGTGGCATTTCTCCCATTTCCACCAGTAGAGCTGATGGAGTCCGTAGGGTTGGACAGGATGTGGCATGTTAATGTGTAATGCTCAGCGGATGAGAGGTAAAATTGACAGGCTGGGCTGATGACCAGAGTGACTGCAGCTGTGCTAAATGAGAGGGTGCAGGTGTAGCTGAGCATGGTAGGTTCAAGGAGGAGCAGAATCTGCCAGAGGATAAATTAATGATAAAAAACACAAGTAACAAAAGCAAACATAAAACTCAGATCCTAACAAAAACAAAACTTTTTATTTCTGTTTGCCAGTATTTTTGTAACTTTGATATTCTTAAAATAAAAAAGAAACTGATCCAATTTTAGAAATTTTATTCATTTGTCCATTGTTCATTAAGTTTTTTTTTTTTAGATTGATCTATTTTTCAATGAAAATTTTTTATTAGAATTGTTTTTATTTCAAATGTTTAAACATGAACACCCACATCACGGCACCAACCCCTAACAAACTAAAAACTGACTAAGGAAATAACTAGTGCAGTGAGTTACAAAAGAGCTTCCAGGAAAGAAAGTACAAATAGAAAAACAGGTTTTGTATCAACTGGCGAGACAGATGGATCAGCCTGAGAAGGATGAGCAGTACGTTAGGCTTGTTAAAGACAGGAATAGTAATGTTCTAACAAGTGAGGAGAGTGTGACGGGAAGATGGAAGGAGTACTTTGAGGAGCTAATGAATGAAGAGAATGAACGAGAAAGATTAGAGGTTATAGAAACTGTGGACCAGGAAGTGGCAAAGATCAGTGAGGGTGAAGTCCGGAAAGCTCTGAAAAGAATGAAGAAGGGGAAGGCAGTAGGACCTGATGACCAGTGGAGGTTTGAAAATGTCTTGGAGAGATGGCAGTGAGGTTTTTGACTCAAATATTCAATGACATATTTGAGGGTGAAAAAATGCCTGAGGAATGGAGAAGAAGTGCTGGTGGCCATTTTTAAGAACAAGAGTGATGTACAGAGTTGTAGCAACTACAGGGGAATTAAGTTGATGAGCCACACGATGAAGATCTGGGAGAGAGTTGTGGAAGCAAGACTTAGACGAGAGGTGACTGTGAGCAGCAGTATGGTTTCATGCCAAGAAAGATCACCACAAATCCATCTTTGCTTGGAGGATGCTGATGGAGAAGTACAGAGAGGGTCAGAAAGAACTCTGTCTTTGTGGATTTAGAAAAAGCATATGACAGAGTGCCGAGGGAGGAGGTGTGGTATCGCATGAGGACATCTGGAGTGGCAGACAAGTATGTTATACTGGTACAGGACATGTATAAGGACAGCAGGACATATTAGACTGGTACAGGACATTTATGAGGACAGCAGGTGAGATGTGCTGTAGGAGTGACAGACAGCTTCAAGGTGGAGATGGGAGTGCATCAAGGATCTGCTCTGAGCCCTTCTTGTTTGCTCTGGTGATGGACCGACTAACAGATGAGGTCAGGCAGGAATCCCCATGGACTATGATTTTTACAAATGCAGCATCCATCCTTCCGAGAACCTTAAAACAAATGTCTTCAGAGATACTAAGTCTACTCTACCCCCTCCTTTCTTGCTAATCTGGGACAGATACTGGCATCCTGCTCTGTCACAGGAAGTTTCTTTGTTAACCTTCTCCGTGTGTGTTAAAATCTACAGTTGGGACCACCCTGACATGTTGCATGATTCTGGACCCCCTTCTGTATAATTCACCTTCTATGTTGAGTCACCAGACTTTGAGACTCCTGAAGAAGGGTCTTGAGCAAAGAGCTTCACTTGGCCTTATCAACAGAGACTGGTCACCATGACAATAAGCTAACCCCCCAGTTGAAGTTCTGATTCAAGGAAACCCATTTTGTTTGTATCAGCATGGTGTCAAACATCTTTAACAAAGGGTCATTGAATTATCTTCTCTGAAGAACTTTGAGAAGGGAGATTTTAATTACATTAATTATACAGTGGGATACTCCTACTGTAAGAAGCCCTCTGATTGGTTAAAAGTTAAGGGGCCCATCTTCCTGGTGCCAGGTATACTGAACACCAAGGGAGTTGTGAGACTGCAGCCGATGGAAAAAGTTGGCTTGGGATCATCAGCTGAGCTGAGCAGATGGAATGAGTGGTTGTGGAGAATTGATGAGACTGTCTGAGAAACAACAGCCATATGATGGAAGACGTGTCCAGCTGAGAGATGGTGGACATCCTGAAAATCTCAAACACCCTGGAGCTAAAGGTACGAGCCGAACAAACCGCAGCTCTGAGAAACGACATCCTTCTTGGGACAGCGGGCCACCGGCTTCCTTCATGCATCTGCTGTGGTAATGAGAGATGAACATCTTCCTTCTGATGAGAGGACCACTGAACAGTGCCAACTAAGTTTGTTTAGATACTTTAATTCATGAATCTGAGATAAACTTACCTAAATTTTAACGCTAAGAGCTAGACCTTGGTCCAAATTGAATCAAAACCCCTTCTTAAAGTTCTCAGATTTATACCATTTACTTTCCAAAATAATATTATGGGTTCATATTCATATTCAACATTGGCCATAATTTTCATGTCATAATTCAAACTGAAAATAAACATTACAGAACTGTATTTAAATTACGGATTCTTCATGTTTTCTTTGAGGGACAGGAATTAAGTTTGTTACTAGAACTGATGGTTTATATATGTTTTAGGTGAAGCCGGTCCAGAGTAAAACCTGTTAAAGGGCAGGAGTTTGAACGGACCAGAAGTCCAATATCCTGTACATGTATTCCCCTACACAGATGACATTGTGATTTGTGGTGAGAGCAGGGAACAGATGGAAGAGAACTCTTAAAGTGCAGGAATATATCCAACAATTTTCAGTCAGGTCATCTGGACAGTTTCTTTTTTTGCTGAAACATTTCATCTTCCATCCGGAAGGCTTCATCAGTCAAGGAAACACACAAAACAAAACTGATTCTTCCCCCAAACAGCTTACTCCAAAGTGGAACAAACCAGTTAGGTTGGTGCTAAGATGGTGTCTTTGGCACGCCCCCTCCTCCGATGCCGGCCCTCTTCCTCGTTGACAGTCATGTCAAACTGGTTCAAAACCAAAAAAAATCCAATGGAGCATGGACTTTTTTTTGTGCAGGTATATACTTTTCTCCACCCATGTAAACTCCACATATACTTCATCCATATGTGCAACTTTTCAGTTGAACATGAAATGTTTTAATTCATGACAATACAGTTATCCAGTCAAATTTTTCAAAATAATTGTCTCCAGGCAGAAACATGTTTTAATGTTCTTTGTCATTGGTGATGCAGAGAATGGGAACAAAACACAGAGCCCTGTGCCTTTGGGAAGACCCTGCAGGGTGTTTTTATTTTTGACCACATGGAGATAAGTTATGTAACCATTTGCAACCAAAAATTGTACTTGTTCTAAAAAAAGAAAGTTAAACATCACATCTAGGTTTACATAAATTTTCAGTATTGCAATTGTAATTTTGTTTAACTACATTATAAAGTTTTACAGAAACAGTAAGTTCTGTGGGTAACTGTTAAATTTTAGTGTGAATAAATGAAATTACATGTTGTACTTGAATGCAATAGACTGTGTGAGCCACAGAGCCTTTTGGATAATCTTGGGACAGAAAAGGGTGAACTTTTTTTAGGTTTTTAGGTTCAGAGTAATTGTTGGTTATTCTGTTGAGGTTTGGGTCAGAATTTATGTTCAGGTTGTTGTTAGTAACTGTAAAAAATTGACATGTATCCAATGTTGTATCTGATGTGTAGAAGAGAGGAAAAGCACTTCATGTTCAGCGAGGCCATGATTTGTGGAACTGAAAATAAGTGTAAGTAGACTGCCACTCCATGATGTCTTTGCTGTCAGCGTGTTCAAGGTTGCTACAATTTCACTTCCTAACTGAAGCCATTGAATTGTGTTTGAATTACTGGGAAGCTTGTGGAACAGTGCTACTAGAAGGAGTGGAGGTCACAAAGGTGCAGGACTTAAAGTAATTAGGATAAACTGTCCAGGAAAGCAGGGAGTGTGGTAATGAGGTGAAGAGAGTCCAGGCAGGATGGAGTGGATGTAGAAAAGTTTCAGGATGATTTGTGACAAAATGGTGTCAGCAAATGTCAAATGAAAAGTTTACAAGACAGTGGTGAGACCAGCTATGTTGTATGGTCTGGAGACAGAGACATGGACAAAAAACAAAAGACAGAACTAAAAAGTAGCAAAAATGATGATGTTGAGGTGACATCACTGCGGAGTGACAAGGATGGATAAGATTAGGAATGAGATCATCAGAGGTACAGCACAGGTTGAACAACTGGGAGATAAAGGTAGAGAGGACACAATAAGATGGTTTAGACATGTCCAGAGGAGGGACAGTGGTTTGGACATATCCAGAGGAGGGACAGTGGTTTGGACATATCCAGAGGAGGGACAGTGGTTTGGACATATCCAGAGGAGGGACAGTGGGTACATGGGTAGAAGAATATTAGAAATGTGGCTGCCAAGAAAAAAATGTTAAATGTTAAATGGGCTGTACTTACATAGCACCTTTCTATCTCAAGATACCCAAAGAGCTTTACACTACAATCTGTGCCTCATTAACCCATTCATACAGCTCTATACTAGATCTCTACAAATAATAATCAGAGCTTTATCACAGCCATACACTGATGGGACACACATAGGTGACAATGGTTCAGTGTCTTGCCCAGGGACTCGTCGGCATGTGACAGCTGGTGGAATCAAACCCTAACTCTTGCATTGGAGGACGACTGCTCTAACCACTCAGCCACATCCGCTCAAAAAGAGAGAACCTGAAGAAAGCCCATGCATGCACAGTGAAAACATGCAAGCTCTACACAGAAAGGCTGCAGCCAAGTTCTGAACTTGTGGCCTGCTCATCAGCTCTAATCAGAGCATCATGCTGCCCTCTAAAAAATCACTTACAAATCTGCATGAATGGACAACTCCCACCTCCCATTCAGTCTTTAAATAATGCATACATCAACCTGTTCATAAGACATCACCAGTACATACAATACTTCAGCCACTGAACTTGTTTCATTCTTGAAATTGAATAATTTTGTTCTGGTCGTTGCCAAGTTTACTTGTATTTAGAATGATTCTTTTTAATGCAAACTGCAGATAAAAAGCCACAAAAGGTCCAATGAGCTGGAAATCACAGCTCTAGACTAAACAAGCTATTATCCTCTGATCAGATTAGATACAAGTGGCCCTTTTAACCATAACACAACCTTTTAAGTACTTAATAATATACTGAAGACTGTATGAAAAACAAACAAAAAGTGTGGAAGCATGAAAAGTGCATGACAGTGTGAACAAAGCAGGGCATGGCTTGCTTCCGAAAACAAACAGTGAATCCAGCCTGATGGATTTTCCATCGCAGCGCCATGTTAATGAGAGGAAGCAGGGGAGTGCTTCCCAGGGACTGCATTGTGATACTGAGCACCGTTTTACCTTTAGCAGCTTGATGGAGGGAAACCTCTAAGAGTTTGGCCAATTTGTCCACCTCAGTTAGGGATGGTAAGTCCCCGCTCGGGATGCTTGGAAAATTGCTATCCAGCATCCGCCAGAAGCCTGCTGTGGAGAGGATGTCTGATAATGTTTTCAGATATACTCATGACTTACAGGTCACGCTGCCAAACTTAACATTCAACTTATGCCAACTTTACTTATTGTGCTTCCTGTTCTGTCCCACAAATTCTTGGAACATGTAAAAATAAAATCAAGTGCACAGAGCAGTCAAAGGTCAGCGAGGTCCTGCATATGCCCATCACTACAATCACAACAAACTAAAGAACTTCTTAAAATTGTTTAAATCAAGTCAAACACTGATAGTATCAAGAGATGCATTTTCTCCACCTGGTCATCAAACGTGCAGATTAGTGCATGTTTTGCAATTATAAAGTACTTACACAAGTCAGAAATAAAATCCCTTTGAATTAATTCATTGTTCTGGGACGTCAACACGTGTAGTTCATGTCAATCTCACAAAAAACTCTGGACTTAAAAAGTGAATGAATGTGACCTGACTTCTTTGAAATGATTCTGAATATTTCCACAAGCCATTTATATTCAGACCGATCTCTGACTTGGAGAGGTCAGTGTGCAGAGAGGAGCATGTGACGAGAGGTCAGCTTTGTTTTGAACAGACCAGCTCAGACATGAAACAGCTCTGCAGTTTCCTCTTGGTGCATAATGTAAACTTGGCTCCAATAAAAGCATCCGTTGGCACCTCAGTGGACAACAGGAAATCTTTGTTTATCAGATACCGTTCTACTGTTGGCCTCTAGATCCTCAACCCTTTTAGTTGTGATACACCCTTTTACTTAAGGATCTGTTTACTAAAAAAAGCTGCCATGTCCTGAAGATAAACAAAGACGAAGTATGTGTGTATAAAAACAATGTGTGCAGATTCTGCCTCGGTTCCTCTGGTTCAGTGACGCTTGTCAAAGTGCTTCGTGATATGTATTGTTCAACAGAGTTTAAAACATTCTTGGGTTCATGCGTCTAAAATAGACTGTGTTTCTACAGAAACAATCCAGTAAATAATAATAATAATAAATCAGAAACACAAATTCACAAGATTGAAACCCAAACTAACAGAACACTCATTCAGTTTACCCACTCAGTGGGCTTTTATTATGTTTCCAACAATGGATTTGTTTCATTCACAGTGAGAGCCACACAGTTTAGATTCCTCGCTTGCACGTCTGTGCAGCTGAGTGTTCAGGCATCAAGGCAACGCGAGTATGCTCTCAAAAATAAAGCAAGTTATACTTTTTTTAATCAGTTAACCACAAGCAAAGTTCAGTAAAAAGGACATAAAAAGAACATCAAATCCTATCAGCCCCAGGCCTCACTGGTCCACTTAAATCTGATTATATGAGAGAGCTTGCCACAGTTTCTGTGTAACTTCAGGCTGTCTCTGTTTATTCTAGAATCTCTTCCCAGCCAGCACATCTGCATCTGCTGCAGTTTTTCAGTTTTGAGCTCAATGTCTGTAGAGGGTGTCTGACATGAAATACGTCACACGTTACTGAGCTGTGTATATTCAAACATACCTTTGTTTAGTAGGCAAAACATAGCAGAACATAAATGATTAGATTAGCATACACTCACTGTCTACAGTATTAGGTACACTTGTTCAGTTGATGGTAATTACTGGGATTTTCACAAACAACCATCTCCGATATTTAGAAACACTCATCAGACCATGCAATGTTTTTTCAGTCTCTTATTATTCAATGATGGTGGGTCTGTGCGAACCATCTTCATCCATCCATCCATCCGTCCATCCATCCATCCGTCCGTCCATCCATCCATCCATCCATCCATCCATCCATCCATCCATCCATCCATCCATCCATCCATCCATCCATCCATCCATCCATCCATCCATCCAACTAGCCAGACAGCCATCCGTCCATCCATTATCGTCCACTTATTCCGAAGTTGAGTCACAGCGGCAGCAGCTTGAGCAGGGAGGTTCAGACATCTCTTTCCACAGCCACCTCTTCCAGTTCTTCTGGGAGAACCCCCAAGGCGTTCCCAGGCCACCTGAGAGACAGTCTCTCCAGCATGTCCCGGGTCTTCCCTGGGATCTCCTGAAAGTCAGACATGCCCAAAGCACCCCCCAGGGAGGTGCCGAAGGAGCATCTTTACCAGATGCCCCAACCACCTGGGTGGATGTGGCTGAGTGGTTAGAGCAGTCATCCTCCAATGCAAGAGTTGGTGGGTCGATTCCACCCACAGTCACATGCTGAAGTGCCCATGGGCACGACACTGAACCCATCATTTCCTCCGATGCGTGTCCCATTGGTGTATGAATGTGATAAAACACTGAATATTATTTGTATAGATCTAGTAGAGTACTGTATGAATGGGCAAATGTGGGCACAGATTGTAGTGTAAAGTGATATTAGTATCTTGATGAGATAGAAAGGTGCTGTATAAGTACAGTCCATTTAGCATTTACCACTTCAAACTGTTTTCAGTTTTCTGTTTTTGATGGTATCTCGGGGTCTTGTTCACGAATGAGGAAAAAATGGCCTGTGAGATCGATAGGCGAATAGGTGCAACGTCGGCAGTGAAGCGGGCGCTGTACCCGACCCCGGATAAGCAGAAGAAAATGGATGGATGGATGGATGGATGTTTTTGATGGTATTCTACAGGACTTTTTTTGTAACCAGTAATTATTTGAGCTTCTGTTGCCTTTCTGTCATTCCAGTCTGCCCATTTTACTCTAACCCAGTTGACATAAGCAAGGCTTTTTGGTCAATATGGATGATTCTCACTGGGTAATGTCTCCTATTCGGACCATTCTTCTTTAACCCCAGATATAGTTGTGGGTGAATAATCCCAGTAGATGGATCAGCCCATCTGGCACCAACAACCACACCACATTCAAAATCACTTAAATTCTCTTTCTTCCTTGTTCTGATGCAGTTTGAACTTTAGCAAGTCGTTTTCACCATGGCTGCATGTCTGAAGGCAATGACTTTCTGCCATGTCACTGGGTGATTAGCTATTTGTGTTAACAAGCAATGGAACAGGTGGTCCTAATCAAGTGGCTGCTGAATGTCAGTCCCAGTTAATTGCATGTTCATGTAGCTGTTTCTGGAAGGTTGTGGAGGAATCAAATGCTAAAAGTGACTGAGCTAGTTACACGTTGATTATATTTTACATAGTTTGATTACATCTCTATATGTATAGATTATTGTCAAAAGAATGAAATCACTGAGAGTTATTAAAATGTGCAGTCTGCTTCAGATTTTTTGAATAAATGCATAATTGAAAAAAGAAACTGTCTTTGATCATGCAGAGTACAAACAGTACCTCAAGTGAAGGAGACTGATAACAAGGTGCATACACAGCTCATTAGTGTCTTATTCCTCCTTGTGTACTTTGTTTGTGTCTTCCATACTCCCTGCAGGTTGGGACATTGCACTTCGGACACTCGTCTGGCGCTTTCGCCTTGGCCGGTGCTCTGAGAACCAGTTAGAGACGCTCATAGCGAGGCGCAGGAAACCCAATCTGATGCAGTGTATTTCTGAAGTGATGGGAATGTCAGAAAAAAGTGCTTGGTTCTGGCCCAAATGGGCACTACTGCGTTCAAAGTCTTTAACGATGTTAAGAATCTCCTGCCGCTCTGCCTGCCGCATCATCCCTCGCACGTTCAGTAGGGTCGAGACATGCTTCTTCCTGTGGGGTGGAAGGGCAAAAAGAAGGAGGCTTAAAACGGCTGTCAAAGGGAATTGGTCCTGATTGATGTCATTAGTTCTTATATTTTTTAGTAACACCTCACTAAGTCATTTGATTTTTTTCTAGGAAGGAAAAGTTTTGTACTCTGGGGTACAAAGCTTGGCTCTGATTAAAGCATGTGATCTTGACTAAATATCAGCTGAACATGTGAGGAAAGTTGGCTATAGAAACTTTTGTGTTTTACTGGATCAAACACAAAACATTACTTAATTTTTACCAATTCCTTTAGTCAGCGGTCAAACAGATTCCAGCATTGCAAATTGGGCTTGTATGGCAAATTAGAGCAAAAGCTTCTGGATAGACTTTGGCAAGACGTGATAACAGCAGAGAATGTATTTGGTGATAAAAGTAAACACCACAGATCCATGCAAACCCATGTTTTGAAAATAACGAACAAAAATCATCCAAAGACTTTGACCAAACTATTCATTACGAACGGTCCAATACACTGAATAAAACAAAGCTCCCTTTAAATCTGACAGGAAAATAAATCAATAGTATCAATAATCATATCCAACATTGCAAAAATAATTGAAAATATTTGCACTAATTTAGGGCAGCGCGGTGGTGCAAGTGGTAGAGCTGCTGCCTCTCAGCGAGAAGGTTGCCGGTTCAAATCCGGGTCCGGGGGCCTTTCTGGGTTGAGTTTGCATGTTCTCTCTGTGCATGCGTGAGTTTTCTCCAGGCACTCTAGTTTCCTCCCACAGACCAAAAACATGCATGCAAGACTGATTGGTAACTCTAAATTGTCCCTAGGTGTGAGTGAGACAGGGAATGTTTGTCTCTATGTGTCCCTGTGATGGACTTGCGACCCGTCCAGGGTGTACCCCGCCCCTCGCACAGTGATTGCTGGACATGGGTACTGGCGACCCCCGTGACCCAAAATGGAAGAAGTGGGTAAAAGATGATGGATGGATGCACCAATTTACGTGTATTTCACAGATCTTTACATTTTGCAAGTGAATGACTTTTACAGCAACATCTTTTAAGACAGCTACCAAAGCCAACAGATCATAGCCAACACAAAAATGACTAAAATGCCATCACTATTACAAATATTAAGCTAAAATTACATATAAGAATAGCAAAAAGTCAATCCCAACACACTGCGCATGGCATCTTGCAACATTGCATGAGATTTTAGATAACATTGTTTTTTAAATGTTTGACAACAATGGCTACAACTTCATAATGTTGTAGTATAAGATGAGCTTAGTCTATAACTTTGGTATGAAAGCCAGTTCTTTTATGGAATGTTAGAAATGCCTTTATGTATTTTTTATTTGTTTATTTACACTTTCTATTTCCTCAAGCCGCTGAGACGAGCTGGTCTGTGAAGCTCAGTCCTCACCTCCTTCTACAGGTGTGCAGTGGAGAGCATCCTGTGCTCCAGCATCAACGTGTGGCATGGAGGCTGCACAGCTGCAGAAAGAAAAGCTCTGCAGAGAGTGGTGAAGGCTGCACAGAAGATGTTGGAGTCAGTCTCTCCACCAACACAGACATCTACACCTCCAGATGCAGGAAGAGGGCCACCTGCATCATGAAGGACCCCACTCACCCAGCACACACTTTTTGCCCTGCTCCTCTCAGGAAGAAGGCTGAGGAGCATTAAGTGCAGAACCTCCAGGCTGAGGAACAGCTGTTCTGAGGCTGTTAGACTCATGAATCTCTAACCAGAAAAAATCATTGAAAATTACTGTGAAAAATGAGTGGAAAAAAAAAAAAACCTGTGAAAATTTCTGCAATGCCACTTGGTTGTTGATAGGTGCTGATGACTATCCATGATGCTGATCTCATGCTGCTGATTATTTCATGTTACTGTATTCATTAGTCCTTATCTGCTCATACAAACTCATGTTCGTGCTGCTGTTGTTTTGGCGCATTGTTTTTGTACCATTAGTGCTTAGTGTATTCTTAGATCAGTGAATGTAGTATATTCTTGGTTTATGACTCGGATCTTACTAATGTTTTTCTTTACAATTTGTGTTTTTGTTGGATGTGTCTGGGACCCTATATACATAGTTTTGTCCCACCTCATGTATCACATGTGGTGTGTATGACAAATAAATCTCTCTGACTCTGATTTATTTATATTTTAATTTTTATTTATATTAGGGTTGTCCCAATACTAGTTTTTTTTTCTTTTCAGACCAAGTACAAGAACAAGTACTTCAGTATGGGTACGTGCCTCTGTGTACCAAAACCAAGCAGTTAATGAGTGAGTACGTATTTGAACATTACACAATGACTTTAAAACAGGAACACAACAATCAGTATTAACACAACATCTATCTTAAAATATCTCTTTTATATTTAATTGTCTTTGGTTATTTACAAAGTGGAAGAAGAAATGGCATCACCAAGCATAAAAGTGGTATTGGTTTGAAGTACTGAGGTGTTTTTATAAGTATGAATACTTGTGGCTGGTACTGGGCCCGATACTAATATTGCTATCAAGACACCACTTCTTTGAATACATTTAATTTTTTATTATGGCTCACCAGAGTCGTCAGGTAGCTCTCTAGACACATGGACATACCATATTATTAATTTTAATGCATTGGTTGAATATATGATGAATACATTTAATAAAGTATAAAAATGTTTTGACTTTTACCACCCTCAGTCTTTGGGAATCAAGTTAGTGATTCAACATCTCTTGTTGTGACAAACCACCCATGCATCCATCCACCCATTACCTCCACTTGTTTCAAAGTCGGGTTGTAGGGTCATCAGCTTGAGCATGGAGACCCAGACATTTCTTTCCACAGCCACCTCTTCCAGCTCTTCTGGGGGGACCCCAAAGTGTTCCAAGGCCAAACGAGAGACGTAGTCTCTCCAGCATGTCCTGGGCCTTCCTCGAGGTCTCCTTACTGTCGGACATGCCTGAATCACCTGCCTAGGGAGCACCCAGGAAGCATTCTTACCAGATCCCTCAACTGGCTTCTCTCAATGTGGAGGAGCAACAGTTCTACTCTGAGTCTCTCCTGGTTAACTGAACTTCTCACTCAATCTCTAAGAAAGAGTCCAGCTACCCTGAGGAGGAAACTCATTTCAAACGCCTGTATCTATGATCATTCTTTTGGTCACTACACAGAGTTTGTGACCATAGGTGAGGGTAAGAACGTAGACTTACCAGAAAGCAGAGAGCTTTGGCTTATAACTCAGTTTCCTCTTCACCACGACAGATTGGCACAGAGTCCGCAATACTGCACCAATCCATCTGTCAATTCCTCACTCCATTCTCCCCTCACTTATGATCAAAACCCCAAGATACTTGAACTCCTCCACTTGAGGCAAAACCTCACCCTCGACCCAAAGAGAGCAATCAACCCTTTTACGACTGAGGACCATGGCCTCAGATTTGGAGGTGCTGATTCTTATCCCAGATGTTTCACAATCATCTGAGAACCGCTTCAGTGGGAGCTGATGATCATGGCACAATGACGCCAACAGGACCACATCATCCACAAATAACAGAGAAGAAAACCTGAGGCCACTGAACCAGACTCCCTCCACCCACTGGTTTTAATGAGAAATTCTGGTAATAAAGGTTATGAACAGATTCTGTGGCAATGGGCAGCCCTGGTAGATTACAACTCCTACACTGAAGGAGTCTGACTTACTACCAGCAATGCAAGCCAAACTCTCACACTGCTTGTATAGGGACAGAACAGCCCGTAGCAACGGGCACCCAATACCATATTCACGAAGCTCCCCTCCACTGTGTACCTCAAGGAAAATGGTCAAACGCCTTCTCCAAATTCACAAAACACATGTAGAATGGGTTGGCAAACTCCCATGATGCCTCGAGTACCCTAGTAAGGCTAAAGAGTTGATCCAGTGTTCCACAGCCAGAATGGAATCTGCATTGTTCTTCCTGGATCTGAGGTTCAAACAACAATCAAACTCGCCTCTCAATTACTCCGGAATAGACCTTACCAGGTAGGCTGAGGAGAGTGATACCCCAATAATTGGAGCACATTCTCTGTCCCCGTTTTTGAAGAGGGGAACCACCATCCCTATCTGCTAATCCAGTGGCACTGCCCCCACGGTCCAGCTATTAATGTTTCGTTTTTCAGGGCGAGATGTCAAATTTTGAGGTCTGGCCCCACCCCTTCAGCATGCTCCGAAACGCACCGTTTAGATCACTTTTTGGCCCCCATGCCTTTTGACCAAAATGTCCAAGTTTGAAACTGATTGACCGAAATCCCTAGGAGGAGTTCGTTCAAATGTGGAGGCTGTAAACTGACAAAAAGGTGTGAAATTTGGGATTTCATTCCAAAATTGCTGCCTTCTTGTTTATCGTACAACGTTGGTGCCAGAGGGCTTTCTGTGCATCTTGAGGAACTGGACAAGTGTACCAAATTTCATTTTTCTACGACAAACTAAGGTTAATGCGGGGGGTATTTTGAAAATTTCCAGGTGGCGCTCTTGATCCGTTTCTGTTGTGATTTTTGCGACACTCTTAAAATACGTAATTTTTCAGCAGTCCTGATGTGTCCGCCAAATTTGAGTTTTGGGATATGTTAAGGCCCCCAAAAGGCGAATTCATTTGCCAAAAAATTGCAGCTCGGGCCTGAACAGAGCGATTACAATAGGCCTTTGCAGCGCTTTGCTGCTCGGGCCTCATAAACAATATTTCTGTTAGTGGTGGGAGATGTAATGAAGCTATCTGAGCTAAATGAAACAATCTGGACATTATATGATTCAAGTTATGTGATTTAAACAATGATGTGAAACATACTGCAACAAAGAACTAACTAAATAAATAACAAAATCCCCCACCCCCCCATACCGGACCAGCCACATGTCCTCAACATATGACACAAAAGGCTGCCAGGTGTCCCAAAATCTTTCCACAGAACCCTTTAGGGTGTATCTATTTTTTTCCAGATGAATGAGTTGAAGATCTTTCTGACAGGTTCTTCTGCCAGGCATTCCCAGCAAACCCTCACTACACATTTGGGTCTACCGGGTATGTCCGTCATCTTCCCCCGCCAGCTGATCCAACTCGCTACCAGGTGGTGATCAGTTGACACCTCAGCTCCTCTCTTCACCCGAATGTCCAAAACAAACAGCCGCAAATCAGATGACACCACTATGAAGTCAATCATTGATGTACGACCTAGGACGTCCTGGTGCCAAGTGCACATATGGACACCCTTATGTTCGAACATGGTGTTCGTGATGGACAAACTATGACTAGCACAGAAGTCCAACAACAGACCACAACAGAATTCATTGAGTTGGGTGGGGTTAGGAGATGATGGCTGTGGGCTGGGGCCAGGTCAGGTCGGATTATTTGGATCTGAGCGCAACTCTAGGCTAAGCCCGACTGGGCCCCATGGGTAGAGATCCGATCACCAGGCACTTGCTGACAAGCCCCTCCCCCAGGCCTGGCTCCAGGGTGGCGCCAATGGTAACCCACGTCCGGTCATTAAGCTTCTTGTTGATGTTTGTCCATAAAATGTCTTTGGAATTGACAAAGCACCATCTGAGAATATCCATCCATCTATCCATCCATCCATCCATTATCTCTACCCGCTTCTTCCTTTTTGGGTCATGGGGATCACTGATGCCCGTGTCCAGCAGTCACTATATGGGAGAGAGGCAGTGGACACCCTGGACAGGTCTACATTCCATCATAGGGACACAGAGACAAACGAGACAAACAACCTTTCACTCTCTCTCTCTCACCTAGGGACAATTTAGAGTTACCAATCAGCCTAACATGCATGTTTTTGGTCTGTGGGAGGAAACCGGAGTACTCTGAGAAAACCCACGCAGCATGGAGAGAACATGCAAACTCCACCCAGAAAGAATCCTGGCTGGGATTTGATCTGGCGACCTTCTCAATGAGAGGCGGCAGCTCTATCAACTGTACCATTGTGCTGCCCCTCCTGACAATATGAAAGTTAAAACCATTTTGTTAATATCTCTGGACTAATCCACATCAGATACTTCAAAAGATATAGGTGCAGTCAAATGTTCAGTCAAATGTTGGCCTTGTTGCTGTTTTAAGTGCTCGATAAATAAATTGGTATGGTATGGTAAATGTTTGGATGTTGAATAAAAATGTTTTACTCTCACTTTTTACTAGTCTCTTCATGAGTCATTGTCATATGCATGTATTTTAGATTGTTGAATAATGACAACACAGAGAGAAGAGATGGAGCAGGTTGTTTAAAAGAACTGTCACATTATAAACAGAAGCTGGTCCTGTAAAAGGAAGCGCACCAACAGTTTAACGCAGGACAAATTCTCTTTGATCTTCTGAATTTCTGGCAGGGGATCCTATACTGGGAGTTCGCACATGTCCATGTTTGAAGTGCTCTGTTACAATTTCTTTTCCTCACTTCCCCCTCTTTAAATTCCAAATGTGTGGCACCAGTCTGTCGCCTGCTGGGTGGCAGGAACAGGAAGTAATTGGCAGCAGCTTCCTGTCTAATTCTCAGACAGTTATGTATGTGTAATTATAGGCAGCTAAATTCAAAAAGTGTTCAATACAAAAACAACTGGACTTTATTTGTAACAGAAGACGTTTCGCTCCTCATCCGAGGAGCTTTCTCAATTCAAAGAGCTCTTTGAATTGAGAAAGCTCCTCGGATGAGGAGCAAAACGTCTTCTGTTACAAATAAAGTCCAGTTGTTTTTGTATTGAACGCTTTTTGAATTCATCATGTCCTGGATGACTGAGAATCTTCACCAGCATATAGGCAGCTAACCACTACCTGAGACCCCCCCCACACACACACACACACACACCTTATCCACCCACCCAGAGACATCCCTGCCTCATCAATTTTCTAACAGACCTCACAGTTCTCCAAAATAGCTAAATTAATGTAGAAATGTTTCGAGACTACTTTTCTTTTTGATCCAGCGTGATAGAAAACACAAGAACATGCTTGTTAAATTGTTGTTTTTTGATTCAGAACAAAATCACCATGCTGAATGTGTACATGCAGTAAATCTGATGTGTCCTCATAGGTGCTAACTGGTATTAGTGATTAGTGACAAACACGTACCTTATATCTGGAAACTCTTTGACCAGGACTGCTACCTCCATCTGGATAGAAGGCGTGTCCTCCAGGAGGATTATGTCAGCTATATGACTGATGATACTGTCTAACCACGAGGCACTCGATTCCTGAAACACAGATGAATGTTTCACAGTAATCACACAAAACATTTCAACTCTTTCTGTGTAATGAACGGTGAAATGTATTTGGTCTGTTGCTGCTGTTGCCAGCAAAAATGTTCTCACGCTTTTGTGTGTGTTTGCTCGTCTGCTGTGTTAGCAAAGTAGTTTCGTGAACTAACAAACACATTTTTATGGAGTAAATATTGGATGTAGATTTACAACTACTTACCGTTAAGATGTAACACAGTTCAAGGTCAAGGTCAAGGTGTCTTTATTGTCATTCACATCGCATGTGGTACATGAGGTGGAACAAAACTATGTACACAGGATCCCAGTTACATCCAACAAAAATACAAATTGTAAAGAAAAATAGTAAAATCTGAGATATGAACTAAAAAATATGATAAACTAAGAATATACAAAGCACTAATAGTACAAAACAATGTGCCAAACAACAGCAGCAGGAGGAGGACGAATGAACACAGCAACATGAAATAAATCAGCAGCATGAGATCAGCATCATGTATAGTCAGCAGCACATATCAACAATCAAGTGGCATTACAGTGATTTTTATTTCACAGTAATTTTCACAGTGATAATCCTGACTAGGGATTCATTAGTCTAACAGCCTCAGGGTAGAAGCTGTTCCTCAACCTAGTGGTTCTGCACTTAATGCTTCTTAACCTTCTGCCTGAGGGGAGCGTGGCAAAGGTGTGTGTGCTGGGTGAGTGGGGTCCTTCATGATGCAGGTGGCCCTCTTCCTGCATCTGGAGGTGTAGATGTCTGTGATGGTGGGAAGACTGACTCCAACATCTTCTGTGCAGCCTTCACCACTCTCTGCAAAGCTTTTCTTTCTGCAGCTGTGCAGCCTCCATGCCACACGTTGATGCTGGAGCACAGGATGCTCTCCACTGCACACCTGTAGAAGGAGGTGAGGACTGAGCTTCCCAGACCAGGTCGCCTCAGTCACCTGAGGAAGTAGAGACTCTGATGAGCTTTCTTGATCAGGCTGGTAATGTTGTTTCCCCAGCTGAGGTTGTTGTTTAGGTGCATACCCAAGTACTCATCATTGTTTTTGACACATCCAACCACTGCTGTATCATCTGCAAACTTTACAATATGACAGACTGGATGGGTCAGTGCACAGTTATACATTAGCAGAGTGAACAGGAGGGGACTCAACACACAGTCCTGAGGGGAGCCAGTGCTGAGGGTTATGGTGGAGGAGGAGAAGTTGTGGATCCTCACAGACTGCGGTCTGTTGGTTAAGAAGTCTAGTACCCAGTTGCATAGAGAGGGACTTAGTCCTAGTGTGAGTAGTTTGTCCATCAGCGTCTGGGGAATCATGGTGTTGAAAGCAGATATGAAGTCCACAAACAGCATACAGATGTAGGAGTCCTTCTGCTCCAGGTGGGTGAGAGCAGTGTGGACTGCAGAGGAGATGGCGTCTTCTGTAGCTTGATTCTCGCAGTATGCGTACTGATGAGGGTCCTCCTTCAAGATGGTCACCACAGTTATGAAGAGTCTTTCGTAACAAATGCTCCAAGCACGACATGTTGTACAACAAATTTGCTTAAACCTTTACTATCAAATATTGGATATATCCATGGTTGTCTGTTAACCAAATATCTCAATAGATACATTTTAATAAAACTTTCCAGTCATAATCCTACAACTCATTTGATGAATAAACTAAATTTAAAATGGCCACCATTGTTAATCAACCGTAGGCAACACAAAAACAGCTACAACTCAGCCAGTTATAAAGATATTGTATTTAAATAGAATGTGGCAGTAGCTGAGAGCCATCCCTAACCTATACTCTAAAATGTGCAATATTGCACAAGATCAAGAATAAAGACATTTACAGGGTTTAACCAAAATTGCTATAAATCCATCCCTCCTTTTGGATCATGAAATGATCTTAATTTAAAACTCTGGCATGGAACACCTTGCAAAAAGGAACTGAAGTTGTCCTCCTAGATTTGATAATATCAATAGAAAAATCAAAGCAAATATGTTCTTGTTTTTAGTATTTCACACTGATTTACAGCACACTTATTTATTGTTTAATAAACTAAGCTTTATTAACAGCATTTTTAATGTAGTTTATTGTCATTATTGTTTACTGTTCTTGTTGTCTATACTTTATATGTTCTGTCTGGAACAGGTCCCTCTTGAAAACGAGTCCTCGTGGCTCAGTGAGGCTAGCCTGTATAAATAAAGGTTGAAGGAATGGAAGGATGTAGGCAAAATGCAACCCTTTAAGGAATGCTATGCCGTTGTTTCCCTACGTCTTTTTCAGTCTAAATGTGTTTTCAGAAGAGAGCACATCTTCAGAGGAACCAGATTAATTAATGTCTCTTTAGGTCAGAAGACAAACCTTTTTCTCACATGTTAACAACTCTACCTTTGTATTCCCAGTTTTTGTTTTTACTTCAAAATACTCGGGAAGACAGAAAACTGGACTAATTGCTGAAGGAGTCACAAGAAACAACATTTTTAGTGAGCTATAAAAATCCCCTCTCTCGCCCCCATGTTTCTAGTTTCCACAGCAGTTCTGTCCCACTCCTTGGCCAAAAAGGCTACCAAGGTCATTCCAGAGGCACATCAAAGTCCACCAGCTGAAGGGAACAGGAAGTTCTTTCCAAACACAGCTTCTTCCTGTTGTCAGCCGAGATGATGGGCACTTGTTTGAACTTGAACACAAGTGGTTGCCAGGTTGTCAAGCGTACTTGTTCTTAATTGTTTTCCCTTTTTAGGTAAGTGCTAACGTCAGCCTGGTCCATCCATCTCTATCCCACTGATGGCAGCCATTTTCAGAACTCACTCTTGTATCAACACTGTCTGACCTCTTCCTAACCTAAGAAGTTTAAAGGTCAAGCTCCATTCATGATGAACAGACTGCGTATTTCCTCCACAGCACAAAGAAGAAAGAAAAATCAGCAGTTTGAAGTCTCGGTGCATTTAATCCCCAGAAAAGTAACTATTAGTGCTGTCTTAGATGCTTGGAAGCTTGTTTTCTTACCACTTTCTGTCAATCCCCCCCCCCCCCCCCCCCACACACACACACACACAAAGGTTTGTATTTCTATCTTTACAGGGACGTTACATTGACTTCCATTCATTTCTATAGCCTAACAATGAGTCTTACCTTAAACCTAACCATTACCAGTGCATACATAACCCTAACCCTAACCATTACAAGTACATACCTAACTCTAAACTTAAACATTACCAGTACATACCTAACCACAAACCTAACCATTACAGTACATACCTAACCCTAAACCTAACCATTACCAGTACATACCTAAACCTAAACCTAACCATTACCAGTACATACCTAACCCTAAACCTAACCATTACAAGTACATACCTAACCCTAAACCTAACCATTACAGTACATACCTAACCCTAAACCTAACCATTACCAGTACATACCTAACCCTAAACCCAACCATTACAAGTACATACCTAACCCTAAACCCAACCATTAAAAGTACATACCTAACCCTAAACCTAACCATTACAAGTACATACCTAA
>NC_056511.1:45207367-45211599 GCF_014905685.2 Nematolebias whitei
CCTAACACTAAACCTCACCATTACAAGTACATACCTAACCCTAAACCCAACCATTATAAGTACATACCTAACCCTAAACCTAACCATTACAAGTACATACCTAACCCTAAACCTAACCATTACAAGTACATACCTAGCCCTAAACAAAACCATTACCAGTACATACCTAACACTAAACCTCACCATTACAAGTACATACCTAACCCTAAACCTTACATTACCAGTACATACTTAACCCTAAACCTAACCATTACAAGTACATACCTAACCCTAAACCTAACCATTACCAGTACATACCTAACCCTAAACCCAACCATTATAAGTACATACCTAACCCTAAACCTAACCCCTCACCCACTAACTGCACTTTTTCTTATAGGGCCGAGGCTAATCTAAAAAAAGTTAAGATTGGTAATCTTAAAAAATGTAGAAACTGGTAAAAAAAATTGTAGAAACGTTTCGTCTTTCCAATGAAAGACGAAACGTTTCTACATTTTTTTGTTTTGTTTTGTTTTTTGAATGTCCAGAGGACCAGTTTTAGATTTTTCTTCCTGGATTATTGAGCATGCATCATGTTAGAGCAGTCATCCTCCAGTGGGAGAGCTGGGGTTTTGATTCCTCCAGCAGTCACATGTTGAAGTGCCCCTGGGCAAGACACTGAACCCTTCATTGTCTGTGATGTGTGTCCCATCGGTGTATGAATGTGATAAAGCTCTGACTATTCTTTACAGATTCAGATTATCTTTATAGAGATGTAGTAGAGTGCTGTATGAGTGTGTGTGTGGAGGTAAATGAGGGCACATGTGTTGTAAAGATCTTTGATAAGATAGAATGGAGCTACAAGATCTCCACTTACCATTTATATAGTCCATTTACCCCCCCCCCACACACACACACACACACACACTCACATGCACAAACAGCTTTATCTGATACATAATATTTTTAATATTATAATATTAATTTAATATTTTATAATATTTTTTGATTGCACAACCTGCAACTTACCAGATCCTTGAAAAGCCCTTTCAGTTCCTTGGCCTCGTCTTGCAGGCGAAACGCCATCCTCTTCCTCATCTTGGAGGACGTGCAAATGATCTGTCCTCGCATAATGGCCCGCACATACTCCACCAGAACCCGTCTGTGCACATCCCCCACCAGCGTCTGTCAGTTTACAGAAGTAAACGCTGACTTTGTTGCAGAGTAATTAAAGACATTCATCAGCACAAACAGGTGAATCAGCTTTGTACCTGATATGGAGGAGGGTCCATCCTTTTGAATTTTCTAAAGTGTTGTTTAATGCCGCCTTCAATTGCTTCAAATGACTCCGTGTTGCTCAACCATTTTCTCTTCATCAGTTTGTCAAAGAAAGGCTGCAACAGCAAAACATCAGGTTCAGGTAAGTATGTCCAGTCTTGGCCTTACATGAGGGGCTCATGGTTTAGAAACCTATACATCTCAGAGGTCAGTGTTAAAGGAATAGTCTGGTTGTATTTATTGACTGTTACTGGGGCCATGTGGAGGAGGTAGGTAAAAAAAATCAGAGAGAAAGTCTCAAAAACTTCTTCAGTCATTTTCATGTGAAGCTCCTTGGAGTAGGACCCATTCAGGATCATATTGTTGTCATTAAAAAAAAATCAGGTCTGTCTTGTAAATGAGTCCCTGAGGCTCAGGGGGATTAACCTGTAGAAATAAAGGTTGAATGAAAATGAAAATTGTCATCGACAACTCAAACTTCAAGAATTACTGAGTTTGAGCTTCATAACAAACTTTACACCATGTAAGTTTATAACAATTGTTTAACTTGTTATTTGCTTGATAATAGAGTTCTATTACTTTTTATAGCAGCACATGCAAAATAAGTGTTTAAACCCAGTCTTCTTTGGAACGTTACAGATCAGGTAACTTTACAGTAGAAATGTCAAAGTTTAAACGTATCAGAAAAAGTTGGACTTTACAAGGTTTTAAGATTAAAAAAAAAATTACAGAATATTCATCTTAGTTTGTTGACATCATACAAACTTTTGAATTATCAACCAAACTTAGAGTTTATAGATAAAATGTATTATTTTTCACTTAATGTTTTCCCTGCGCTCTAGGACTTGTGGCTTTCCCTCAAATTCCCCAAGTACAGAAAATCAAAACCATATCTGAGAATACTTTTCTTCAAAGGTAGAAGTAAAGTTTCTTTTGAAACTTGTAAAATCTCCCACATTAAACTCTCTTGATACATGAAAATTAACACGTAACAAACAGACGTGTCTGCTGCTCACAGTTCAGCAATTTTGTTATTAGTGTGAATGTTCAAACATTCACACTATTGTTTTAGCATTCACACTATTGTTTTAGCATTCACACTATTGTTTTAGCATTCACACTATTGTTTTTCTGTTTTTTTCTTTATCTTTCCGTACGTTTTTCGGCATCTTACTACTCCCACAGTTTTTGTGCTATTTCAACAGTTCATATATCAAACCGTTCAGCTGTTTGAGGACAAGTCTGCCATGACTTTTGGTATTGGTGCAACTTTAGATTCTTGAGATATTTAGCCATTTCTGCCATTTTGGATCTCATTGAAAATGAATGGAGCTTATTTTATAACCTTAATAACTTTTGATCTGTTGACCACCTTGTACTAATACTTTCACATGCACACCTGGTTAAGCGTCTTTCAGCTTTACTGTGCAAACATTTTAAACAAAATTCAGCTAGTTCAGCTATTTTCAGCTGTTGTTTCAGCTGTTTTGTGCTCCTTTCAGCCTGATTCATCTAACTTGAACATTTTTGTGCTTCTTCAAACTTATTTATGCAAATTTAAACTTCTGCTCTTTTCAGCTTATTTCAGCAAGTTTTAGCCTTTTCTTCTATTTCAGCTGGCATTTAGCTGTTTTCATGCTAATTTAATCTTTATCAGCTAATTCCACATTTTTTGCAATCATTTAAACTTTTTTCAGCCTAATTCAGCAAAAACCTTCTCCTCCAACTTCCTTCTAGTAATTTAAACTTATTCCTGCTTGTTTTAGCTACTATTCAGCTGTTTTGAGCAAATTTCAGCTTTTCTCAGATAATTTAAACTTTTTTTTTCTTCTTTCGGCTGCTCCTTATTTTTTTTAGAGGTTGCCACAGCGAACTAAGTCGCACAAAGACTTGGCAGTTATTTTTTACGCCGGATGTCCTTCCTGACACAACCACAGACACTGAGCTGCCACAGCCTCTGTGTGGAGCAGAGAGCTGCCATCTAGGACACCCGGAGGAGCAGATGGTACAAGTTAAGGGCCTTGCTCAAGGGCCCAGGGTGGGATGAATGGGGGTGGGGGCAGGTGTGGGTGCTTCACCTGCGCAGCCACATTTTTGATGTTGTCAGTACCGGGGTTTGAACCAGCGATCTTCCGATCACAGGCCCACCTTCTCTAACCACTCCCCATAATTTAAACTTTATTGCTCTAATTTATACCTACTTGAGCCTTAGTGGGCACAAATAATCTCCCTCCACTTCCTTCTGGAAATTTAAGCTTCTTTCTAGATTTCTTTAGCTACTATTCAGCTGTTTTATAGAAAAACTGAGATAACGCTGCCATTTTTAGAGTTATTCAGCTGAGATTTGGTTTGTTGGTAGCTGAGAGCAGTGCTTAACAGAGCTGGTGCAGAGAGAATAACCTTCACATCAATGTGAAGAAGACAAAGGAGATGATTGTGGACTTCAGAAGGAACAAAAACATCTACACCCCCCTGAACACAAGAGGATCTGCAGTGGAAGTGGTCTCCAGCTACAAGTACTTGGGTGTACACATGAACAACAACCTCAGCTGGAGCAACAACACCACCAGCCTGATGAAGAAAGTTCATCAGAGACTCTACTTCCTCAGACGGCTGAGACGAGCTGGTCTGGAAGCTCAGTCCTCACCTCCTTCTACAGGTGTGCAGTGGAGAGCATCCTGTGCTCCAGCATCAATGTGTGGCATGGAGGCTGCACAGCTGCAGAAAGAAAAGCTTTGCAGAGAGTGGTGAAGGCTGCACAGAAGATGTTGGAGTCAGTCTCCCCACCATCACAGACATCTACACCTCCAGATGCAGGAAGAGGGCCACCTGCATCATGAAGGACCACACTCACCCAGCACACACACTTTTTGCCCCGCTCCCCTCAGGAAGGAGGTTGAGGAGCATTAAGTGTAGAACCACTAGACTGAGGAACAGCTTCTACCCTGAGGCTGTTAGACTCATGAATCTCTAAC
>NC_056511.1:45211609-45217927 GCF_014905685.2 Nematolebias whitei
AATGTTTTATGTTATGAGTGCTTAGTGTATATTTAGTTGATGTTTTTCTTAGTTCATATCTTAGATGTTATTACTGTTTTTCTTATACATTTTATTGTTGGATGTAACTGGGACCCTGTGTACATAATTTCGCTCCACCACATGTACCACATGAGGTGCGAATGACAATAAAGAAACTCTGACTCTGACTTAATAGGCTCTGACTATAAATCAAAAATCCAAAATGGCTGCCTTAGCAAACAAAGGAAAAATACTATAAATCAGCAGATTTTAGTCATATTGAGCTAAAATTAGGTGTGATGATAGCTGACAATGTTTCCCATCAGATACTGCATCAAAATCAAAAATCCAAGATGGCTGCCTTAGCTAAAAAGGACAAAATACGATAACCCAGGCATTTTTAGAGATATTCAGCTGAAATTTGGTGTAGCGGCTGAGAGCGAACCCAAACACACAGTACTGTCAGATCAGCAGTTTATATCAGCAGCAGCCTGGCCGTCCGTTACATTAGGAACAATTGTGCACGTTCTGCTTGCTTCTGAAATTTGGAGCTTCTTTCTGATGTTTGAAGCTACTTTTCAACTATTTTCTTCACATTCTTAAGCAAAAAGCATTCACACTTGCATGTTCGCAGGAAACGCACATTATCCAGTTAAAACTTGTATTTTTAAATCTGTCACTCTTTGAGCTTCATTTTCTGCTCTGTATTTCTCTCTGCCTGTCGTATTAGTAGTCAAAAAGTTATTATGCAAAAACCCTTCATAAAACAACAATTCTATAAATTTATTGAATAATTCTTTATAAATACACTGGCCTGTAAAATGGGTACATTTTTTCTTTATGTTGCAAACTGACAATAACTTTTAGTAATTTAGAACGACTAAATGCTGCTTTAGAATTAGAACAAATTGAAAACATTTCCTCACTCTGCTGCTGTCTTTACTTGTTCTACTCTTACCTGTTTGTATTTGCAATTATTTCTATTTTAGCATGTGTGGGTTTTTTTTGTCTTTCCTCCTATCCACATTATTCTTGGGGACTTTACTGTATAAATAATTATGGGTACAACTTCCTGTCAGACAGGAAGTAGCAGTAAGCATTGGGTAACCATGGTAGCTGAGCATGGACCGCCGTTTATTTGAAAGTAATTTACATTGAGTTCAGCAGATAAAACTCTGCTTTTATTTTGTTTACATTTATTTAACAACCATAAAGTTTACTAAAGTAGCCGTGCTGCGTTCAGGTACCTGTTGTGTTCAGGGCTGCAGAACAACCAGACCAAACTAAATCAGTGGCTCCAACAACAGAGTTTTTAACACGGACCCAAAACAAAAAGAGTTCCAGTGAAAAGAGGTTTAGTTTCATCTTCTACCTACAGATGAGGAATTAAGAAGAACGTGTCTGAACAACGTGAACTTGAAGAGACCACCAAAAACTCTGCATGGGAGCTCATTTCACTTTGTTGACAAACGACCGACGGAGGAAAACCTGCATCCTACTTTGAGTCTGGACGACAATAAACCACCGGAGAAGAGACGCCGGATCCTCAGAAGGATTGAAAACAGTGACGAGAACATCAGGGATGACTTCAGGTGTATGGAGGACACAGCTTTATATATTTGTTCATCTTCAGTTTATGATTTTCTCTGTAATTAACCCAAGCTCAGTGATGGAGGACTTTAAGACTTTGTCTGGACTCTGTGTCTGATTTAATGGTAAATGTACTGTACTTATATAGTACCTTTCTATCTTACTGAGATACTCCAAGTACTTTACACTACGGTCTGTGCCCTCATTGACCCATTCATGCAGCACTCTACCATACAGAGACTAATCAGTCCTTCATCACTTTCATACACTGAAGGTACACATATCAGAGGCAATGAGGGGTTCAGTGTCTTGCCCAGGTACACTTGAGCATGTGACTGCTGGTGGAATTGAACCCCCAACTCTTCCATTGGAGGACGACTGCTCATCCACAGCCGAGTAAACTTTAAGGTAAATAAGATTGTGCCCCCCCTCTTTTAACAAAACACCACGACCTTATTACTGTGTCGATACTGATACACCTCAGAGCTTCTCAGGTTGTTCATCCCTTCACTGTCAGAATGAAGCAGCCAAATGTGCTAGTAGCTGTAACCTGCAGCCACTTCTTCAGCTCGTCTTCCATCCCTCTTCCTCAGCAGGCAGCAGTATGATTATATTGTCCTGGTTGAGCTCTGACCAATGGTGTTCCTACATGTTTAAATTAAACCCACAATGCTCAGAGAAACTGCATTAGCTCGCACTGTTCACACAGAAACAAACACTGTTTCTGGTCCACACCGGAAGTCATGCCGGTAATTCACGGATGGCAGCATGTGGGCTAGGAATGAGGTGGATAGAAAGTACCCCTGGACCTGTCATTCTGTGTCCGTTTCCACTTCCTGTCCTCTTAAACTCAGCTGGTCAAAGCAGATGGTCTCTTGTCCTGAGCCTGGTTCTGCTGGAGGTTTCTTCCTGTTAAATGGGAGTTTTTCATTTCCTCCGTCTCCTTTGTGCTTGCTCAGGATGGGAGACTGTGACAAAGTAAAGTTTCAACACAAGCCGCTGGCTTCCTTGCTACTTTCACTAATTGGCTTTTTAATGTTTCTTTTTAATTTTCAGGTCTCTCTTGTAAATGAGTCCCCGAGGCTCCATGGGACTAACCTGTATAAATAAAGGTTGACTGAATGTATGTGAATGTTTCTGTTCAGTGCCCTGACATGACTTCTCTTGTGATTTGGAACTATTTAAATAAACTGATTGAATTGAATATCAGGAGATGTTTTACAGACAAACTGCTTTGAGAGTGTGCTGAAACAACACTGACCCTAATGTGCTCAAACAGTCTGTCCGTCAGCACCCTCACTGACTGGTTGATGATCCTGTCCAACGAGGAGGTAGCTCTGCGTGCTGACTCCTCACTTCCCTGTGGGTCACACTGTCTGCATCGCTCCACAAAGGTTCTGCAGGTTACATGACACAAACCACTTTTAGGTTATTTATTTGAACAAATATTGCTGTTGGTATTTTTGTACCTTAAGGGAGGGCAGCAGTTGACCAGAGCTATGGTCCTGGACACGTATCCATCTCCTCTGTCTCCAAACTCTGCCTGAGTCTCATGAAAGATCTCAACCTTCCTCTGGAAACTGGAAACACGGGTTTATAATATTTTTAATGCAAGATCAGTCTGTGTGAACTAAAAGTAGGTAAAAGCAACAATATTCAGGCTAATAAGGAAATATTTGAACTAAGTGAGCTCAGTGTGCGCATCAGGACCAACACATTGATGAATCACAACAATGTTAGCAAGAAGAACGAGCACATGTCATCTCAAATGAGACAGTGCGCCATAAAACAACCCTATCTACCTATAACAGCTTTACTCAGCAAATTGATTATTGATTATTGACACTTGATTATTTTTTGAAAACTGACAGCAGAATAGAGAAATGTAACGGTTTCTATCAGTCAAACATTTTAATGATAAATTTCATACCTCTGCTGTTCTCGCATGCAACTTTTTCTAGTTTAATTGACTCCGTTTATTTAGTCATTTCATTTACTTACATAACATCACAGCAGATTTATTAAGCTAAACAAAAGTACAAACACCAAGTTTTTTTGGACCTGACATGCTGGATATGGTCACCAGTGACCACCACGACTCAAAAAGGAAGAAGTGGGTAAAAGATGGATGGATGGATGGAAGGATGGATGGATGGATGGATGGATGGATGGATGGATGGATGGATGGATGGATGGAAGGATGGATGGATGGATGGATGGATGGAAGGAAGGAAGGATGCTCTCACCTGTACAGGAAGTCGGCCAGTCCAATCAAACTGCAGCGAGCCACTCTTGCCCCCAAGAACTGGCTCACTGATGTGGATCTGTCCAAGTCCACTTTCAACCTCTAGAAGTATTAAATGTGGAGATGTACATTTCAAACAAACAAACAAACAAACAAACCTTTTCAAGAAGCTGTGCCACCTTACCTGGATGACTGAGCGTGCTAGTTGTGACTGATACTCCTCAATATACAGAGTCTGGGCCCATCGCCTCTCCTCTTCATCTAGAATCTGAATCAGTTCGGTGGTTACCTTATCCTGAGATTCAGAGTATGAAATAAGTTTTCTATTTATTTATTTATTTATTTATTTTTGAATGAGTAGCTAAAGACTTGATCTCTCCTCTCACCCTGACTATCTGGATGCAGTCTTGTTCTAGCCTGTCCACAGTCTGCTGAGGAAGGATAGGCTCCAGAGCAGCATAATTTATTGGCATGTTGGTGCCAATGGTTCCCAGGACATCCCTTGGAGAAAATGAATCATAGATATTGCATAATAGCAGAAACTAGATATGCTGTCATAACATTGAAGTATTTGGTAAACATTGTGTTTTCACCAACCTGTTGTAGATGTTGTAGAACCAGTCAAGCAGTGCGTAGACATCTGTAATCTGCAGCGGCTCACTGGTGATGGTCCGAAGACGTTTGGCCACAGCTCGATGGTAGCTTTCTACATATACTTGGAAGGCTGCAAACTCCTCTGGGTAAATGGATACAGCATTCCTTCTGGCTGCATCTAGATCATCCACCATCCTGCTCTTGAGATGTTCCAGATACAAGGCCAGCTGTCCTGCTTGGGTGTCCACCTGTTGAGGCAGGCTCCAGTCTGCAGCTTCTGCCACTGCCAGCCTCCACTTAATCTTTAGCCGTCGAGGGCGCTGACTGGGGTGGATGTTAGAGCTTGCATGCTCTGTTTTGGTCTCCTCTCTTAGAGCCCAGGCAGCATCAGCATACTCCTCCTGTTGGATTACCAGCACTACTAGACCAAGGTTGGGACCAGCACTAGGCTGACGGAGAGATTCTCGCACTACGTCCCACATCTCCTTCTGCAGGGCTTCATACAAAAGTTCCACATCTTTAGCCTTCCTTCTGCTTGAGTCTAGGGTTGCATTAGAGCTGAGGGACTCATCTAAGGATGAAGATGATAAAGGAATTCCACCAAATGGGGTACTAGGACTTAATGTCGGAGTGAGGGTGGGTGTAGTTGGGCTTGGCAGCAGAGACAAAAGCTCACACTCTCGCTCCAGCTCCTGAATCTGTGTGTCAGCCAGGAGAAGGTCTCTGTGATTGACCAACTGTAGGATCTCCAAAACTGTTGGGAGGAAAAAGAAATCCATGTTTCATTTCAGATGATGCAGTAACAAAATGATATACAGTCGATATGATTATGGACATGGCGCATGGCCAGACCAACACACTGGTCAATTTGTTGCTCATTCTCTACATTCTTCTGTCCTCCCTATAGAGTAAGCAAACAGCAGCTTGGTTGGACTTTTTTAGGAACCCGGGGCAGAAGGAAGTGCAGTTATTTCCTGGTTTCACAGTCTTCTGCTAAACAAATATAATGGCTTAGGAATCCGGGACCTTTCGTTGTAATCAGAAAGTTGACTTGATCTGAGAGGAAAGACAAATAAAGTTTGACAAAGAAATGCTGAGTTGATGCTGCTTCCTTGATTCCTACCTGATAGGGGCTCTCGGGTTTTGACTACTTGTTCTTCCTCCATGATTTCCTCGTCATCCTCTTGGGATGTCTTGTCTGACATGGACTCTCTCGTCAGTTTGCCCAGACTGACGATCTTTAAGAAAGAAGGTCTTCTGGAGCCCACGGGATCACACTCTGTGGTCAGGTCCCCACAGGGCAGGCTTTCTCTGCGTTCCTCCTTACGCCGACCTGTGAAACTACACAGCAGCAGCACGAGAGCATTACGGTCTCTTCAGGGACTTGGAATCATAATCAGGAACAATCGGCCTGCAGAGAGCATTGCCCTGAACCGACTGAAAGCTGCAGCTATAGTTGGAAACATTCACACATCTACTAAACTGTGGTGCTACAGAGAATGGTCACCCAAGATAAAAATAGACCCATTTACTGAGTCTGTTAGGAGCAAAACATGCCAATGAAAAACAAAAGAGATTCTGCAGACCAATAGCATTGTATTTTGTATTACATAAACCCACAGAAACTAAACAGGCATGCAACAATAAGAAGGGATTTCTCTTTAGAACTCTCAAAATTCAGAAACGTTGGAATAAACAGCAGAACAGTCATTTTATATCTTTTATGCCAACTTTTTCTATGATTTTATTTGAGCATTTTGGCACTGATTAATGAAGGTAGTTGATCCTAAATAATGTAATATACAAAATTTTCCATTTTGTCTCAAAACCTTTTAAGGGTGTTATATATATATATATATATATATATATATATATATATATATATATAT
>NC_056511.1:45217937-45222950 GCF_014905685.2 Nematolebias whitei
TATATATATATATATATATATATATATATATATATATATATATATATATATATATATAGTACATACATACGTACATGCATATCTCAATCAAAATTCTCACACTTTTCTAGATGCACTCCCACAAAAACTAAACTTTCATAGAACAGTTAAATTGAAATATTTCTTACCGAAGTAGGGTCATAATCCCCTCCGAGCCCCTACGCAGTCCTTTCCTCTTCTCCCTGTCAGCTGGGAGTGTATTTGAGTCTCCAGAGGTGTAGTTGGGGGAGTTGCTTGACCACACATTTCTTCCTGATATGCGAAGCCCCTTTCCCAATTTTTCAAGAGTTTTGAGGGGTGACACTCCACAGATCCGTTCCAGGGTCCCCCTAAGAGGCTTCCCTTTGGGGTTCCCTGCACCATGCCTCTCTGCATTCACTTCATTCTCCTCTTCTTCTCCATCACAGAACGACCTGAGCTGGGGGGGGCCTCTGACCTCCCCCATGATGAGGCCTGTGTCCCCTCCATTTTTTTCATCCTCATCTAGGTCCACATCCTCAAAAGGGTTGAGGTTCTTGTTCAGGTCTTTCAGGTCATTCAGCTCCTTGAGGTCATTGAGATCATTTAAGTCCTTCAGGTCCAGGTTGAGTTGAGGTAGGATCAGGTCTCCGTTTACTCTCGGGAACTCGTGGCAGCTCTTGGACCTTCCCGGGAGCTTTTTCAAAATTGGCATGACTGCAACTAATACTTTAACAAACTGTGGAGATAAAACAAAGGTCTTGGACATTGTTCAAGTATTCAAAGAAACCATCACTGTTTAAAAAAGTTCAATTTCATCAACTTCAGCCAACTTATGATTTATCTTTTTATTTCTGGCATGTGACAAAATGTAATGTCTGAAATTATAAAACTAACAAGACAGAGAACAAATCTCAAGTTTTGTGAGAAACAAGTTTGACTAAAACTATTACTATTAAAATGTTGACCTGTTGAAATGGTTTTCTTTTGTGATCCAGTTGCAGGAATGCAATTCACTTTACAAAAATAACTTCATTTCACAAGTACGTTATTTAAAGTGCATCTCCATGTGTTTGAATGGGTCGCCTGAATATTTGTGTTGACTGCAGTTTCTGGATCACAACCGACACAAGAGGCATGATACACTTTTAAAAAATACTCTGAGATGAGACATTTTCACTTTGAGTAAGTCATTCTACACAGTTTAATGTAAAAACAACTCATCAGATAATGTAAAACTTGGATAATACGTTGCAGTTCTGTAATCAAAGATTGACCCTGAGCTGTTAAACTGCTCATTCCAAAACTGAAGAGATAATTAAAAACACCTCAACAGTTGCTTCATCTTTTATTTGTTCCTGTTTCTCCTCAGTGGGGACTGAAATAATGATTCTGCACATTCAGATATCATTTCAGATAAAAACCAAAGGATGAATTATTTAGATTGAACCTGAATAGACGTAACTAACTTTAGATCGATACTGTTTTATAACACTGAAGCACAACCGTCACCTCCAGCCACTCACACTGCAATGGAAAGAAATTCTATATCTCTGTTTCCAAAATGTTACGACCTAACTGAAGTCAAACGGCTCAGCTGGTTCCCAAACTTTTTTCAGTAGCTGCCAACCCACAAAGCAACTGGAGCAGAAACTGGTGAGCCCAGCTGTCTTTGATGGAAGTATGCAAACTTTGAAAAAAGACCATTCAAACCAGCAAATAATGATGACAAAAGCCATTTGACCATATTTACGTACTTAGAACTGCACACTTTATTTCTCATAAGAGACAGACAACACTTGATGTTTTTGAATCCACAGTGAGGTCTTGACCTCAAGTGTGGAACCACCAGACTGCATGGCATCGCAGTCCGTTAGCAAGAAGGGCCTGACTGGACGGAGGGCCGAGTCCCTGCTGGGTCTTCCCTGTGTGCTTTCTCTTTGCATGTGTGGGTTTTCTCCAGATACTCTGGTTTTCTCCTGTAATTCAATCACACGTGTGTGAAGTTAAACGGCGACTCTACACTGGTCCTTAGGTGTGAGCCCCTTTGTATCCCAGTGATGGGACTGTCGGCCTGTCCAGGGTGTCCCCCACTTCCCACCCAGTGACAGCTGAGGAAGCACCTTAACTCTGAACACATGACGAGAATGGGCAGATGAACTTAAGTCCCTGCAGCCAGTTCTTCCTAAATTGTGTGAAAGCAGTGTTTACAGTTAAATTAATAAAAAGCAATATGCATACACCCACAAAAGTAGACAAGAAGGCAAAAATGTCCATCCTGAGGCAGAAGGAGGATCATAGAAGAACCTGGAGGAGTCAACGTTCTGTCACAGTGCTAGCACAAACAATAGAAAAGCTCTCCCTTAAACTTTTGGCTATTTTGGAAGCAGTTATTGAGTTAAGGTGCATTTTAACTGTGGGAGGAAATGGGAGCAGCCGCAGGAAGCACACAGACTCAGGGAGAGCATGCAAACAACAACAAGTCATCTTCATTCCTTCGTTGCACTCTTTTATTTCATTTAATTTATACAAAATGAAATGTTCTTGGTGTGTTAGATTACACCGTCACGTGGTTCTCTGATCAACTTCCAGCTAAAACTGGGTTTACGTTACAGCATCATCAGCATGTTGCTGCTTTGATAAATCATGATAATCAGATGAATAATGTTATTAACTTACTGTTGATGTATATGAATGTTGTTGTGCCGTGCCCTGAGATGACTTCTCTTGTGACTTGGTGTTATCGAAACAAACTGATCTGTCCTCAAATCAGAGCTGTATTTTCTTCAGTTTTATGACTTCACATGGTTTCAGTGAGCAGACAGCTGAACAGACCTCTCTCTTTAGAGCAGTTTTATAAGATATTAAATTTGGATAGGTACGTTAATAAAGAAAGGACCATTTTTTCTTGAAGTTTAAATGACCTTGCACAGGAAGCAGAGTAATGTAGACAATTACCAGCATGCACAGTAAACTTACTGCTTTTATTTATTATTTTAATACAGAACTGTAAAGTCAATTTATGAGCTCTCAAACTTTCTTGTCAATGTTATAATTTACCTTTGATTTATTTTTTTCATCCTGTGCTATCTGACAAGAGCAAAGGGCAAGAAGATGGTGCTTACTTAGATCATTTTGTTTTAGTTGAATCAACAGTAAAACAAGGTTTTCTAACTCAGACACATCAGCAGGGTTGGGTTTGTCCTCTAAGAAATCATTACAGGTCGTCCTGACAGAATGTAACACGTTGCCAGATAATAAATGTTGGAAATGTTACAGATTGACAAAAACAGAAATCTCTGTGATTGGAGGAAAACTTGAATCTAAAAACACGTTTCTGTGTGAAGAACACTTACCTGGTGAACAGGTTGGGCTTTGGTTCAGTCCAGAGTCATCCTGGAATGTGTGGAGCTGCCAGCCGGGGGCTGTTAGTGTGTGACAGACTGATGAGTGTGAGAGCCTGACTCAAGAGAGCAATGCGGCTGCTGCTCATTTCCTCATGCTCTCTATTGTGGTGGAAGGTGATATGTTTTCCTGAGGAAAGCCAACCTCCCTAACCCTTAACCCCCTCTCACCTACACCCCTGAGTCCCGTCTTGACATCCCACCGCCCAACACACACACATCCATGCACATGTACACCCCAGAAGCTCCTCTGATCATGTAAATTACATGAACTGTCCAAAAAGAACATTCTGGATTCAAGTTTCTGACCTTTGTAGAAAATCTGATTCAGTGACCTTAGGAAGAGATTTGATTCTTTAGGCGTTCATCCTCGTAGGAAGATTTAAGGGCTCAGGTTTGAACTTTAGTGACTCAGAGCTGCTGTCGCTGCCTGTGTTGTTTTTAAGCTGAGCGGAGCTTCTTCAGGATCCCAGTATCACAGCTCAACACTGAGATGGGAGTATGTGCACGTGTGATACTCTGACTTTACTTCAAAGCATAGTTGGTTCAATTTAGGTAAAGGGTGAATGAAAACAGTTGTAGTGACATACAATACAAATTCATTGTTAAAAATGTTTAAAGCTGTTTTCTGGTTAAAATAAATGACTGAGTTATTTATCTGTGATTGACTTGCTGAGCTGCTCTGATAAATGTCGTCTGTGATCGATTATTTGTGCCTGAATGAACGCATCGTGTCAGAGTATCCTTATCCTTTTTTAGGTAGTTACAGAATTTTTGTGTTTAAAATGTTTTAAAACACATTCTGTTGAGTTTTCGAGTATTTTCACCAAAAAACGGAGTGGTTTTGATCAAGTGGTTGATGTTTAGGACCGTGGTTTAATATGTTGTTTTAAACTCATTAACTTTGCTCAGTTTGCCGTCGACGTAGCACCACGAGGCGGGTGAATTACAATGTGTGTGTGTGTCCTTGTTTATGTTACTTTGTAAGGCCCATTTTTCCAACTTATACTACATTGTGAGGACCAATTGCTCCTTATGGGGCCCAAAGCTCGGGCCCATAAGAAGAAGTGCTGTTGGTGGGTTTAGGGTTAGGGATGCACTGGTAATGGTTAGGTTTAGGGTCAATGTCAGGGTTAGGCTATAGAAGTGAATGGAATTCAATGCAAAGTCCCCATAAAGATCACAAAACAAACCCGTGTGTGTGTTTGTGTGTGTGTGTGTGGGGGGGGGGGGGCTGTGCACGTGTTTGAACTCTTCAGCTAATTGAAGTATACTGTACATTCAAAAGCTGAAAATGAGACCGTTTCCACTACGTTTGTGGTTAAATGCATTTTGTTTATTTTGGTAAAAAGACAAATTAACATTTCTAGTTTTTATTTTAATTAAAACAAGAATATAAGAAACTGAGTACTGTATATGCAAAATATGTGAAATAATTTGTTTTAAAGAAATGTTTTTAATGTAACTGCTATATTTTATTTAACTTAAAGATAAACTATTTATTGTAGATAGATATACTGTAGATAGATAGATAGATAGATAGATAGATAGATATACTGTAGATAGATAGATAGATAGATAGATAGATATACTGTAGATAGATAGATAGATA
>NC_056511.1:45223350-45238251 GCF_014905685.2 Nematolebias whitei
TAGATAGATAGATAGATAGATAGATAGATAGATAGATAGATAGATAGATAGATAGATAGATAGATAGATAGATAGATAGATAGATAGATACTTTATTAACAAATATATAAATATATGTAAATATTTTGAGTTGTAAATAAATTTCCACCACAGCTGCCTGAATGAAAGCATCGTGTCAAAGTATCTTTTATTCTTATCATCCTCTTTCAGGCTGCAACGCTGGCGCTCAGTGCTGCTGTTCGGCACATTGTTTCTTTGCAACTAGTGCTTAGTGTATTTTTAGTTAACATGTTTCTTAGTTCATATCTTAGATCTTATTAATTGTTTTTCTTTTACATTTTAATACTTTGTTCGATGTAACTGGGACCCTGTGTACACAATGTCATTCCACCACATGTACCACACGTGGAGGAATGACAAATAAAGAATCTTGAATCTAAATTTAAAATATTTATTTTAAAAGATGAAGTAAAACATCATATTAGTACAGTGCTGAATGACCAAACATGAGTTTTGCAAACGTACTTGTTCAATTCAATTTTTTTTCAATTCAGTTTATTTCTAAAGCACCAAATCACAACAAAGTTGTCTCAGGGACTTTACAGGAACATTCACATAAAAGCCAGTTAGTAAAGTTCTCTATCTAAGGAATCCAGGAGACAAGTTGAGTCTTGGCTTCGTTGCAGTCTCCCATCCTGAGCAAGCACAGTGGAGACAGTGGGAAGAAAAACTCCCTTTAACAGGAAGAAACCTCCAGAACCAGCTCAGGACAAGAGACCATCTGCTTTGACCGGCTGGTTGAGAGGACAGGAAGGAGAGACAGACCAACACAGAATGGTAGGTCCAGGTATAGGTCCAGGACCAAATATAGGTCCAGGTCCAGATATAGGTCCAGGTCCAGATATAGGTCCAGGTGTATCTGAAAGACAAAAATAAAAAAACATGTTAAGGATAGAAAAAATAATTACAAATACAAAACAGGTTGAGCAGAGTAAGTAAAGACAGCAGCAGAGTGAAAATTGTGGTCAGTTTGTCCTCCAGCAGTCTAAGCCTATAGCAGCAGAACTAAGGGACAGCTCAGGAAACCCAAGCCGACCCTAACTATAGGATTTATCAAAAAGGAAAGTCTTAAGCCTACTTTTAAAACTGGACAATGTGTCAGCCTCACGGACAGAGATTGGAAGTTGGTTCCACAAGACAGGAGCCTGAGAACTGAAAGATCTTCCTCCCATTCTGCTCTTGGAAACTCTAGGAACCACAAGTAAACCTGCAGTCTGAGAGTGAAGTGCTCTGCTAGGAAAATATGGAACAATAAGATCTGTAATATAAGATGGAGCTAGGTTGTTGAGAGCTTTGTAGGTTAGAAGTAAGATTTTGAATTCAATTCTGGATTTGACAGGGAGCCAATGGAGAGAAGCTAAAACTGGAGAGAGATGATCGCTCCCAGTAACTCCAGTTAAGACTCTGGCAGCAGCATTTTGGATCAGCTGAAGACGTTTTAAAGAAGTATTTGGACACCCAGATAATAAACCATTGCAATAGTCCAGTCTAGACGTGACAAATGCATGGACCAGTTTTTCTGCATCATCTTTAGATCAGATGTTTCTAATGTTAGTGATATTACGCAGGTGGAAGAAGGAGGTTCTAGTAACGTTTTTAATGTGGGGGATAAAAGACATGTCCTGATCAAAAATAACACCAAGATTTTTAACATTAGAGCTGGAGGACAGATTAATGCATCTAAGGAGGGAGAAAGACTGAAACATTCATTCCTAAGGTGCTCAGGTCCAAAAATCAAAACCTCAGTCTTGTCTGTGTTCAACAGGAGAAAATTAAGGGTCATACAGGTTTTTATGTCTTTAAGACATGCTTGTAGTCTAAGTAGCTGATTGGATTCATTGGGTTTAATGGACAAATATAACTGTGCATCATCAGCATAACAATGAAAATGTATTCCAATGCTGTTTAATAATTTTACCTAATTGAAGCATATATAAAGTAAAGATTATTGGCCCAAGCACTGAGCCCTGAGGAACTCCATGACTAACTTTGGTGTATGAAAAAGATTTATTATTTATGTTTACAAACTGGAATCTATCAGACAGATATGATTTAAACCATTTTAGAGCTGTTCCTGTAATCCAAATATCATATTCTTTCCTCTGTAGTAAAATATTGTGACCAACTGTATCAAATGCAGCACTGAGGTCTAACAGGACCAGTATAGACACAAGTCCATTGTCTGAGGCCATGAGAATATCATTAGTGACATTTACTAGTGCTGTTTCTGTGCTATGATGAGCTCTAAACCCTGACTGAAACTCTTCAGACAGATTATTTCTTTGTAGATGTTCACACAACTGACCTGCAACTATTTTCTCTAGAATTTTTGAGATTAGGTTAGATTAGATATAAACCTATATCTAATCTAACCTAATTACAGGCCTATAAGATTTCTGAATCAAGGTTAGACTTCTTAAGTAAAAGTGTGGACCGGTCTCCAGTCCATCACAGGGACACATAGAGACAAATGAGACAAACAACCATTCACTCTCTCACTCACACCTAGGGACAATTTAGAGTTACCAATCAGCCTAACATGCATGTTTTTGGTCTGTGGGAGGAAACCGGAGTACCAGGAGAAAACCCACACATGCACGGAGAGAACATGCTAACTCTACCCAGAAAGGACCCCTGACCGGGATTTGAACCAAGGACCTGCTCACTGAGAGGAATTTCCAGCCAACCGTGCATCTGTTTGAGGACACAGATGCCTTCAGGGTTCACAAAAAAAATCCGACAGACAGTTGTGACAGGCTGATGACAACTGATTACAAGCACACATTCACGGAATGGTCAAATTATCGTACATTTGGCCTTTTTTGGAATTATTGATCGTACAGAGGGCAGAATTGTCGTACAAATACTATAATTATCGTACACCTGGCAACACTGTGTCTCACTACGAATGTGCAACGTCAAGAAGGAGGCACCCAAGGTGTGGAAAAACTACAACGTAAACAAACTTTAGAAAAATGTAAAAAGCTGGCTGCTGATCACGAGCTGAATACAAGATATAAACAAGAAGTAGCACATGTTCATCTGTACGAAGGTAACTGCAGGCAAATCTTCAATTTTCTTTCATAATTACATTGTATGCTTAATGGTTAAATTAAAGGTTAATGTTAAGGCTATTTGTGTTTGGTTTTGTGTGTTTTATATGTAAATATATGTTGCAACGTGTCCCAACTATATCTAGTCGGTATCTCTTAAACTTGTGCACAAACTCAGGCTCCTTCCCCACCAGAGAGATCATGTTCCATGTCCCAAGAGCCAGCTTTGGTAAGCCAGAGTCAGAGCATCAAGGTCCCCGCCTTCGGCCACTGCCTATGGCATCATGCACCCGAGTTGTATGGCCCTTCCTGTAGGTGGTGGGTCCACAGGAAGGCAAATCCATGGCAAAGCCAGGAGTCCAACAGATTCTTAAAGCCACTTAGCGAGGTCAAGGTCAAATCTTTTTGCAAGATATTCCAGGAAACAGGAGCAGAGTAGGAGAAGGTCCACACTGAGGGAACACTGCAGGTAATAATGTCCTGAGAGCGCACGCTGTAGTTGCACTCACGCAGAGACATGTAGGAGGAGATGTATGAAGGCAGCAGACCAAGAAGTGATTTAAAGATGAAAATGTACCAGTGAGAGAGTCTGTGTGAAGTTAATGATGACCAGTTAACCAGTGAATACTGGGTGCAGTGGTGGGTATGATAATCACAGCCAGTTATGAATCTTAGTGCACCATGATAGACAGCATCCAACATCTGCAGGGTTCTTGTAGGAGCGTTCATGTAAATAATGTCACCAAAATCAATTGAGGGAAGGAAAGTCACAGATACAAGGTGTTTCCTAACATTCAGAGTTAGACAGGATCTGTTTCTGAAAAAGAAACCCAGTTTAACTTTCAGTTTCTTTACCAAGTTTTCCACATGGAGCTTAAAAGAGAGATGTGAGTCGACCAAGATACCCAAATATTTATAGGAATCAACAAATTCAGTAGGGACTCATTTGAGGATGAAATCGGAGGAAGAACTGCTGGGACCGACTTCATGTTTACAAAAAAAGCATCCCTTTGGTTTTATCGGCATTTAGGACAAGTTTGAGGTGGAACAATCTGACTGGATGATGTCAAAGGTGGATTTCAAAAGCTGAAAAGCCTTAGCAACTGTTTTAGCTCGACATTAAACAACTGTGTCATCAGCATAGAAATGTATGGATGTATTAGGGATGTTTTTACCTACATTACTTATGTAGATTGTAAAGAGGGTGGGTCCTAAGACTGAGCCTTGTGGTACACCATTGCTGACTTTTAAATAACTGGAGGAAGTACCATTATGTTGAACACATTGCCTCCAGTCTGAAAGATAGTTAGAGAACCAACCAATGGTGTGATCTGAGAAACCGATTTCTGAGAGTTTATAACACAAGATGTTCTGATCCACAGTGTCAGAATCTTTAGACAGGTCTAAGAAAAGTGCAGCACAATAATCCTTAGCATCCAGTGCTTCAACAACATCATTAAGAACCTTCAGTGAAGCAGTGGTTGTGCTGTGTTGTTTCCTGAAACCAGATTGATGTGGAGGTAAGATGTTAAATGAGTCCAGGTCATTTTTGATTTGAGAGTTTATCAGTTTTTCTAGAACCTTGGCTAAAATGCAGAGTTTAGAGATTGGTCCATAGTTGTTCAGTGAGGTGGGGTCACCTCCCTTCAGCAAAGAAGAACAAAGGCTGTTTTCAAGTGTCTGGATGGAGTTTTGTCTTATGGAGAGATTGAAGATGTGGGTCACAGGGACTGTGATGATTTGAGCAGCCAGCCTTAAGAAATGAGGTGGAAGTTCATCTGGACCTGCAGATTTTTTAGGGTCAAGATCTTTTAACAGTTTATTGACCTCACTGACTGAGAATGGAGAAAAAGAGAAGCTGTGATTAACTGAGGATTGACTTGTAGGAGGGATTTGATTTGTAGAAGTTTGGTTATTAAGTGAAGTGGCTGATCTTCCATTAGTAACTGTGTCAAATAAAGAACTAAAGCAACAAAATGTTTGTTGAAACAGTTCAGGATCTCGTGCTGATTTGACACAGGAACAGAGTTAATGAGAAGATGTGATGGGAGGTCAGATGATTGGGAGCTGCCTGAGAGAGATGTGATGGTTTTCCAGAATCTGTTGGGGTCATTTAGATTTTTGGAGGTCTGAGATAAGAAATAGTTGCGTTTTGCTGCTTTAACAACAGTTGTGCATTTATTCCTCATCTGTCGAAAACTCAACCAATCAGTGTCTGAGTCTGATTTTCTCGCTGCGGCCCAAAGATGATCTCTCCTGTGCAGGAGGTCAGCTAGCTCTGGAGTAAACCAGGGGCTGTCTCATCCCTTTATTCTGAACTGACAAAAAGGAGCATGTTTGTTCACAACATTAATGAAACTACTATGAAAATAGTTCCAAGGGGAGTTCACGTCATCAATTAATAGAATACGATGCCAGTCAAAGTGAGACAGATCCCAGAGAATGACTGTTCACAAAAACGTTTCAGATCCCTTTTTTGAATTAATCTGGGCTTAGAAGGTGGAAGTTTAATATCTCTGAGAGCCGCTATTACGCAATGATCACTCAAAATGTCAGCGAATACACCTGTACCAGGGAATTTGTGAGGCATATTGGTTAGAAACAGGTCTAAGATGGAAGATTTTTCAGGACTGTGAGTAGAGTGCTGTATGAATAATTTTTTAAGGTATATTCTTACTGCTTTTTATTTCTCAGTGTTACCCTTAGTGTTAAGCACTTTGATAACAGTCTATCTGTTTTAAATTGTGCTCTATAAATAAATAAATATGACTTGACTTGACTTGACTTGAATGGCTAAATGAAGGCACAGACTGTAGTGTCAACGTTTGAGTGTAATAATAAAATTCTGTGTTCGTCTGTCTCTCCTTCCTGTCCTCTCAAACCCAGCTGGTCAAAGCAGATGACCACTTGTCCTGAGCTGGTTCTGCTGGAGGTTTCTTTGTTTTAAAAGGGAGTTTTTTCTTTCCACTGTTGCCACTGTGCTTGCTCAAGATGGGAGACTGTGACGAAGTGAAGATTCAACTTGTCTGTTGGATTCCTTAGATACAGAACTTTACTAACTGGCTTTTCTATGTATGTAAATGGTAAATGGACTGTACTTATACAGCACCTTTCTATTTTATCCAGATACTCAAAGCACTTTACAACAATCTGTGTCCTCATTTACTCAATCATACAGCGCTCTAGATCTCTACAAAGCTAATTGAACAAATCATTCTAAAGAGACTAATCAGAGCTTCATCACATTCATACACTGATGGGACACACATCAGAGGCTATGAGGGGTTCAGTGTCTTGCCCAGGGACACTTCAGCATGTGACTGCGGGTGGATTCGAACCCCCAACTCTTGCATTGGAGGACGACTGCTCTAACCACTCAGCCACAGCCGCCTCTATGTGAATGTTCCTGTAAAGTGACCTGAGACAAGTTTTTTGTGATATGGTGCTATATAAATAAACTGAATTGAATGTTGTAACAACATGAAGGATGTGAGATGGAGGAAGAAGGGTGACACTTTCTCCACTCCCCTTCACTACATTTATTTTATTTAATTAACTCTCGTTAAAGTGGGGCACCAGCTGATCAGATTACTGACCAACAACAACTTAATTAATATTTTCACCCTTTAATGATCGGAATCAGTCACTGAAGTAGAATCTGTTCATTACAGGGAGTTTTATACCAGAGCACATGAATATTCATCTGAATGAAGAGACCAAAGTTGTCTTTGAAGTTTTATTACAAAAATAATCAAACTAAAAATCAACAACAATAATAAACAAACAATAATATGAATCAATCAAGGCTTAATTCTCTTATCTGAGGCTAAATTGACTCTTTGAGCCGGAATTATTTCAATTTTATATGCACATGAATTTAGACAAAGTTTGACTATTTTAATAAATAGTTTACTTTGGATTTTGGTTGAAAGAATTTATTTAATCTGATCAGATAAAGTTATTTATCATCACTGCAAGTCAGGAAGTAATTTACCAAGTTGTATCAGCTTCAAATATGATAACCAGACCAAGAGTTGCATCATGTCACCAGGTTCTGCTCCTTACCGGGTCAGTGCTGATGGCACCACTCGTCTTTCTGGGGTTCTCTGGTGGATCTGACCAGAGACACCATGAGGAGGACTCGCCAGGAACTGCCCAAGGTAGCTGACTGTCACTGTGACAGCTTCAGGGTCTGTGAGGGAACAGCTGATGAGAAGGTGCACCATCCATCGGCACCTTCAGCCGAGAACGTGAGTCTTGCAGTGAGAAAAGGCTTCATCTTCTGCAGTTATCTAAACTTCTAACAATTGTAATTTGAGTGACATGTTTATCTGCTCAGGAGTTGAACAAGTGGACCTTGGCACTACGACCAGGATCGGGTCCACAGATGAACAGTCTTCCAGTTCGGGGCCTGAGACGAACTGCTCAGTTCGGGGGTCCAAGGTGAACTGTTTTTACACAAAGAGACTTTGTGCAAAACATCCGCTCTGAGAAGATTGTTTGACTGACATGGGAACATTGTGTCTCCCTCTGAAGAAAACAGCTTCCAGCTCAAAGAACTTTTTCACAGGTGTCTCTGAAGGAACAATCACTTTCTGAAAAACAGAGAAATGTGTTGTTCACATTGTAATATTTCACATGATTTCATTATAATGATTGAAAACAACAATCAAAATTATTCATGTTCACACTTCAAAAAACGTTCAATACAAAAACAACTGGACTTTATTTGCAACAGAAGACGTTTCGCTCCTCATCCGAGGATCTTTCTCAGTTCAAAGAGCAGAGAGTGAGAGATACAGGTTATAAGGCTGAGTGAGATAAGACACATACACATATGCAGATTGACAAGTCACACCTAAACACCTTAACAGTAGGGGTTTGTTCCTCTAATTCACAGACGAGGCCCCTCTGTTCCCATCAGGTGTGAAAACCAGCTGGGGATCTGTTTTAAAGTTGCATTATATGTTTTTGAAAGTGGGAATCTGAGGCCTCCTCCTCTGTTAAGAGACGGCTTTTCTCTTTTTACATAAATTGCTTCCTTCACCCCCCTCTCAAACCATCTGTGTTCTCGGTCCAAAATGTGCACATTTGGTCCTCAAAAGAGTGTCCCTTATCTGTGAGGTGGAGGTGAACAGCTGAATCTTGTCCAGAGGAGGTGGCTCTCCTGTGTTGAGTCATGCGTCTGTGAAGAGGCTGTTTAGTTTCTCCAATGTAGAGGTCTGGACAGTCCTCGCTGCACTGGACCGCAGACACTACACCACTCTGTTTGTGTATGGGTGTCTTGTCCTTAGGGTGGACCAGCCTCTGTCTGAGAGTCCTGCTGGGTTTGAAAAGTACTGGGATCTTGTGTTTGTTGAAGATCCTTCTGAATTTCTCTGATACTCCAGCAACATAAGGGATGACAATGCTTTTACATCTGTTGTTCTTCTTTTTCTGTTTATTGGTGTGTTTTGTAGATTTCCTCGCTGACTTGACAAAAGCCCAGTTAGGATATCCACATGTTTGAAGAGCTTCTTGAACGTGTTTCAGTTCCTTTTCCTTCCATTCTGTCTTTGTGGGGACGCGTTCGGCCCGATGTTGTAAAGTTCTGATGACAGAGAGTTTGTGTTCCAGTGGATGGTGGGAGTCAAACAGAAGATACTGGTCTGTGTGGGTTGGTTTTCTGTAAACTTCAATGTTGAGGCTGTCCTCTCTCTCCATCTGAACCAAACAGTCCAAAAAAGGCAGTTTGTTGTCGTTTGCATCCTCTCTGGTAAACTTGATGTTGTTATCGACCGAGTTAATGTGTCTGGTGAACGCTTCTATTTCCTTGGCTTGGATTTTTGACCCAAGTGTCATCCACATAACGGAACCAATGGCTTGGCGTTGTTCCCTCATAGGAGTGTAGGGCTCTCTGTTCCACTTCCTCCATGTAGAGATTGGCAACAATGGGTGACACTGGAGATCCCATGGCACAGCCGTGCTTCTGTCTGTAAAAACTGTAATTGAACTTGAAATAAGTGGTGGAGAGGCAGAGGTCCAACAGGGTCCAGATCTGGTCTGGGGTGAAGTTGGTCCTGTTGATTAAGTCCTTGTCTTGTAGAAGTTGTTTTCTGAAGGTTTCTACTGCTTCAGAGATGGGTATGCATGTGAAAAGAGAAGTCACATCATACGATACAAGGGTTTCTCCTGGGGTTAGTTTCAAGTGTTGAACTTTGTTGGTAAAATCAATGGAGTTCTTTATGTGATGAGGTGTGTTTCCAACAAGATGTTCACACTTGTTAATCAAATTAAACAAACTTCATTAATGATTTGTTTTTCTTTCTTAGAAACAGGAAGAAATAAGTTAAACATTAGTCAGACTGTGGCAGACTCTGTGTCCAAGGACAGGAAATGTGTGTAAAAACATCAGATATTACTGAAGTCAAATGTAACTTTACAGAACAAGATTCATGGTGAGTCTGGAAGATAAATAAGGGTCAGGGTTAGTAAGAGCAGTGCAGCTTCATGCTACAGTGTCTTGACAAGATAGAAAGGTGCAGTCCATTTACCATTTGTGAACATAGCATCTCTCTTCATGATAAAACATATAAAGTACTTAATGGTTGCTGTGTATACTTTGTTCTAAGTGTACTTTCACTATTGGACAACTATAAATGGGATTCAAAATGGTTTTTGGTGATTCATAATTAGTTTTTACTTGTTTGCAGTTATCGTTTATGAGTAGGTTTATAATATTTTCTGGTCAGCATTAATCAGAACTGCAGGCATCACCAATAGCCTCAATGGGGCAGATCATCATTATTATTATTTTCCCTCACGAACACATTCAGCTGGTTTTTACCTCATTAATCTGATCACTACCAACACTAGATCTGATTTTATTGAATGTAATGTGTATAATATGTGTGTATAGAGCCATATATATAGTATGTGTGTGTGTAAGTATGACAATTACCTGTACTGGTATGTATAGTAGTTATGTATGTGTGTGCAGAACAGTTTTACATCTCTTCATGGAAACTTGCTGCCACCTTGTGGTTTTTCATTAATGGCCATATAGTGGTAGTTGTTTTTTTTTTATCTTTATTTATACAAAATTATACAACAAAATCTTACAACAGCAAACATGGTTCGAGATTTAAGGCAAGCATAAAAATATAGGAATACAAGCAAATAATGTGAAAATATGGTTTGGGCAGGTTACAGTAGACATTTGTTGCAGAGCGTTTTACTCTTTAAGGCTTTTGCATTGGTACAGCAATTTAATGTGGGCAGATAAAAACAAATATAAATAAAATAAAATAAAAAGTAAATCTGGGTTTTATCTTGGAAAATTGACTGCTGTGAATATGTAATTTGGCTAATATTAGTATTACGTTTACAACAAAAACTTTCTTACTTGGAATATTCAAACAGAAGAAACCAACCAGTAAAGTTTTAGCATCCAACGTCCGGTCACTTTCTAACTTTCTGTTCAAGAAAGTCTTTCCAGAACAGCTGGGTGTAAGGACAGTCCCAGGAAAGATGGTGTCTCCTCAGAGCTGTGGCACAGAGAACACAGAATACTAACCCTAACTGGATCTACATTCGGACGGTACTTAGAGATTATACGATTGACAGGACAGCATTTATGCAGAATCTTTAGAGACACTTCTTGAATCTTGTTAATTATAAAAATATTCTAGGCAACAACAAAACATTTTTCCCACAGATATCACTAAATAAATTATCCCAGAAGAATACAGAAGCAGGTTTACTGATACAGTCTCTAATTTTCAGATCTCTAATACATTTATTTGTTTTTTGACTTGAAAATGGGTCAGAGTTGCCAATGAATAATTCAGTTAAATAGTCCGTGTTGTTTTGTACAGAGTTTGACATCAGTATTTTCACACCAGATGGAGCGGTGTCAAACACAATTACAAATTCTCTCGGCAGCACTGGAAAATTATACGTAGTTAAAAATTCACTATAAGAGCAAGTGTTGCCTCTTTGTTGAATAACTGATGAACATGAACGATGCTCTGTCAAACCAATTAAAAAAAGGATTTGTGTCTAAAACACGTCTTTGTTGTTCCAGATATAATATTTGTGTGGGGAGAAATTGTTTGTGAACCAAAGTCCAACATAAAAGCAGCTGTTTGTGGAAATTAGAGAGTTTGACAGGGATTTTCTCCATGCTATAGTTGCACCTTAAAATAAAAGATAAACCACCCAATGCTTCAAATACGTGTGTCGAAATAAAGTTCCATAAAGAGCTTGGATTTAGGAGATCTCTTTTGATCCACTTGATTTTAAAGGAAGAGTTTAGAGTCTAGTAAGAGCACAGATTATTTATCATTACATTTTTCTGGATTAGATGAACTTTTTTCTTCCAAATAAAATCAAATAAAGTTTTGTCCACTTTTGAAATGATATCCTTGGAAACCTCAAGGGCAGAAGTCGCAGACGCCAAACTGGAAAGACCTTCAGCCTTGGAGAGTAACACACGACCGGAGATGGATGAATCTCTCTGGACCCATAAATTGAATTTCTTTTGGATTACAGTTACAAGGGGATTGAAGTTTTCACTTAATCTTTGGTCCTCTTCTTTTATAATATAAATACCAAGACATTTAACTTTGTGTTTTACTGGAATTCCTGAGATCTGTGTGTCATGACAAGTTTTAATAGGAAGTAACTCACATTTAGATTAAGATTGAGACCTTAAGCTGAAGAGAATTCACCAGCAGCTCAACAGCACATTTTACTGGAGAGCAATCTTCAAGAGATAAAGTTGTGTCATCTGCCACGTGGCTCAGACATATTTATCTACTCTGAACACCTTCAAAGCAACTGTTTTTTATGAAATGTGCTAAAGTTTCCAGAGGAAGAAGGAACAAAAACAGAGAAATTGGACAACCTTGTTGAATTCCACGCTCAACATTAAATCTACCGGAGGTCCCATGGGCAAGTTTAATTGAACTATTACCAAAGGTGTAGAGGGTGCGCATTGATTTCTTTAAGTGCTCCCCAAAGCCAAACAGATCTAAAGTTTTAAATAGAAAATCATGTTCCAGTGAGTCAAAGGCTTTATGGAAGTCAAGAAAGAGAATAAAACTATTTTCTGATAATAAATCTGAGTAGTCTAATAAGTCTAAAATAAACCTTATATTATCAGTTATGTATCTTCCAGCCATAAAACCATTTTGAGATTCCCCAGTAACAGCATGAAGTGCTTTTTTCAATTTATTGGCTAAGCATAATGCTAAAATTTTACAATCATTATTTAACAGTGTGATTGGGCGCCAGTTGTCTAAGTTGTCGCCAGCTGATGGTCCTTCTTGAGCATGTGATCAGCTGGTTCTGGTTGTCAGCAGCAAACTGGTTGATCCACTCTGAGAAGGTGCTATTTAAGAGACTGAGCTGAAAACAGCACCTCAGACTGAAGAAGTCCTCAGGATGAGAGACGAAACGTTTCTACATTTTTTTGTTGTTTTGCTTTGTTTTGTTTTTTTGAATGTCCAGAGGACCAGATTTAACTTTTTTAGATTTTTCTACCTGGACTATTGAGCATGCATCAGGAGATTTTAGTTTTATCTACAGAAAATGTAACTCTCCATTTATATGACCATTTTTCTAATTACTCCCTGAAGCTTCTTTATAATAAATTCTATATTTCTTCCTCTTTTCCACACTGCCCTATCATAAAAGATCCCCCTGGGGCCTGAGCACCTTTTTAAAGGTTCCAGAAGAGACCATTATTGATTGAAGGGGGGGAGAAAACTGTGCACTTGAAGTTTAATTGTATATATTTATATCTAGAGAAAATGTGTTTTTAAGAGATGTGTTTAGTGATTGATAATGTTTGTTAAAGAAAGTATTTTGATGTTTCAGTTATTTTTTTTGGAAGTTTGTTACTGTTTATGTATTTGTTTACCCTGCTTCATGGTAGGTCTGTTAATGGGAGGGTAGTAGACTATGAAAGGCTGCCTGTTAGCAACAGTTTTTGTCTACTGCTGAGACACTAGTGACCTGTGAAGCAGGGTCCTCTGTTCAATGTTGGTGAATGAACATCCAGGTGGTCTTCACCTTTTCTCTGCCTCGAGTCTCCTGCTTCATCCAGCCACTAAGGGCCATTCTAACAGCACTATATAAATGAACTGAAATGAATTATAGGGTCTACCTCCTCTCCGCCATCTTGGCCCCATCCATATACCGGTAGTTGACCTTAAATGTCTCTTCAAATCAGCATCATGTGATGAAGTTTTCTCCTTTTCAAACCAAAAAGTTGAAGCATATCCTGCTCCAACAAACATTGCACAACATAATCAACCAAATTTGACAGAAGTGACTTTATTAGTTTTTCTTTGTAAACATTTTCTAGAAAGATTTATATTTGCAAATGTAACACTTTGAAGATGAAATGACAATACTGTAACGCACATTAGGTAAACAAGAAGAATAAATGAAAGTTTATCAGTACAAGCTGCAATGTTTTAGTTATACAAAGTTATTTAAAGCAGTATCATGTTCTGTAATCCTGACAATAAATTAATATTTTTTAACTGCAATGATTCCTACAGATGGGCAGCACGGTGGCGCAACTGGTAGAGCTGCTGCCTCTCAGCGAGCAGGTCCCTGGTTCAAACCCCGGTCCAGGGGCCTTTCTGGGTGGAGTTTGCATGTTCTATCCGTGCATGCGTGGGTTTTCTCCGGGTACTCCGGTTTCCTCCCACAGACCAAAAACATGCATGTTAGACTGATTGGTAACTCTAAATTGTCCCTAGGTGTGAGTGAGAGAGTGAATGGTTGTTTGTCTCGTTTGTCTCTATGTGTCCCTGTGATGGACTGGAGACCTGTCCAGGGTGTACCCCGCCCCTCGCACAGTGATTGCTGGACATGGGCACCAGCGACCACCGTGACCCAAAATGGAATAAGCGGGTAAAGATAATGGATGGATGGATGGATGGATGTATTCCTACAGATATGAACTAGTAATTTTTTTTTTTTTTTCCGAGTCATGTTCAGGGACTCTGTGGAAGGTGGGATGTTCTAGATTTGTGAACTTTCAGTTTTAGGAGCTGAGAAAAATGCTGGCAATCATTTAGAGACATCAATAAATCATATAAAAGAGATGTGATATTTTTTGGATAATGCGTGTAAATGTCTTTTCATTATGTTTATCTTCTTTTATGATTACTGAGAGAAGTCCTCTGCTGTATCGTTTCACATGAAATACTTCATCTGTTGAAAAATAAAATTAAAAATTTTGTTGTATTTTAGGAAAAAGTCCTTTTGTATAAATCTGTTCATTTACTGTTACAACCTTGGATTGTGTTGCAACCAAGACCTATGAGCCTGTTTTTTTATTTTATTTTATTTTTTAACCCAACATAATCAAACTGCATTGAACCACCTTTAAATCTCCAATAAAATTATATTTTCTTTGTTGTTTTCACAAAACAGCTCAAGCAAACTTGGTTTTACATTAATTTTGTGCTAGTCAATACTAAGTCCAAACCATTTTTTGAAGTGCTTCACCTCGAACAATGCAGAGTGTGAGTTTAAAAGGTGTTTGCACATGGATTTAGCTGAACACTGGCTGGTTGCACCTAGTTTCCACCTCGTTGTTCTAAAGGCTTCATATTAAAGCAACACAAGAATGATGTCAGTCAAGCTTTGAATGAGAGGGTTTTTCTTGAAAGATAACAGTACGTTCAATTGTTCATGAACTTCTGGTTCACATAGTCCAACATCACTGACCCTTTCTGTTTTTGTGTTACAGTGGCCATCAGAGGGTCTGGTTCTGGCCTCTGCTCTG
>NC_056511.1:45263251-45291309 GCF_014905685.2 Nematolebias whitei
ATTATTATCTTATCATCTTATTATTATCTTATCATCTTATTATTATCATATCATCTTATTATTATCTAATCATCTTAGCTACAGCTAATTCACAACTCCAGTCCCTGGTTGGCATTTCTACACATTAAAATACATAACAATTTATCGATCAGTAAGAATATTCCTGCCTACATATTCATGTAATCAACCTAACAACCTCCAAATTCATATAATAAAATCTATACATCAAAATACAAACAATTTAAAAATCTAAATACAATAAAAATACAAAACGTTTTCCTCTACAAATTCTAAAATATCCTTGCAACCCACAAATTTACGTAAATATCATAGCACCTCCTCAATCCCTCCCCATCCTCACACATTCAGCTAACATACTAAAAATCATAAATATGATACTAACTCACTAATACATACACTCCCACAAAGACTTTTGCATCCATAAAATCGAGTATTAAAAATGATCACATCTAAAGAGTCTGCTCAGATGAAGAAAAATATTAAAGTTCTTTGCAAGACCAGAGTTTTGGGCTAAAATAATAATAATAATAATAATGTCATCACAATGTCAGCACTGTATGTTTCCATACAATGGTGAAATTAGTCTCTGCATTTAACCCATCCACCACCAGGTGGTGCAGTGGGCAGCTATTGAAAGCGCCCGGGGGACATTTTGGGGATTAGACGTGCTGCCCAGAGACGCCACGTGATGTGCAGTGACTGGGGATCGAACCTGGGACTCTCGGGTCCCAAGCCGGCTGCCCTGCCTCTACACCATCTCGGCCCCATATATCATCTTAAAGTGAGGTTTGATGGATTTGTAGTCGTTTCTTTCAAACCTTGTGAGCAAAACCTGCGTTGTAAATAAATGGTAAATGAACTGCACTTGTTTAACTCCTTACTATCTGATCAAGACACTCGAAGCTTGGTGCTCTCATTTACCCATTCATACAGGACTCCACTAGATCTGTACAAAGATCATCTGAATCTGTAGAGACCAATCACAGCTTTAGATCACATCCATGCACTGATTGGACACACATCAGAGGCAGTGAGGGCTTCAGTGTCTGGCCCAGGGACACTTCAACACGTGACAGCTGTTGGAATCAAACCCCCAACTTTCCCACTGGAGGATGCTCTAACCACTCAGCCACCGCCGCCCAAGACTGTTCACAAGGCTTCAGCTCAAAAGCTGCAGAAAGTGACTGAAGTAACAGCCACTTTATTGTTTGTTAAGGTCGACTGGCTGTGGCGGACATCTTGAATCTGACAGACTCCAAATGGTAATCAGGTCTAGAAGAACATTTAGTATTTTCAGAGAATTTCACTGAAATCTGTCCAGTGGTTCATGAGATCTTTTGCTAACAGACGAACATAAAGCCATTTACACACACATGCACACCAAAGCACACACATCATTACAATAATAGCTCCTTGTTTTGGTAGTGGGCAATAATGAACCTAAGATCAGTCCATGTAGGATTAAAAAATAACACAACATCAAATTAACAAACTGAAGAACAACGTTCAAACAAAAGATCAAAACTTACAGATCACGACAAAAGTATGGTCAATAAAGTAAAAAAGAGTCCGTACTGGACTTACTGGTTCCTGGTCTGGCATCAGATACATCTACCAGTGGACCAGTGGCTTGAGACAGTGACTGGTAGTGGACAGTGTGGGTGACTGTGGACGACTTCTGTTTCTGTGTTTCCCCAAAATCGTTGTCGGTCAGTAACACCGTGGATCTGTCATCTGTGAGGTGAACATCACAGTAATGGTAGTTAGGACATTTGTGTCTTCTATGGATGTCATAAGTGCACGGTGCCAGTGGGGTGCTCACCGACGGTCTCCATGGTGTCTCTCTCCTCGATGAGGAGCTGGGCTCTGGGAATGTCAATGTGCATGCGCAGCGTCTGTTGCTGTTTGTTAATTGGCTCCGCTGGACGTGTGTTTTTACTGAGGAGCACAAAACAAAGACTGCAACACTTCTTGTATTGGACATAACTCATGTAACTGGGTCATTGTGTGGAATATTTACCTCATGAGCATCTCAGCCAAACTTTTTGCATCTGGAAAATCAAGCAGATTTTTTATGTGAGGAAATGGAGCCTGAATTCAATTAAATTCAATTCAGTTTATTTCAATAGCGCCAAGTCACAACAGAAGTCGTCTCAGGGCCTGAACAGAAACATTCATGTATAAAATAATAATTGAACAGAAACATTCATGTATAAAATAATAATTGAACATTATTAATCTGAGGAGCAGCTCTGAGTTTAACTCCATCACTGAACTCTCATCTTGAACAAGCATGAAGGTGACAGTGGAAAGAAAAACTCCCTCATGAGGAAGAAACCTTTAGCAGAACCAGGATCAGGACTAGAGGACCATCTGCTTTGACCGGCTGGGTTTGGTAAGAACAGATACACAATGGCAGGTCAAGAATCACATGTTAAGATAGAAATAGTATCAAATGAAAACTATTCAATTCTAACAATTCATTTAATGAAATGAGGTCAGTTTGTCCTCTAGTAGTCTAAGCCTATAGCAGCATAACAACCCTAACTATAGGATTTATCAAAAAGGAAAGTCAAACTGGACAATGTGTCAGCCTCATGGACAGAAACTGGAAATTGGTTCCACTAGAGAGGAGCCTGAGAACTGGAAGAGTTTCCTCCCATTCTGCTCTTGGAAACTCTAGGAACCACAAGTAAACCTGCAGCCTGAGAAGTGCTCCATGCTCCGTTAGGAAAATATGGAACAACAAATCTCAAATATAAGATGGAGCTAGGTTGTTGAGAGCTTTGTAGAATGATGAATGGTGACTACAGTATCTTGGTTTTGACAGGTAGCATCATTTTCAAACCTTACATTTACCAAAACGGATTTTAGAGATGAGTATCCAATGAAAATGTCAAATTAACCCCCCAAAAAGAAGAATTCATTAAACATTGGAATACTGAAAATAAATATTTAAAAAAGTTAATCGAAATATGGTTTTATACTGTAAACAGCTTTAATTCAGACAACAATTACACGTATTTGGATTTTCGGTTTCATCACACTGCAGCATTCAAGTAATGGAGTTGAAGGTTAGTCCAAGAAATGTCAAGTGAGTTATTCCACAAAGAATTCATAATTGTGCTTGCAAATCATAGTTTTAAAAACCATTAAATTGTGTGTTGTTCTACCCTGGACAAGTAACAGTTCAAGTCGTTCATAAAAAGCCTTAAATTAATCTGACATTTGTACCACACTGAGTTCATAGAAACCTCTGACCACAGTTGTAGCAAATGGACGTTCTTTGTTCACAGCAGGTTTGTTTACCACATTTGTCCTAATGCGCTGTGACCCTGCTGCCTGCAGCAACAGTACATACTGTGGATTCTGTCACTACCTACCTACTACCAACTGGACATTGTTTAGTGAGTGATAGGAGAAGCTTCTGATAAATACATCTAACAAAGAGGAAGAGAAAAGGATGGAGAGAACAAAGACGGGGAACAAAACCTAAAAGAAGCAAGTGAGAAAACGGGCATAGACTGTCCAAGGAGTAAACACTTCTTTTCTGAAACAAAAGGAAGCTTTCCATTTGGGCTTTTTGTGTACATCCATTTTATGAATAATTTTTATTCTCTCTTTTTAATATTATTTTGAGTTACAAGAAGAGAGAACAGCATGAAAAGTATTGGACCTAGAGCAACTTTGAGCTTCTCCCCAGTGAGAACACCTCTAAAGGTCAGAGCCCAGATTTGCCCCCGAGTCCAATCAGCACAAACCATTTTGGACCTCACCTCTCAGCCTTTTGAGCCTCTGTTCTCGCCTCCTCCGTCTCAGAACCAGCAGTCCAATGAAGATTACAATGATGCCCACCAACACACAGGAAACGGTCACCATCATCTTCAAGCCTTCACCGCCGCCGGGGTTGTTCTCACTCACATTAGGCGCCTTTACTAAAGGAGCGATGGTGCCTGTGCAGAGGTCATATGACAGATAGTCTATATACTGAAAAGAAATGGTTCATAAACTGATTTAACTTGAGTTTTAAGCACCAGTTACAGTTTTCAGCAAGATGTCACCAACATCTCGAAAAGAACCCACGCTAATGAGTTTAGTATTTTATTGCCTCTGTGATCAAAGTCTTTGTATCACTGAGCCCCAAAATCTGCCTCAAAAAGAGAAATGAGTCTTCCTCACCTCATGCTATTGTACTGCCATGTGCTGATACTGAGAATGATACAGTTTACTGAAAAGAAGTAAAAGCAACTCACTGCCATCGTAGCTCAGTGTTGCAAACTTGACCCTCTTCTCGGCATAGCCGGCGCTGTTGTACACCTTCATCTGCAGCTCGTACCAGGTGGCCTCCTGCAGGTCGTACAGGATGCAGCTTTTGGTGAGGGAGGTGCGCTGTGCCGTGGTCCAAGTGGGGGAGTCCACTGCCCGATATTCCAAGGTGAAGGAGGTAATCGGGCATCCACCGTTATTCCATCCGTTCAAGTTGAGCTTAACTCGAGTGGCGTTGATGCTGGTGAAGAGCTCTTGTTCTTTGGAATACTGCGGCTCTGTTGAAAGATAATTGGAATTAATTATAATATTGATTGTAATATTAAGTCCTATTTATTACCTAATTATCTTTAGTCTGGTCTCAACCTAGAGCCGACAATCTTGTCTCCACATTTGTGAAGAAAGCATTCAAGTGTTCAAACAAAATAAAGGCTTAGCATTCCTTGAAGAGATGAATATTAGCCGTCACCTTTCATGCTAGAGTTGTAGACTAAGATTAACTTCTGTTGAGAAATGACAAAAGTGATAGTCGTGTGAAAAACCTAAAAGGAACAACACGCACAATCTTCTGCAATATTGTTAGATGTCATGCTCAGAGTTAGTGTTGAGAACGACACTCAGCTACTACCACATTAACATTTTAGCACAATAATTCTAAAGCTGATCACATTATAGCTAGTTTTGTCATTTCTAATCTAGGTTAGGTGTGGCGGCCATTTTAAGTTGGGTTAGTGTTAAAAGTTCATCACTGTTCATGGTTCTGAGGCTGTAAATGTTTCAGTTCGCCTGATCAGTGTGTCTTGTCATCCCAACATTTTACTTAACTCGTGGCACAGCAGCATCAAACACCAGTTTAATTCAGTTCAGTTACAACTGAACGCAACCCAGTTCGATTCAGTTTGATTGTTACAGGTGTCAATCCAGTTTAATTAAAGCTCATTATAGGAACACAGTACAAATAAATCAAACAGTAAGAACTCATTTAATTGGTCTAAATATACTACACTTTTGCAAAAGTTCAACTTGTTCACCATTGATGAGCATTAAAAACATCAAAAAGGTTAACGAGTATATGGCACATTGTAAGCCGTCATACAGCAATCTGTAGCAATGTTCCAGACAAGTATAGACCTTGTGTAACATTTGACCTTGATATGTGACCTTGACCCTAGAGCTGGGGTGATGAACAGTGTACAAGACACTTTGTCTAGTGATGATGCATATGTGTATCAAGTTTCATTAAAATATCTTGAGTGGATCTGAAATTATGGTTGGGATATGAGAAAGTCTGTGGATGCACTTGAGTGAGTCAATACGTCTCAAGGTGGGCGTTTAAAAGTTGTCTAGTAAATTTATTTTAAATATCTTAATATTTAACCTCAACAATAAATGAATGCCATATCCCAAACTTGCATGGACAGCTTAGGGAACACAGAACAGGTGGAAAGAGAACTCCAGCAGAATTAAAGCAAGAATTCTACAAGTAAAAAAATAAAAAAGGTAACTTTTCTTTTACCTTTCCCGTGAGTCTTTGCCTCGATGATCTCACTGATACGTCCAGGACCCACTGCATTCTGGGCAGTGAGGGTGAACTTGTACCAGGTACCGCATTTGAGGTTTTCCAGCCGATAGGCACGCTCGCTGGGACTGATGGCGAAATTCCCCCACTGCTCACTGTTATCCTCTGAGTACTGCAGGATGTAGCCTGGAGATGGGACAGTGTGTATCAGTCTTCTGCTTAAAGTTAGTCAGGTAAAGTGAAACACTGAACTTTGTTTGACCTCGTATGGAGCTGCCTCCATTATCTCCTGGGATCCAGGAGAGTGTGATTGAGGTGGTGGTTGTCTTTGTCACAGTAAGGCGAGGCTGGTCTGGTGGAACTGGGAGAAAAACCGTAAACAGGATTTTCAAATGGCATACCCATGGTGAGCTTCAGGAAAAGATCCAGATGTGATTTCTGTACGATGTACAACATGCTAGTGATAACAGAAAAGTTATTCATCAGTATTTTCTCCCTCACCTTGAACCTGAAGATTGAGAACAATCTTGTCCAAACCAAAGTTGTTACTGGCTACACAAGTGTAATTCCCAGAATCCTCTGCCTTCACTGTGCGAATAACAAGGCTGCCATTTCCATGCACACTGCGCCGGCTGTCAGTCACAACTGGTGTGGGAGTCCCGTTACTGAAACACAGATGTGTTAATGATCGGCCTTCACGTTTCAGAAAAGGCTGCCTTCATACATATTTATGTACAACAAATTATAAGTTTGTAGTTTATCTGTATATTTCTCACATGTCCTTTAGCCACTTGATACTTGGGGACGGATCACCAACAGCTTTACAAGGAAGCACAATGTCCCTCATCCAGGGGGTTGTTACTGTCCTGTTGAAAGTCAGTATTCGAGCTGGAGCTGCAGGAATTAACATAAAAACAAACATGAATAAACGTTTTGAGGGAACGCCACCCAAGAATTCATTGGTTAGTGTAAATACTTAAACACTTGAGTTTGCATTGCCATCATTTAGTCTAACCCTTGACCTGTCTGAACCAAGCTCAGAGGTCACAGAGTGATGATGTTTTGATCTCTAACTCATCAATGCCTCAGAAATGAGAGGACATTGATGCCATGGGCCTTAAGGTAGATGTGAATGTCCTTAAAGGAGCTCTGGGCCCTGCACTGCAGGTTCTATCAGCACTCATCAATCATGTAAACATTGACAAGGTCAATGTTTATATTTTTATTGGTTATTAACCTTTATTTAACTGGTGTACCCAGAGAAAACCCACACAAGCACAAGAAGAACGTGCAAACTCCACCCAGAAAGACCCCAGGTTCAACTGGGGATTGAACCTGGGACATTCTTGCTCTGAGGCAACAGTACTAACCACTGAGCCGTTGCGCTGCCACATTCATTGGCAAAATATATTCAACTGGTGTTCTTGTGTTTTTTATGATAAAGCACTGAGAGAACGCTTGCTATGTAACAAGACATCAAAGAAACTCCACCCACCATCAGCCATGGGTTTGACCGTGATGATCTCGCTGGCGTTTCCACGGCCTGCAGCAGTGACCGCCACCACCCAGATGCTGTACTGCCTGTTCCTGCTCAGGTTAGGGATACGGTAAAAGAACACATCTGGTGCTGCCTCAAATTCACTACTCACCTACAGACAGAAAGGAAAAGAAAGTTAAGAACTCTCAACCTACTACAAATGGCCATGTTGGGTCAGTCAGAAACTATTTTCTAGTAAATAATCCTAAAAACATCCCATGAAAAGTTAAACCATAAACACCCGCACCTTCATTTGGCTGGTTTAAACTAAATTGGCTTGATTTGCTTTTCCTGAGGCTTGAAAAAGTCTTCAAGCTCCTTGAAACTTTTCCACGTTTTATCATGTGACAACCAGTAAATTCAAAGTATTTGACTGGGATTTTATGTTATGGACGAACACAAAGTAGGACATAACTGTGAAGCGGAGGAAATTGATACATGACTTTCAAATTTCTTTACAAAGAAAAAAAATCCTGTGGGGGGTACTCTGGGAGTATGGGGTACCAGACCCTTTGATACGGGCTCTTAGGTCCCTGTATGGCCGGTGTCAGGGCTTGGTCCGTATTGACGGCAGTACGTCAGGTGAGAAGCTCGTTCATCCAGGAGGGACTCAGAGTAGAGCCGCTGCTTCTCCACGTCGAGAGGAGCCAGTTGAGGTGGCTCGGGCATCTGGTTAGGATGCCTCCTGGACGCCTCCCTGGTGAGGTGTTCCGGGCACGTCCCACCGGGAGGAGACCCAGAGGAAGACCCAGGACATGTTGGAGGGACTATGTTTCTCAGCTGGCCTGGGAACGCCTTGGGACTGGACCCAAATGCAGGTAGACTCAAGAGAACTCAAAGCAAAAAGAAATCAAATTTATTTTAACCAAAAATTAAAACAAAAGGCGACATGGCAACAACTTACAACAAAAAACTGCTATATTATTGCTATAAATTGTATTAAACGTATTGAGGAAAAGGAGTCTGGATACAGATGTCAGCCACACTTTTTAGATTTAAACATTTAAAATGTTTTGAAGGCCATCTCCTACTTAACAATTATCTGCTACTTTGAGTTGGCCCATCACATCAAATTCCAGTAAAAATGGAATTTGTGATTGTAATGCTACGAAATGTGGAAAACTTCAAAGTTGTTTGGATACTTTTCCAAGGCATTTTTAAGTAATGTGAGACCTTAAAATGCAAACTTCACATCAAGTGGGACTAAAATCTATTCCGTTGTGTTTTGTGTATTACCGTGGGGTGAGGGTTGGAGCAGAAAACAGTGTACTTCCTGATGATGCCGTTCACTTTGAGAGGAGGAAGCCAGGACACAAACACCACAGAGTTGGATGAAGCTGCAGCTTTCACCCCAGCTGGAGGGCCAGGAACTGGAAGCACAAGGTGATGTAGTCAATGAAGTTTGTTTCTATAACCAAGAATTGTTATTCACAGACGTCATGAGGAACTTATGTATAAATATTTACTTATTTCTAAAATAACCGGATCATGCCTTGAAGTGAGCAGTTTTAGTTTTCCTACCATACTCCTTGGTGCGGGTGTAAATCTGTTCGCTGCGAACGCCGTCACCAGCTCTGGTGAAGGCAAGCACCTGGATGCTGTAGTTGGTGTATTTCTCCAGTCCATCCAGCTCCAGAGAAGGCTTAGAGGTTGTAACGTTCCTGATCTCTCCAAGCTCTGAAGGACGGAAAATCACAGCAAGAGAAACAGGCTAAGGATCGAGTAAAGGACAGAGTGGCCCTGAACAAAGTAAATAAGAACACTCAGAAGCACATCTGGCACATCTGCCAAATCTGTGATCCACATTCAGATACCAAACGTAGAAGCAGTAATGTCTGAGATCAAAGGTCTCATCCATCCGTCATTCAAGTTCAAGTCAACTTTATTGTTGTTTCCACCACAGGTGGAACATGAGCTGGTGTGAACACAGGGTCCCAGTTACACCCCAGAATAGCAAAATATACAGTATAAAAAAGAAACAGTATACAAGGATCTAAGATATCTTCTTCTTCTTCTTCTTCTTTCGGCTTTTCCCTCTTCAGGGGTCTCCACGGCGAGTCATCCTCCTCCACCTCACTCTGTCCTCTGTCCTCACTCCAACTACCTCCATGTCCTCTCTAACTGCGTCCATAGATTTCCTCTTTGTCTTTTTCCTGGCAGCTGCATTTGTAACATCCTTCTACCAGTATACCCACTGTCCCTCCTCTGGACATGTCCAACCCACTGTCCCTCCTCTGGACATGTTCAAACCACTGACCCTCCTCTGGACATGTCCAAACCACTGTCCCTCCTCTGGACATGTCCAAACCACTGTCCCTCCTCTGGACATGTTCAAACCACTGTCCCTCCTCTGGACATGTTCAAACCACTGTCCCTCCTCTGGACATGTCCAAACCACTGTCCCTCATCTGGACATGTCCAAACCACTGTTCCTCCTCTGGACATGTCCAAACCACTGTCCCTCCTCTGGACATGTCTAAACCATCTCAGTGTGTCCTCTCTAACTTTATCTCCCAGTTGTTCAACCTGTGCTGTACCTCTGATGATCTCATTCCTGATCTTCTCCATCCTTGTCTCTCCTAAGGAGAACCTCAACATCTTCATTTCTGACACTTCCAGTTCTGTCTCCTGTCTTTTTGTCCATGTCTCTGTCTCCGGTCTTTTTGTCCATGTCTCTGTCTCCAGACCATACAACAGAGCTGGTCTCATCACTGTCTTGTAAACTTTTCCTTTGACCTTTGCTGACACCCTTTTGTCACAAATCACTCCTGAAACTTTTCTCCATCACTCCATCCTGCCTGGACTCTCTTCTTCACCTCTTTACCACACTCCCCATGTTCCTGGACAGTGGACCCCAAGTCCTTGAAGTCCTGCACCTTGGTGACCTCTGCTATATGCTAAACAAACTACAAATGGTACGCTGAAAGAATTAAGATATATGCTAAACACTAATAATGTAAAACAATATGGCGTAACAACAGCAGCCCCAACATGAGTCTGTGGTGAGCAGATGGATATGAATGAATACAGCAGCATGAGATAATCAGCAGCATGAGATAATCAGCAGCATGAGATAATCAGCAGCACAAATACTGTAAGTCATATATCACCAATTAACGTGGAACGACGATGATTTTTTTTTTTTTTTTTTAACAGTGGTTTTCCTGTTTAGAGATTCATGAGTCTAACAGTCTCAGGGTAGAAGCTGTTCCTCAGTCTAGTGGTTCTACACTTAATGCTCCTCAGCCTCCTTCCTGAGGGGAGCACCACCGTATGGGCTAATTTAAAAACTAAAAGTAGAGGGATAAAGGAAAACAACTGAAAGGAATTTATTACTTTTCGACACGATAAATATGTAATGAAACTACATTTATAGTGGGATTCAAATGGTCATTTGTTGTGAATGAATGCTAAAGGGCGTATCTTTGGAATCTGTCAATCATGTTTATTGAGAACTCCAGAAAAAAACTACAAGAAAAAAATGAACGCAAATAAATGCGTGTCAGATTTTTCTCCACAAACCCATCAGAAGGTTTAACTAGAAGTCAAGAATGCTCTTCACCACCACCTTTAACAACTTTCTTGGAGTGTCAGGAGACATTTGGCTAACACTACACATAAAAGAATGCCCACACATACAGGCATAGGTCAAAACATGTTTGCCCTTTCCCCTGTGATGGCGGGTGATAAGTGGAGAAAGCAAACTACAAGGTCAGTGTAACTGGGACAGCCTGCACCAGTGCAGTTAAATACATTCTGTACTTGCTTTGACTGAATAATGAGGACATATCCTTTAATCTTCCTATTTATTCTAGAGCAGATGTGTTTAGCGGTTTTAAAGTTAATTTGAGTGAAAAGCTTTCAGATGGTACATTCTTCCACTGTTACTATGCAAACTTGCTGCGGCTGTCATATCCTGAGTTTTCTTGTCTGCAAGGCGAGTCAACGTGATGTGACAGTGTGAGGGGTAAACGTAATCACACTGTCACAACCAATCCTGCCAACACAAACCCAGCATGACAGCGCCATGCCACGCTGCCCCACTCCCACAGTCCATGTAGTTAGCCAGAAGAGGACGTTTCAGGGAGTACAAGCCACCGAGGTAGTGATCCATCTGAGAACAGTATGCAGGGACATGTATTTACATCATCTTTACATCATCTTTGAGTCATCCCTCTGTGTACTTTATTTTGTTGCCTTACAGCCTAAAGGTTCATTAGAATTTTAATTCAGTAAATAGAAATAAGTCTCCAATTTATTTTCCAGATGAATGAAAGTAAATAGGTGCACAAGTATTCACTGCTTTTGCTCTGCTTTGAAGCACCATCACTTTAAGATGCAAGATAATTGGTTAAATACTATCCCCCCGTAAACAATACAAGCATCGGCTGATGTCTATATTAGTCCTCCAGGTCTGAGACTCCCATCATCAACAGAAGGTCAACAGTGGTGCCGTCTACCACCAAGCAAGAGACAGTAAGAAGACCAAGGAACTCGCCCCACATGTCAGACAAAGGTGTCAATAAGTACAGATCTAAACTGAACATCCCACAGACTGACGGTAAATTCATTATTAGGAAATAGAAAGAATATGTCACCACAGGCAACCTGCCAAGAGAAGGTCACCCAGCAAAACTCAGGGAGCGGGTAAAGAGGGCATTACTCAGACACACATACAGAAGGCCAGAGAGAACCCTGACGTAAGAGGGAGGATCTGTCCACAAGACCACTAGAAGCTGCGTCGAGCTGGGCTTCATGGAGGAGTGGCAGAAAAAACGCCGGCCTGTTTGGATTTCATCACAAATCATGTGGAAGAAGGTGCTGTGGTCCAATGAGACTGAACCTTTAGACCAGCAGCATGTCTTTGGTAAATCTACCACCTCTTCTCTGGGAGAAGAAGTTTTTATTCCACTAAACAAAGTGAAAACTCCAACTGAGCGGTACGGTGGCTCTGGTGGTAGAGCTGCTGCCTCTCAGTGAGAAGGTTGCCGGAACAAATCCCAGCTGAGGACCTTTTTGTGTGGCGTTTTGCATGTTCTCCCCGTGCATGCGTGGGTTTCCTCCAGGTACTCCAGTTTCCTCCCACAGACCAAAAACATGCATGTTAGGCTGATTGGTAACTCTAAATTGTCCCTAGGTGAGAGAGAGAGTGAATGGTTGTTTGTCTCTATGTGTCCCTGTGATGGACTGGAGACCTGTCCAGGGTGTCCCCCACCTCAGTGACTGCTGGACATGGGCACCAGTGGCCCCCACAACCCCAAAAGGCAGAAGCAGGTAAAAATAATGGATGCATGGATGGATGGATGCATGCATGCATGCATGGATGGATGGATGGATGGATGCATGCATGCATGCATGGATGGATGGATGGATGGATGGATGGATGGATGGATGCATGCATGCATGCATGGATGGATGGATGGATGGATGCATGCATGGATGGATGGATGGATGGATGGATGCATGCATGCATGGATGGATGGATGGATGGATGCATGCATGGATGGATGGATGGATAAAAACTCCAGTTATGAAATTTCTGCTTAAAAGATCAAAATTAAAGAAAGAGAACCTGGAGAGATGAACATTTTTAGTAACTAAGTTTATTTATGCATAAACCACTTTGAATTAAATCTTTCATGTGTTGTTTGGAGACATGAAACATATGTATGTGCTTGTAAAGTGCTGAAGTCTGATTGTGTACCTCCATCTAGGAGGTTGGCCCAGTAGATGACCCTGAAGCCCAGCAGGTTCCCGTTTAGAGCGTCTTTGGGAGGAGTGAGCCAGGACAGAGAGATGACCTCTGGAGACGTGGCGACAGCCTGGACGTTCTCCGGAGGACGACTCGGCACTGCAGGAGGAGAACCGGGACAGCATTAAAAACACTTGAGTGTCACAGGGTAACAGAGCAGATGACGCAGTACCCGTGGATGTCCACGAGGCTGTGATATTGACTCACACACGTTTCAACTGTGACCGCGCGACCTGTCAGCAAATAAAATCCTGCACGGTCAACAGTTTTTACTCTGCAGATGTTTTTCCTTTCAAACGTTGCAGTTTGTCTGAAATTCAAAGGACGTCAAGTTTTTGTGCTAAAAGACTATGATGCACAAACGACAGGACAAAAAGTAGAATTTATAAATCTAATTTTTATCTGTAATGCTTGTTTTTTTTGTTTCTATTTTTGTTGTTGTTTGTTTGTTTGTTTGTTTGTTTGTTTTTTACATCTGAAACACGTGTAATTTCCATATGGGTCCAATGACTGTTTCATGTTTCTTTGTTTATTGACTGTTGCTCAAGATCATTTTTATTCTATATACACCCTCATATCTCTCTGAGCTACTTCGACCTTCAACCAACATCTGATCAGCTGCTGTTGGATGAAGCTCAGAGGAGATCGGGCTTTTTCAGTCGAGGGCTCTAAACTCTGGAACAATCTGCCCCCCCCCAACATTAGACAGGCCCCTCCACTTCCTGTTTTTAAATCTCTGCTAAAAACACCTGTGACTTTTAACACAGTGTGATTTGATTGAGTATTTTATTGTTTTGTTTTTCTTTTGATGCTTTAAATTAATTTTTGGTATTATTTTTTCTTTAAGTTACTGCCATTGGTTTTATTGTTAAGTACTTTGTTAACAGCTGCTGTTTTAAACGTGCTTTATTAATAAAGTTGACGGCACTTGACGTAAATGTTCTCTGTGTAAAACAGGTCTGTCTTGTCAGAGTCAGAGTTTCTTTATTGTCATTCGCACCTCATGTGGTACATGTGGTGGAGCGAAATTATGTCCACAGGGTCCCAGTTACATCCAACAATAAAATGTATAAGAAAAACAGTAATAACATCTAAGATATGAACTAAGAAAAACATCAACTAAATATACACTAAGCACTCATAACATAAAACATTGAACATCAGCACAAACATGAAAATGTAGATGATTGATCAGTTATAAATCTAATTTTTATCTGTAATGGTTGTTTTTTTTTGTTCTATTTTTTGTTGTTGTTTGTTTGTTTGTTTGTTTTTACATCTGAAACACGTGTAATTTCCATATGGGTCCAATGACTGTTTCATGTTTCTTTGTTTATTGACTGTTGCTCAAGATCATTTTTATTCTATTTACACCCTCATATCTCTCTGAGCTACTGACTGATTGTAGATGAGTCCTTGTGACTCAGTGACACTTTCTGTATAAATAAAGGTTGAATGAATAGAATGTAGCTTCAAAAGTAAATATTACATCATATTAGTTCATTACACACTAAAAACAAACTCTTTTGCTATAGTTTGAATGTACTTGTTGGAAGGCTTATTACAGAATACTTTTATTTTTTTATATAGTGCATCGTGCTTTTGTTCAAGTAAAATCAAGATTTTTCTGTATTCTAATTTACTGATGGCACAGCATACAACGTGCACGATATGTTAACACGTGTCTTCCACATGTAAACAGCACAGGGTGATACATGAAAGACTTCTCAAGATGGCTCCCAAAAATCTTGCCTAGCTGTAATCTGCAGCCATTTCAGTGTTTCTCTAATTCCATGCTTATTCGTTAACAGCTGAGTCAGAACTGATTGTAGTTTTTCTGTTCTGTCACATGCAGCAGTTGTCCTGCATGTCATATGCAGTCAAACTGCTGTAATATACCTTGTGCTATTTTAACTAGTCATACATAAAAACAATCAGTTTGCTCAAGAATAGAGTGCTATTGGTATCCTGATGCATGCTCAATAATCCAGGTAGAAAAATCTAAAAAAGTTAAATCTGGTCCTCTGGACATTCAAAAAAAAAACAAAACAAAGCAAATCAACAAAAAAATGTAGAAACGTTTCGTCTCTCATCCCGAGGACTTCCTCAGTCTGAGGAGCTGTTTTCAGCTCAGTCTCTTAAATAGCACCTTCTCAGAGTGGATCAACCAGTTTGCTGCTGACAACCAGAACCAGCTGATCACATGCTCAAGAAGGACCATCAGCCTAACAATGGGTCATTAGCACCTGATGGCTGTTTACTGTTCACAGAGGGCTGAGTGATACTAGCAATCACAGCATTGTAAGAGGGGGACAGTTGAACCCGGAGGCCTCCACCCCTGTTTAATGATGGACGGTTTCTTTTCACAAAGATGGCCTCCTTTACTCCTCTCTCAAACCATCGTTCCTCTCTGTCCAGGATGTGAACATCTTCATCCCTGAAAGAGTGACCTCTGACCTGGAGATGAGTGTAGACCTCAGAGTCCTGGTCTGATGATGTTGATCTTCTGTGCTGGTCCATCCTTTTGGCCAGTGGCTGTTTAGTTTCCCCGATGTAAGACTGATCACCCTCCTGACACTGAACAACATACACAACATTGCTCTGTTTGTGCCGGGGGACTGGATCTTTGGGATGAACCAGTCTTTAATGTATTTTGGGGTTTAAAAGCCACTGGGACGTTATGTTTAGAAAACAAACGTCTCAGTTTCTCTGATACTCCCTCAACATATGGAATGACAACTGGTCTGGGTCTGGGTTCCTCCTTTTCACCTGATGGCTGACTGGAGTCCTGTTTGGGTTTCTTCTCTGCTTTCAGGAAGGCCCAGTTAGGATATCCACATTGCTCTAGAGCCTGTCTTGTGTGGGATTTCTCCTTCTGCCTGGCTCCTGAGCTAGTGGTGACGCTGTCTGCTCTGTGGTACAGAGTCCTGATGACTCCTAACTTGTGCTCCAAAGGGTGATGGGAGTCAAACTGCAGATACTGGTCTGTGTGGGTGGGTTGTGGTACACCTCAGTTTGCAAATGTCCTCTATCAGAGACTGAGACCTCACAGTCCAAGAAAGCCAACCTGCCATTTTTTTCATCTTCTCGTGTGAACTTGATGTATTTATCCACAGAGTTGATGTGGTCAGTAAAATGTTGGACTTCCTGAGATTTAATTTTAACCCAGGTGTCGTCAACATACCTGAACCAATGACTTGGTGGTGTCCCTGAAAAGGACGTCAAGGCTCTCTTTTCTACCTCCTCCATGTACAGGTTGGCAACAATAGGAGAAACTGGAGACCCCATAGCACACCCATGTTTCTGCCTATAATATAATACAATAGAGTGCTATTGGGTTTTGTAACTTTTATACAACTGAAATATTTTAGTCATTTATCACATCTTTATTCATACAGGTAATCTCACTACGACATGATGCCATCTTCCAAAGACTTGATTGATGTTATTTTAAGATTCCTCATCAGGGAACATCGAGTCCATTTATTTTTCTCATCATAGGGGTGTTTGGGCTGCACTTTGTCTGGTCCCTCACCTAGAACCTGTCTGCCTTGGGTGACCCTACAAGGGGCGTGAAGCCCCTGACAGCATAGCTCCTAGGATCATTGGGACACTCAAACCCCTCCACCATGGTAAGGTGGCAGCCCAGGGAGGGCTATACTTTATTTATACTTTTAAACATTTTTTTTAATTCTTTTGCTGAATTGCCTTCTTAAGCTGCATTTTACTATGGTTTATCTAATTGTAGCTTTTTGTTATGGTTTGTTATTCATAGATTTTTGCTCATCCTAAGGTTCAAGCCCAGGTTGTGTCAGGAAGGTCATCCAGCGCAGAACAACTGCTAAATCTTTCATGTGAGTTTGCTCGCTGTGGGAAGAAAGGAGCAGCCAAAATGAAATGTATGCTTTTAGCTATAATTTTGCTCATTTTAGCTTTTCTCTATGAACTAGATTTAGCTACAGTTTTGTTAAAAGTTACATTGAATCTATGGTTTTGGTAGTTTTACATGAAGTTTATCTAATTTTAGCTTAGCAAATTTTAAGATAATTTTAAAATTGTTAATTTTAGCTTCTCTGCTTGTTTAACCATTAATTCCATTTCAGCTTCAAAGCAATTCAGCACTCAGTACTCACAAAAAAAAATCAATAAAAAAATGCTTTATTGAGCCCAAAGGAGTATTAAATTTTGTTGCAACTCATTATCCTTGTTTCATTAAGAGATGTTATAGATGCTGATGGCTGTAGGCAGGAAGGATCTCTTGTAAAGGTCCATCCTACAGCGGATCTGAAGAAACTGGCCACCGATGCTGTCCGATCCGTCCACCCAGATTCGGCTGGCCTTGGTTCTCTTGGGCTGCAGGACAGTCCAAATGCCGGGTAGAACTTCTCCCAGAGCGATGGTCACTCTTCCCAGCAGCCTGCCAAGCTCCTCGTCATTGCGGAAAGCCAGCTGCAGGTGCTGTCATACCTGCTGTCAAACATGGCTGCTGTCACGAGCCATGTTTCCTGCCAGTTCCAGGATCTCAGTGGTCAGGCACTCGAGCACAGCCGGCAGGGAGACGGGAATGCATCCACGGAGCCTCCTTTTCAACTAATTTGAGATTTGGGGCTGTAGTTGAGATATTATTCGAACTTTTGAGATGTTAATCAGCTGCTCCCGATAGTAAAAAACACCTGTTGTCATGGTTACACATCATAACAAATGTCCAAAACTAAAAAAGTTTCAGTAAAAATCCTTCCAGCTGCACAGCACCTGATACCAGAGGAAACAATCATCCAAAAAATGTGATTTTCAACCAGAAAAACAGGAATTAAAGTTTTCAAAAGCAAAATCTCCGAATGAAAGTAACAGCTGCTCGAACATGCAGCCACCTTGAGCGTTGCAATTCTAGAATATGCAATTTGATTACATGAATGGTAAACTGATTAAATGCATCAGTGATTACAAAAAATGCAAACTTTTCTAGATTTTATTTTTGTTGTTTTAAGACTGTTGCTGAATAAATGTAGTGTTTTTGTTTGAAGGAACACTGTCAGCCAGCTTCATGAGGTTTGTTTTCTCTTACCGTCCTCCAGTGTGGTAGCATCCACCTCTGTGGAAGACGGCCCGGTGCCTGCGCTGTTGCTGGCTTGCACCACGACCCCATACTGGGTGAATTTCTTGAGGCTATCCAGCACCAGGCTCTCTGCATTGTCTCCTGTTGTCTCCAAGCTGATTACGCTGAACTGATAGTTTCCACCAGAGCTGTACTCCCTGTAGCCCACCTGGTATCCTCTGATGGCCCCGTTCTGCAGGTGCTTCTTGGGTGGCTGGCACAGAATCACAGACATTATTTAACACCTAAATTATCCTTCAGTCTTAAAACAGTAACTGTTCCGGGGGTTGGGGGGGTCAGCCACTTTGCAAAACAAAAGAAAAAAAAAATACAATTCATTAATTTTGTCAATCATAAACTAGTCAGTCTTTTTAAGCTATCTCAATCACTCTTTAAAAAAAAAAAATCACATTTAAGTGACATTTTTTCATTTGAGCTTCCTCAGGCCTTTAGTTTACGAGGTCCACAATTTTATTTATTTTAATCTGCAATTTGGTTTATTTTCTGGCAACTTTGGATATTTTAAATCATACCTAGCGTTTTTCTACACTTTGCAAGTGTTTCACTACTTCTGGGAAAATAGTAGTGTTTTCCTGTTTTTGCTCGTGTTTTGCTACTTATGTAGCCTACTTGCTAGCATTTCCTGGCTATCTGCTAAAATTGAACCAATTCAGTCTTCTAGCCAGAGTTCACCTGCTTTTTACAAGCATTTTGTAAATTCTTGCTCTAAGGTAAAGTTCAGACTTCTGCTGGTGACTCACTAGTTCTGTTTTCTAAATTAGCATTGACCTGTTTCTCCTAAGAAATAAGTTCAAACCTTGACCCCACACTAGCAAAGTTCACACAAATATCATTACACAAACAAACATAAAAACTTAACAAGGTTCAGTCAGGTCCTCTGGATGTCTTTTTCTTATTATAATTATTATTATTTTTCCTCTTCTTCTTGTTCTTGTTCTTCTTGTTATTGTTCTTCTTGTTCTTGTTCTTCTTGTTATTGTTCTTCTTCGGGAAAATGTGGAACAGAAGGTCAAGAATAAATTGGAAAAATGGAAATGGCTGCACTCTAAAAAGTCCTACAGAGGCAGAGTACTCGTGTTAAACAACCTAGGTGCATCACAACTGTGGCACAAACTATCTGTTTTAGACCTGTTAGTAAAATACAGTCTGAGATGGTAGATTTTTGGTTTTTTGGAACAGTCGACATTGGGTGCCACAGCTGGTCCTGTTCTTACTTAGAGAGGAGGGGGGGACAGCTGGCCAGCAGAACGGCCACTTTTTGAATACAGTTCCTCCAGAAGTACCTGACAGGACCTCCTGACACTGTGTGGAGGGGCGTGGCCAGCTACGTACGGCTGACAGCTCTGTTTAATCTAATGACGTGGATCTTCAGCCTTTTTGACATTTGCCACCAAATCTGTTTTTATTAATGGAGTACATCACAGCAAAGCCACAAAGTTTAAATCCCAAACTTTACACTTTTTAGTGGCCGAAGCAAAAACGTCTGTTTACTTGTCTCACAGGGACAGACTGCAGGCTGGACCTCAACTTGATGCCGTGGCTCTGTGGAAGTGCAACGTCAAGGCCAGACTGGAGTTGGAGTTTTGCTTCCACAGAGACACTGGACATCTGGAGAACTTTGTGAAACTGTGGGGTTAAGAAGGTTTTATGCACCAGTTCTGATCAGGGACAACTACAATGCAACAAGCTTCTCATGTAAATATTTTATTTTAAGCTTGTCCTGATCACCTTTTTTAACACTGTTGTGTTAACTATTTGTGTAAATAAAGTTTTGTTTAAAATCAAAAAATCTTGTCCTTCTTCTTGTTCTCGTTCTTGTTGTTGTTGTTCTTCTTCTTCAAAAGAAGAATCCGACCAGAGGACCTGACTTAACCTTGTTAGATAACGAGAGAACATTTACTTTTACCATGGAATTACCTGTTAACAATAGCCCATTATGATTCTTAGCTAAATGTTTTACTGGACAAGGAGTTGTTGGATCACTGAATGTAACTGAAATTGTGGCATATATACAGATGTGGACAAAACAAAAAATGATGATTGCATGTCGCCCACCACCTTCACGCCTCAGGTTCAAACTATCATCATCATATAACAAAAAGCAGCAGAGTTGTAGCTAGTTTAGTTGAACCTTGTATCATAATATTTGTTGGTGCCACTGACATGTTGGGAATGACTCTCAGCTACTGCCAAACCTAATTTTAACTCGACATATGGAACACTTGCTGAGTCAAAACCATTTTTTAGTTTTCTAATGTCTGCTGTGGTAGACATCTTCATTTGGTTTGACTTCCAAAGTTGTCGACATGCATTCAGTGATTCCTTTCAGAGTTATCACCCTGTGGCCTTCAGCAATGGGCCTGGCATCAACTGAACAGCTTGGAATAGATTCACAGCATCCATCCATTACCGCAGCAGCTCTACCAGTTGTGCCACCGTGCTGCCCAGATTCACATCATATATATAAAAGACGATATATTCTGTGTGTTACAGTGTAACCGTGTGTTCTTACAGTTTCCTGACTGACATTCATCAACAGAACAAATGAATTCCTGATGAGCTCCAGAGCAGCGGCAGGTTAAAAGCTTGTCCTTCTAACAGTAGTTATTGTTATCCCTGGATAAATAAATAGAGCTACTGTGCATGCAAACATCATAAAAACATGTATGGTGTGATCAACTTACTCTCCACGTGACACGGATACTCTGAGAGGAGATGGCTTCCAGCTGCACGTCTTGAGGCGGTCCATCGGGAGCTGCGATCACATCATCAACATGCACATTTTACAAAAGTCACAGATTAGTCAGTCGGCGTGTGGACAAAGGCAATGCTCGTATTTATTAGTGGCTGCTGGGGGTGAGGGGAGGTGCTCTGTGGGGGGCTGGCAGAGAGGTATGGGAGGTCCGTTACACAAAGGCTTTAACCTGAGTTTATTGACTGTATATGACGTTTTACGACTGAGGCAGCTAATTAAAAATGTCTGCTTTTAGCACAGGCTCAGTGTGAGTTCACTAATGCAACACAACATTGTGATGATGCATCTGGGCTTTTGCTTTATCACCTTTGATTCACCACACACTTTAATCTAGATGTTGTCCCTCTTGGTGTGAACCATGTAAATGATAAATGGTCTGCACTTATACAGCTCCTTTCTGTCGTATCAATATATTCAAAGCTCTTTACAACAACCTGTGCCTCACTGACCCATTCATACAGCTCTCTACCAGATCTATACAAAGAATAATCAGAGCTTTCTCACATTCATGCACTGATGGGACACACATCAGAGGCAATGAGGGGTTCAGTGTCTTGCCCAGGGACACGTCGGCATGTGACTGCTGGTGGAATCAAACTCCCAACTCTCGCATTGGAGGACGACTGCTCTAACCACTCAGCCACAGCCGCCCCTCATGTGAGCCTTTATGGAGAGAAAGGTGTCTCTGTCTCACCTGCTTCGTCTGTGGTGATGGTGAGCTCATTGCTGGCCTCACTCTTGCCGATGAGGTTCTTCGCAAACATGCGGATGTTGTAAGTGGAGGAGGGGTGGAGGTCTATGATGGTGGCCTGGTTGAGCTGAGGTGACACATCTTTAGTCTTCTGAGCAGTGTCCCAGGAGGCTGGGCAGGGAAACACAAAGTTTTTTTTAATGCAGTTCACCTTTACTGTGTGAATGCTGAGTCAGCAATCACACATTAGTTTTAAAAATATATCAGAATTTCTTGAGTTATTTCAAAAACACTTCTGTTTAACTCAAGCATACACCGTTTTCCTCCTGTTAAGCTATCTTTAGCTATTAGTTGTTGTTCTGCCATTTGTAGAAACCGTTCTGCTACTTTTGCTATTATTTTAGTAGCTGCAGTAGCTCAGGGCCTGCAGCTACTGTGGTCCTCAGGCCTCATCGGACCCCAGGTCCGCCTCCAGCTCACGCTGCCCCCCCGGCTCGGACCTCCCTCAGAAGCGGTAACTCACACTATCAATAAATCAAGGAAACGTGAATTCAGTTTTACCAGTTGTATTAAATCAAGGCAGGAGAAGGTTACAGGTTACAGCGCTGGCCTGTCCGATGACACGGGATCCTGGACTGGAAGGGGCGGATGTCACATGGCATTACAGATATATAGGGCCTAGACTCCTCCTTCGCAGAGGGGGAGCACAGCCTATCACGTGGATAAGGGACCGGACAGCTAAGTGTGATCTCAATGGATCTTATGAGGGCTGACGTGTCAGGAAAAATGATACCGGTGCAGAAAAAGCCTTTCTACATGATGAGCGAGTTAATAACAAATAAATAAAAGCTCTAGTCCTTGACGGATCTTGAATTCCTGGGAGACTCTTTTTAGAGTTGCTGGCCCCATTTAAACCAGTCAGAACCGGGTCATAATTTCATTATAATCCCATCTCTGAGCAGATCAGAAACTCAGGGTCGGTCTAGATAAAATACTAACAGCCTTGTCTTGAACCCTCGCCTGGTTTTTGACTCTGCACTTTCCCAACGACCACCACTTCAGATCTTGGTTCTGCTCAGTCTTCTGCTCCCTGCGACCCTGTGCATGACCCCTGCTACTAATCACGGACCACGGGTTTGGATTTGCGCCCCCCACGGACGTCGAACAGCTCCAAAGTCTGCTCCACTGGTGCAGCTCACTCTGCACGAGCGACATCACTGGCACCAGCGCGACCACAGCACCTGCCACGCACAGACTGAGAAGGTTCCTGACTTTTATTGTAACCACAGAATCTCCTCGTCCTCGCCAAAGTCACTAACCTCTTTGTCTTTTAATATTGGACTCCCACCGTGGACCCTGACTCCAGCAACCAATTTAATAAAGACTTTTTATTTTTTGCACTCCTGTGGCTTATTAAGAATCCGCAACCTGCTTGTGACAATTTTAGCTTGTTTTCTGCCTTTCAGCTGGTGTTCTTCTCGTTTTAAGAGCTTTAAGCTTCAACTATTTGAAGGAAGAAAGAAAGAAGCTCTACAGCTCAGTCATACTTGGCAGTGTTTTTTTTCCAAACCACATTTTAGGCTTCACAATTTTCTCAGATTTTCTACCCAGTGTTCAGTTGAGAGCTGATGTGTTGAAATGTCTAATAACCACACATCATTTGCAAACTCTTCATTCCACAACTAGTTTTAGTACATGTATAAATTACACATCGACACATTTAGTTTTTGTCATCCAGAATAGTGTGGACAGTCAAGTTTCAACAGATTCAGTTACTTTTTACATTAAACTGCCACTTTCCAACCTCTCATATTTCCTACATAAAACACCAGATTTGTGTATATACAACACTTTATGAGGCTCATTGTCTCATTAACAAGGCAGTGAGGGAGTGAGACATAAGGTTTTAGTTACCGTGGTGACCAGAAGGAGCCACTGACGCAGCTTTAATATTTATTTTGATCCTCGTTCTCTTTGTCTTCTACAGTTTATACATCCAAATGAAGCCATTTTCAAATATTTACTATTACAAAGATTATTGTGTTAAAGATTAGAGCAGAAGCTTCATTCGTTCCTTTCAACATTTCTTTAGACCTTTTCTTGTTCCTGGATTCCTGAAGTTAGAGGAGAGATCAAATTCAGCCTGAATTAAATCACAGCCCTAAAACAGATGCAGGAATCATGAATTTCCCAGAATTCATTTGTTTTCTCTAAAGGCTGACAGGATTTCTCCTCACTTTAATGATATTAGTATTAATTAAAGTAAAGTACTAATACATAATCTACATGGAGTAGAAGTTGTTTCTACCTGACTTGTTTTTGCTCTCGATATCGAAGCCTGTGATGGGGCTGTTTCCATCAAAGCCCATGGTCCAACGCAGGGCGATCGTTCTGTCCTTCACGTCTCGGATCTCTACCTCTGGAGGATCTGGAGGCTCTAGAAGGAACATTAGTTACCACATTTTTTAGTATTGCTGAACTTGCCATGAAATAATAGTAGCCATCATCTTGTATTATTAGGAACTTTTAGAAGACAAAAGCATCATCTTAGGATACAGACATAAATACATTTGTCGGAGTCCTTCTCCATAAATGAGTGAATGAATAAAAAGTGATGTGACTGGAGACAACAGTTCAGTTTTTGTTTCATCAGTGTCAGTATTATTTTTCCAGAAACTTTGACTCTTTTAGGTTTGTTCCTGTCTGACTTGTTTGTGTTTTTCTGTCAGTAGTGGAGCCTCCTGGGTCTTCTTCTATGGAACCCAATATGATTCAAAAAGCAATGAAATTAGGAGTTGTTTCAATGGTTTTAGATGGTTTCTTTGAGACTTTTTATCCTTTTGACCAACCAGGAGCTGCATTTCTTCTTGCATCTACACTCAGGGAGGTTGTCTACACTCCCATGAACCTTGTACGTTTTACGTTTTTGTCAGCTGTGGTCAGAGGAACGTGCTTGGAGATTGTAGCTCCTCAGACAGCTTTCAACTTTGTTCTCCTAGTGGCTGTTTGTTCTCTTTAAATTAGATGAATGGCTGATAAGAAGCATGAAGGCACCAGTGACACCAATTAAGGTCAAACACTTGGTTTGGAATAAGCCTAAAAACTAAGAATTATTTGTCTCCTTAGATGACCAACAAATTTATCTGCATCTGATCATCACCATGTTCTCTGAGCTCAGTTTTACCTTGGATGGTGAGCTGTATGATTCCTCTGTCTTCACCAAAAGAGTTGATGGCATGGCATGAGAAGAAGCCGGAGTCCTCTCTCACTGTTGGCATGATCTGGTAGATGGTAGAGAGTGAGAACATGCTGATAAATAAATGGAGCAAAGATCATATTCTGTTGAAGGACTCAGACTTTATTAGTTACAGTGATACCAACAATCACAGGAAGCTTGATGTTGAGTCATCTTCATATTTCCATTGCAGATTACTCCTTTGATCTTATTTTCAATCCAAAACAACGAATATACTGTACTATTTGGCCAAGATGGCTGCGTTCCCTGCAGCTGCAGCTTCACAGGTTACCTGTGCAATCCTAATTTTTAGGAGTTTTGAAAGTGACTCCGTGCCTGACTCCGCACGATTTATGCATGTGAATTATAGCCGAACCGAACTGATGAGAATAAGAGCGGAGTGCAGTGGTGGGTACGTAGTTACAGCCAGTTATGAATCTTAGCGCACCATGATAGACAGCATCCAACATCTGCAGCATCCAACATCTGCAGCATCCAACATCTGCAGGGTTCTTGTAGGAGCGTTCATGTAAATAATGTCACCGTAATCAATGGAGGGAAGGAAAGTCACAGATACAAGGTGTTTCCTAGCATTCAGAGTTAGACAGGATCTGTTTCTGAAAAAGAAACCCAGTTTAATTTTCAGTTTCTTTACCAAGTTTTCCACATGGAGCTTAAAAGAGAGATGTGAGCCGACCAAGATACCCAAATATTTATAGGAATCAACAAACTCAATAGGGACACCATTTGAGGATAAAATCTGAGGAAGAACTGATGGGACTGACTTCCTGTTTGGAAAAAGCATCCCTTTGGTTTTATTGGCATTTAGGGCAAGTTTGAGATGGAACAAATCTGACTGGATGATGTCAAAGGCGGTTTGCAAAAGCTGAAAAGCCTTAGCAACAGTTTTAGCTCGACAATAAACAACTGTGTCATCAGCATTGAAATGTAAGGATGCATCAGGGATGCTTTGACCTATGTTACCTATGTAGATTGTAAAGTGGGTTGGTCCTAAGACTGAGCCTTGTGGTACACCATTACTGACTGTTATGTGTATCATTTATCAACATTATTTGTGTTGTTTCAAACAGTTTACTTATGAGAATAAACTCCTACCTGCAGCGTAGAGATGACCTCATCGCCCACCTCCTTGACTGAAACAACGTAGCGGCTGGTCTCTGGGTTGATGATTCGCTCCTCCTTCTCCCAGCGAACCATGATGGGTTTCTCACCATGTGCTGTGCAGCTCATCTTCTTCTCCTCTCCCTGCGTGGCCAGCGTTGTGTTGGGGTAGGATGTGATCATGGCAGGAACTGATGACAGAATAATGCAAATTTAATTAAAAAGATGTGGTACCAAATGTAAATGGAATGGTAAATGGACTGCAGTTATATAGTTCTATTCTATCTGAGCAAGACACTCAAAGCTCTTTACAACACAATCCGTGCCCTCATTTGCCCATTCATACAGCACTCTACTAGATGTGCACAAAGAATGATTAGTGCTTTATCACATTCATACACTAATGGGACACACATCGGAGGCAATGAGGGATTCAGTGTCTTGCCCAGGGACACTTTGGTATGTGACAGCTGGTGGAATTGAACCCCCAACTCTTGCATTGGAGGACAACTGCTCTAGCCACTCAGCCACAGCCGTTCCACTGATTCCAATGTGACTGCAATCAAGATGTATGAGTCTTTTGGTTAAAAACAGACATAAATGTCTACATTGCCTAACGTATGTTAGTACAATAAACTATCTGCTTAAAATTATAGCATTGACTTTTGAAATCAAACACATTAGTCTGTCAGAAAAACATCACATGACCCATTGGACAAACAATAATGAATAGTTTCCAAACCTAATCTTTGGAAGTTTACTACAATTAATTATCTTTTGGAGTCAACCTAATTCAAGATGGCCACTATAGCTACTTGGCATTAACCAACACCAAAATGTCTATAACAGTGAAATTTGCAGATACTGAATGAATGTGACATCTCGCAATGCCACATGAGATTACACATAATGGTATGTTTGGTGTTTGACCAGAATGGCTTCAACCCTTTCAATCATTTCTCAATATAACTGGAGTCTAATGCTGGAATTAAAGGCAGCAGATGATAAGCATCCCTACAAAGAATGCTAGGACTCATGTTTGAGAGAAAAAAATATTTTTGTTACTTGCTGATAAAACTTTAATTTTAACACTAATAACTAAAAGTAGCAGCTTTCACCTTTGAAGTCTTGCTCAGTGTCAATTAGCTGTAACATAAACCCCTGGTTTCGTGCTGAGTAGGAGGAAGCATGTGGCTCGAGTGTGTTTCTTGTATCAAAAGGTCCTGAATGGTGCAGAGATGCTCTAACAACTCTCTGAAGACACCACACTTGACACACAATAACGACATGCATGGTTCATTACATCCACTGCACAGTAACCCCATACTCCAATACTCACACACAGGAAGGGCAGTGCACGCACAAAAACATATATGCACACTTTAATTTCACACAAACCCACAACGCATGGCTCTGCTGATGTGATGGAACGTGTCAGGCAGGAGGTTGCAAACATTTAAGCCTCATCTCTTATTCACTCTGCAGCCATTTGAGAAAAAAACGCTGATTTATTTTGCATGACAAGTATGAATTTTTGGTGAGATGCATTTGGAAAATTGAGGGAAAAAACGAATAGCTCTTCATGCTTTATGTAATCATAACTGTTTAGAGCTCAGCTTTCATTTAGTCCTATATGAGGCTCAGGTGTGGTACCAGATGGTTCTGTAGTTTTGTTGACACACCTCCATCTCCACCCCACACACTGGAACACTGTACCAGGTGACAAAAAAATCCTGATTCCTGCTCTTTCTCCTTAAAGATTCTTGAACCACAATCCTAGTAGTACCACGCTGCAAACATAACCAGGCTGCTAACAGAACCACATGCTAACAGGACCACACTGCTAAAAGCACCACACTGATAACAGTATTATGCTGCTAACAAAACCACTCCACTTACAGGACCATGCAGCTAACAGAACCACACTGTTAGTAGTACCATGCTACTATCAGTACCATGCTACTAACAAAACCACTCCACTAACATTACCATGCTACTAACAGCACCACACTGATAACAGGACCATGCAGCTAACAAAACCACT
>NC_056511.1:45291319-45294254 GCF_014905685.2 Nematolebias whitei
ACTGATAACAGTACCATGCAGCTAACAAAACCACTCCACTAACAGTATCATGCTGCTAACAGGACCACACTGCTAACAGGACCACACTGCTAACAGGACCATGCTTCTAACAATACCAGTGTTTTTATAACACAACTTTTTATTTTAATAGTTTTTTTATTTTTGTATATTGTTGTCTGTACTTAAGATGTTGTTTGTCTAAAACAGGTCTCTTTTGAAAATGAGTCCTCATGACTCATTAAGACTAACCTGAATATATAAAGTCAAATAAAATAAAATAAAATAAATAAAGAAGTCCAGTGAAAAGGTTGAGGCACCGTTCTTCAGTAGGTCTACAGTAGATGTTTTTATGTTGACTGAAAACTCCATTCTAAAAACTGGGTTTGGAGAGAAACAAAAAATACTCAGCTATGGAAAATCTATGGCTCAGCTAAAATGGTGCAGTGGTAAAGAGGAAGTGAACCAACGTCCAACTCCCACAGAAAATGCCACCTGCTGATAGTGGACTTCAGTGAAATTTGCCAAGGAAACTAAAACTCAGTAACGTTCAAAACAAGTTCCAAAAGTTACAAATTAAAAGCAACAGAGTGGCAGATAAAATGAACTGAACAGTATCTAAAATTAGCAATAAAAAGTGATTTAAACTAGATGCAAAAATATTTTGCAAAAACTCTTATTGAGATTTAATGGGTTTTCTTTACCACCCTCCAATAAAGCTCAAACTGGTAAGAAACCAGTCGTTCCCACATCACCTGCTGAACCTGTAACTCCCTCTGACTTTTGTTTCTTCCTTCAGTTTGTGAACAACCTGCTGACAGATTTATGTTTCTCATATTCTTACGTTTCTTGATGCTGGATGGTCGGGGCTTTGTATCCATGCCCTGACTTGAATTAAGACCGTCACGTTCAAGGAACTACATTGTACATTATTATGCAATCACTTGTTTTTCATTACATATTTCATTTTGTTTATATTACTATTTATATTACTATTTATATTGCTAATTTTATTTCACTTCAACACTGTTATTTATATTGACCATGACTGTTATATGACAGCAATAAAAGCACAAAACATGCAAGGGGTGAAAACTTCTCATAGGCATTATGACAGATATTTAAAATAAAATAACTCAGCGGCTTCGGATGTTATCAGCCCATTAAATGGACATTATTGTCCCTCCTACCTCCTAGCAGTTTTAAAGTTTGTTTGTATTGCTGATAATAAGCAGCGTTGCGCATGGGTTAAACAGGAAGGGTTTATTTTTTATCAGCTTTATGTAACCCTTTTCCTAAACCTAACCTGACACCTGACCCAGAGCACTGACCCTAAACTTAACACCCTTATGCTTGTGCCTAAACCTAATCCCCAGACCCTAAACCTAATCCCCAGACCCTAAACCTAATCCCCAGACCCTAAACCTAATCCCCAGACCCTTTACTCTGAACCTAACCACGTGAGCCTATTGTCAGTGCTAACAACGCTAACAACATACCTTTAAACTAGCTAGGAGGTACAGGAGGGGCAGTTAGAACGTGTGGGGATGATAACAACTGATAATAGGCCATTTAATGGCTGATAACATTTGAAGCAGGTGCCAGCAAAACTAATGTTTGCTTTTAAAGAACTGGTTGAGAAACCATCTGAATCTTCAGAACATCTTGAGCAAAGTTCTTTATACAGTAGTCCCTCGTTTATCACGGGTGTTAGGGACCGCACCAACCTGCAATAAGTGAAAAACCGCAAAGTAGTGAGACAGTAGTTCAAGTTCAGTCCAAGTTCAGTTCAAGTTCAGTAAACTTTGTCATGACATGTGCCAGACTGTAATCACACTCATCACCTGTTGCTCCCAATCTCCCTCCTTAAATAAAGAATTTAAATTTAAATACTGTAACATTTTAAACAATCCATCCAGCATGGATTGTTTAAAATGTTACAGTATTTAAATTTAAATTGTCAAGAAGAGAAGCACAGCAGGACATCAAAGGGTTAACTCTTCACACAGCTCTGCGGCACGGAGCAGAAATGTTCTTCTTGATCAATGACACTGAAACAACTGAACACAGAAGTTCTAAAATGACTAAAAAGAACTTTTAACACTTATATTTTGTGATTATGACAATTTTACCATGTGACATACTTTGAATTTTAAGTTGGAAGACAAAAGTTGATCGGAGCATCTGGACAGCAAAGGGTTAACCCTTCACAAAGCTGATGCAGCAGAGAAGGAGATCAGCTGATCAGCTGCAGGAGGGAGCTTCCCCCTGCACTTGTGGGCCTCACACATCTTGCAAAATCATTTAAAATAACGTATTTAAAATAAACAACCCATGGCTCATCCATCAATCAGACAATTGTGTCATGTCCACTCTTATTTTGAAAAACCGTGGTATCGTGAATCTGCGATAAACGAACCGCCAAGTAGCGAGGGACTCCTGTACAAATAGATATTGTGACAAACAGCACAAAAGCAAACAAATACTTCTCAGAAGACAAAAAAGCTTCATGAGCTTTTTACAACTATTAAATGTAGGTGTGTGTGTCCTTGTTTATGCTACTTTGTGAGGGCCATTTTTCCAACTTATACTGCATTGTGAGGACCAACTGCTCCTTATGGGGCCCAAAGCCCGGGCCCCATAAGAAGAAGTCCCGTTGGTGGGTTAGGGGCTAGGTTTAGGACTAAGGTGTGAATTGAGGATGTGTTAGGTTTAGGGTTAGGTATGTACTAGTAATGGTTAGGTTTAGGGTTAGGTGTGTGCTGGTAATGGTTAGGTTTAGGGTTAGGTGTGTACTGGTAATGGTTAGGTTTAGGGTTAGGTGTGTGCTGGTAATGGTTAGATTTAGGGTTAGGTGTGTGCTAGTAATGGTTAGGTTTAGGGTTAGGTGTGTGCTGGTAATGGTTAGGTTTAGGGTTAGGTGTGTGCTGGTAATGGT
>NC_056511.1:45304254-45304793 GCF_014905685.2 Nematolebias whitei
TGGATGGATGGATGGATGGAGTGAGGGATGGGTGGATGGAGGGGTGTTTTTATAAATATGACAAACATTGGATTTGCCACTGCGACTTGTTTCCCCACCCTGTGGATGGGATCATCAATACAAGGTGGGCGGTGTCATCACAGGTCATTGTGTTCGAGCCACTCCTCCCGTTGTCGTCCTTAATAGCCCTAAAACCAGACTTCAACCTCTTTAGCTTATCCTGGCACTGTTTAGAAGTCCGGGTGTAGCTGCGCTGCTACATCGTCGCCAATGTGCTCATTTCAACAACACGCTCAACACGATCAGAGTGAAGATGGAGTTTTGATGGGCAGGTCATCCAGTGATGTAGCTCCACTGGCCACTCAACAGCTGCTGGCTGCTTACATCAAAATCATCAGCTCATGGACCTGTCCCAAACTGCAGACCTTTTGACAATCTATTCTTGTCACCTTCTCTGGGATACGTGGACAAACTGCACCCGTCACTCATCTCACTGTCTGGGGTGGTCCCTGTGGACATGTCCTTCAGCAAGTACGAGA
>NC_056511.1:45304893-45309714 GCF_014905685.2 Nematolebias whitei
TGCATAAGATAAGTCATGTGTCATAGGCATCTGGAAATAAATAGATATACAGTACCCTGAAGGGTTCTGTTAAGATATTTCTGGACACTTGGCAGCCTTTTATGTCGTATGTTGAAAACATGTCCATGCCTGTCTAAAGCATGTATGCATGTGTGGCTGTTCTTTTTTTTTTTACCCCCTCTTTCTTTGTGTTCAAAACACGACAAAAAAAAATTGATAAAAAGACTAATTTTAAAAAATCATCGCCTCGGAGCTGCTTGCTTGGAACCATGAAGCAGGTGGTCCAATAGACCAGGCTGAGTGGGGGTGGTTGCCAGCAGTGGGCAGACCCTTAACTGGTGATGTGCTTATTATATTCCATTGTAATAAAATGAGATCGAGGAAAATTCAAAGTATTGATTTTAGTTTTAAATTGTATTTTACCTAACCATTGTTTTGTTGGAACTGGGGATAAATAAATACAGTTGTACTGAAATGCACCCTCTGGTGCCCTGTATTCTCCACACACTGTTTCCAAGCTGGTCTGCGTATGCAGAAAGCCCCGGGGTCCTGGTCCCTCGGAGCCACGATGCTCTGCTGCATCATGAGCTGCATCCAGCCTTTCGCCTAGGGAGAAGACTGAGTGGGCGCTGGGGATGAGATGACCTGGATGGGGGCTGGGGGAGGGGACAAGCACCAACATCACACATAAATGACTGGTTCACTGGCTGCCTGCAATGTACTGAAATAATCCCTTTAGCTGCACAATTGGCTTGGATATGAACCAAGATAGTGGTTCATACCAAATGTATGCCTGCAGTCTGTCTGGTGCTTTTGGAGAGAGGAGCTCGTTCCAAATGAAGAACCTAGAATTCCTTGAAGAAATGCATATTACTTATCACCTTTTATGCCATAGATTTACCCAAGAGTACCTAATGTTGAGAAACAAGAGTTGTAGCCTCTTTGGTCAAGCCTTGTTGTTCATAATGTCATAATGTCATATTGAGAGTATGTGTTGAGGATGACTCTCAGCTACTGTTGCATCAAATTTTAGCTCAGAACATGTAAATACTGCCTGACTCAGAAAAACCTTTGTGTTGGACAATGTTACCGTAATGTCCAAAGTATAAAGCACACATGAATATAAGTCGCACACACTAAATAAAAAATAAATAAAAATTGTGGGCAGCACAGTGGTGCAGTTGGTAGAGCTGCTGCCTCTCAGCGAGCAGGTCCCTGGTTCAAATCCGGTCCAGGGGCCTTTCTGGGTGGAGTTTGCATGTTCTCTCTGTGCATGTGTGGGTTTTTCCCAGGAACTCCAGTTTCCTCCCACAGACCAAAAACATGCATGTTAGGCTGATTGGTAACTCTAAATTGCCCCTAGGTGAGAGAGTGACTGTCTGTTTGTCTCGTTTGTCCCTGAGATGGACTGGAGACCTGTCCAGGGTGTCCCTGGACTCTCCCAGTGATTGATGGACATGGGCACCGGCGACCCCACGACCCCAAAAGGAAGAAGCTGGTAAAGATAACGGATGGAAAATATTTTTTTCACATATATAAGCTGCGCTTGAGTATAAGCCATGGGTGTTCACATTGTAACATGAGATATTTACACAGAAATATTTATTAAACTATCTGTAAGTGTGGCAAGCTCTCACTACTTTAGTCCCTTAAAGTTATTTTGTATATTTTTCAAAAAGAGGTCTTGAATCCAGCGATTATGTTTGTTTCTTTAATGAACGCAATAAAAAGAGATGCACAAAAAAAGGCATACAGATTCAAAATAAATAAAAAGTGACGGTCAAAAGACTCTGTTACCCTTGGGGTGCCAGACTTCTACAGAAAACAAATGCTTTCGTCCTCTTTAAACTAGAGGTGCACCGATTGCAGTTTTCTGCACCGATCACCGATTTCTAAAAAGTCTGACCTGCCGATTCTGAAATTGACCGATATCAATTTTGTTTAATAAGCGACACTGTCAGGTGTTATAAGTTCACAATGCACCTTCAATTTTCCAATACTGTTTTATTGAAAAACATACCCTTGAACAATATACTAGAAACAATACACACTTGTTTTAACTGGCCATGAGCCAGTGCTCTGAAATATAAATAAAGTTTAGACAATTGTTGTTCAAACTAAAAAAATCTGTAAAATCGGTTTCTCATGCAAGTATCAGCCGATTTCCCAAAATTAAGGAAATTGGGGCCATCGGTGCACCCCAACTTTAAACTAGAGATGCACCGATCCGATACCAATATCAATATCAGTATCGGTATCGGGAAGAACTTGTGGATCGGGTATCGGTGACAATGTGACCGATCCATGACTGGGCAGATCTATTCACTCTGACTCTACGCTTTGTGCTCTGAGTGACGTCACGAGCCAGCATCCTGACTGAACAAATTAAAGTTGTGTTGGTTTTACATGTTTGACCGAGCTGTGAAGATCTTGGTGTGTTTGTGCCGTTCTGGTGCAGAGTTTTCAATAAATTTGTAATTCAGTAACATTCATGTCTGTGTTTAACAAAACAAATGTTTTAATTTAATTCAGCTCTGGGTTTGTAAACTCAATCATCCAGGTAGACAACAAAAATGGCTAAATCATGTCATCTGGACCTGTTTCAGAAACGGGTCCAGATGACATGATTTAGGCATTATTGTTAATTCAGCACTGTTTTTCTGTATCAGATTTGTATCGGATCGGTCGAGACTAAACTGCGGGTATCGGATCGGCTCGGAAGTGGAAAAAGTGCATCGCTGCACCCCTACTTTAAACCCATTCATCAACAGCCAATCAAAAGGCACCAAGCAATAAGCTTAAACAGCATACACATTCCAAATGCTCATTTTCTTCAAACAGCAGAATCACAACTATATTTCACAGAATCAACTCAAGCATCAAAAACAACTTTTGGATTTAGTTTCAATTATATATATGGCTCCTACACTATCAATATGTACCGGTAACATACACAAATACGTACAGTAAACTTTTTTTTTTATCCTCAACAAATCCTCAAATGTTGTTTGGTGGCAGGAAGCTCGTTAATCTGACAAAAAGTAAATCCATAAATTAGCCGCAGCATATAAACCGTGGGGTTCAAAGCCTGTGAAAAAAGTAGCAGCTTATAGACCAGAAATTATGGTAATCGATTGTGGTGTCCCTCATAATCTGGACTGGCTCCAAAAGGTAAACACTTGTAGAAGTAAATCTAATAATTGATATCCAGAAGTGTTGTTGAAATCCATCCAGAGGTTTGTGAGATGTTTGGCTGAGTGTCAGACCATCAAACATGCACATCCACAAAAACAGAAGTAAAATCTCAACCAGTGCTCCCAGCTTCCTGTAATCAAGTCAAAACAAAGAGCAGAAGAGATTTTTCTTGTTTTCCTGAAGAACGGTGTTTTCAGTAACCATAAGAACATGTTGGCACATTCTTCAGTAAAGCCTCATTATGCACGCTGCCCTCAGCACCATCTTCAAACATTATGAAGTCTGCAAAGCTTGATTGGTCTTAATTGGTCCTGATGAACATGAAGTGGCTGATGGCTGACTCTGATAGCATCCACTGCACGTTCATAATGATCTGACTGAACTGCCTCTGGTTCAGGGACACTTGACTTCAGACTGCGTTACAAGAAGCCTGCACCTGCAGCCAGTGTTGGAAGAATCAGTCGACAACACGGAAGTCGTGGAGGGAAAGATCAACATCCACATGAGCGTATATTTGTGCACTTATGCCGTTTCATGTTGGCAGAGGGGACCAGCTGCTTGTGCTGGCTTTAAGTGCATCCTGATCCTGATGCGTGGTGTATTGTGACGAGACATTAGCCCATGCACACATGCACACACACCCATAACCATAAATGTGCCAAGTTATGAGATCACAATAGCAGCAATTCATTTCCCAGGACGTCCACCACAATGCCCCGTCAGAGGCACGTCTTCCAGGAGCACCAGCTCAGCCGTGTGGACCATTAGTGTTTTGTAAGGGCTGCAGTGTGCTGAACTGTATCTGGGTGTTTACAGGAAAAGGTGCAGTCCTGAGTGAAATCAACGTCTTTGTCTGCTCTTGTTTGCACACCTGAAAGCATTTTGACCAGAAATGGGTTCGCTTAAAACAGCTCAGAGCGTCCGCTGTGTGTTTACTGACACATCAAGCAACATGTAGACAGCCGATGGCACACGCTGAACACACACGCTTTATCACACAAGTTCAGCGTGCGTCAGTGTGTGCGCTTCCCTAATTGGCTCCTAAGCCTCTTAAGTCACCACAGCCTCTCAAGTGGTGTAGGGCCGCCTGAATAAATAGGACAAACAGCTCCATCTGAGCACCAGCAGCTGCAGACGGTGCACTTCTGCTGAGTGCATGGAAAGTTACTGAGCTCATTGTCTGGAAGCTCGTCCACTCCAAAAGCTTTTTATTTTTCCTTAAACGTTCCTGTGCCTTTTGTTAATTTGTCGTTTCTAAAACTATCTCTGTCAAACATGACACCATTTCTAGAAATGTTTTCATCCACACAAAAGAGTACAAGGCCACCTGAAATACTGTAGTAAAACTACTAGGCCAGTTTGTGGAGCAGAAACCTCACTGATGGTAAATGGACTGTACTTATACAGCACCTTTCTTTCTAATCAAGACACTCAAAGCTCTTCACAACAACCTGTGACTCATTTATCTCCACACACACGTTCATGCAGCGCTCGAATACATCACTACACACTACACTGCTGCACATCATTTCTAATTAATAAAATTTAATGAGTGAAAAAATAACCGAACCGTACACACGTATATATATATATATATATATATATATATATATATATATATATATA
>NC_056511.1:45309814-45327191 GCF_014905685.2 Nematolebias whitei
ATATATATATATATATATATATATATATATATATAAATGTATATACAGTAGTCCCTCGTTTATCACGTGTTTATGACCCGCTCCACTTGCTCTTTTATTAGATTCTTGGGGGTGGACAAAGCTCAAAATTTCCAGCCATCATATCAGTTATCGGTGGTAGCACCCTCCTACCAATCGGTATCGGCGATAGCCAAAATTTCCATTTCCATATCGGTCAGTCTCTACTTGGCACCAATTAATTCTCATGGGAACATGGACATTATTCATTTGAGAAAATAAACTAAAGAAGAGGCTAATGCAAAATTGTAGAAGTTAAGTATCAGTTTGTGTCATGTTCTGCTATGTTGTTTCTGAGAATTATTTTATAAGCCTGAAAAATGATTTAAAACAAAGGCTCTTGTTTGGCTGGTCATTAGCTTCATCGGGACAAAGACTTTTTCCTATTTCTCAACACTCCATGCTCAGTAACACATGTCCTGGCTGATAAGATACTAACTATTGTTAGCTGTTAAACCAGGCCTGGGCAAACCCCGGCCCGCAGGCCGTATACGGCCCATTGGGCTTTTTAATTGGGGTGTTTAAGCAACTCCAAAAAGAGGTTAAAATTGCCACTGGTTCAAATTATATTTAAAAAACTGAATTTAATAGGGAAAAAACTGGTGTTTAACCTGTAGTTCCAGCATTTCCCCAGTAGAGGCGCACTACAGACACTAGCGTGTGTTACAGGCAAATTAACATTGGAGAAGAAGTAATTTCTTCTTCTACTCTTTTATTTTTACTTTGCCCTTCGAACTCGTCAGTAAAACGTGTTTATCAAAGAAAAGAAAAGTGTAGAGTGAGTGCCGAGTGTTTAAAATGGGGTGGACAACAACATATTGTTTCACTGAGGTCCAATCAAAGAAAGTTTTTATGCCAAGAAACTGTTGCGGTTTTCAAAGAGTACACTTTGCTAACTGCTAACTATGCTAGCAAGCCTTTCTCCAATGGTGATTTTTTTAAAGAAACATGGTAAAAACAGAGGAGGTCTGTTGTGTCCGAAGGGCCAAGACAAGTTAGAAAACATCAGTTTATCACGCAGGACTGGGACTCACCTTGTGGAACTGACTGATGAAGATTTAGTAAAATAAGTTAAAAGGCAGAGAGAGGCCTTTAAGTTACGGTTTACTGGATGAAAGTAATAAAGGACACTGCTCAGCTCTTATTTTTAATCTGTGGGATTAACAACAGTTTTGAGATAATGGAGGTGTTTTTGACCCTGGAGTCTCTGAAAGGAAAAACACGGAGATGATTTTTATAACCGTCTGCTGTCATGAGAGAATGAAGCTTCTGTGGAGTAAAGTTGTCACAACGGACACGTCACCAGATTTAAGTGGAAAACATGTCGGGCTGTTGACAAGAATCCAGGATAAAGTGAAAGAAAAACCTCGACCAGATGTTATTTTCATCCATCAGGAATCGCTGTAAGTCGTGTTTTGTGTGTGAAACTGTTAATTGTGTGAATTATTGTCAGGTTCTCTGTTGTGAGGCTGCACAGAGGAGCTGCAGGAGGAGGACGTCTGCTTCCATCCCCAACCTGCTGACCTGTCATCAACTTTAGATCCTGTAGTTGTACAAAGTTTAGTGAGGAGTTTGTGGAGGTGAGCTGACACTTTATTTAGACGTTTCTCCTGTGTTCCATGAGCACAGTGAGGTAAGAGACTTGTGGTTTGGTTCATGTGATTTTTCTTCAGGTAAGAGAAAATACAGTGGTTTGTTTTGTTTGTTGTTTGGCCTGAAGTTGGTAAGACTCCACAAAGTTAATAATTTAACTATTGTCAATAAAATCACTGTTCCATCATATAATCTGACTTAGTGGCTGCTTGAGTGGTGCAGAAGGTGGAATCAACCATCATTAATAGCGTCCCGGTGGCTGTTTGTTGTGCTGGGGTGTGACATCACACAAACACTCCATCCAGCTGTTCCTGGCCCTTCGCTCCAGTTTTAGAACTCAGTGTGGTCCACGAGTCTGAAGGTTTGCCCACCTGTGTTAGACAGAACATCACTCCAAAGATGACTAAACCATCTCTTAAAGAGCAGAAACACACACACATATAGAAGCCAGCAGAAAACCAACAAAACCATCATCATTGATCTGCCAAATGCACTGCATGACGTTAGACAGGTTCTCTGTCTGCTACATTTCCCAGTGAACACATGAGCAAATGTTTAGTTGATAAAATAATCCCAGGTTTGATTAATGGTGTACATGGCAGGTGTTGTGTCTGTATTAGATTATATCATAAAACTTACTTTTAACGTTCAGAAACATGGACTTGCTGACGTCAGCCCCGACGTCGTTGCTGACTCTACAAAGGTAGAAACCGCTGTCTTCTTTGAGCACGTGCTTGATGAGCAACGAGCCGTTCACCAAAACTTCAATTCGAAAGCCCGAGTTTAGGACGATGGGTTTGAACTGAGGGACCCCGGAGCCTGGCGGAGAAAACACATCGTTTATTAGTCAAGCCTAGTTAAAAACAAGTGGAGTGGCTGCAGAATAAATCCTGAACTGTAAAAACACCAAATTAAACAAATAATAGATTAATTAGCACTAAGTTGTTGGTGCTGAGGCTGCTGAATGTATGAGTCAATTAACATTAATTCAAATTAAAAGCCAGAGAAAATAAATATCTTAAGCTGTTTTTAAAATCCTCAACAGAGGAACACTTTGACAGTTTTCAATCACTAAATTACATCAACTTGAATAATTTATTACTGTCAAACCAAAGTGGGTCATAAGAGAAAATCCAGATGTGTGGCTGAAAATCCAGATGTGTGGCTGTAGGAACGTGTGGTTCTGGTGACGGTGCCTATATGATAAAGCCAAATTACTGAGAAACAAATTAAATATTAAATTTTTTTTTGTGTGCAACACATTTTTGAACATCATACACACGTTACCGGATATTTATTGTGCTTAAACCTAATGTTTTATTAAACAGCTGTAATTGTGTGAACGCTGACTCAGCATGTCTGATTGCTACTCCTGCATACTTGATGCTGGTTTAGCTGGTTAATTATCAAAACATTCAAGAGATTTGTGCTGAATATTGGTTTTAACTTCTATAATTTAAAAATATTAACCTTTTTTTAATTGTTTTTATTTACACAATATTTCTTACAAAAAGACGTTAAGATCCCTGTTGTTCATGCAAAAGTTTCAGTCTGCAAGTGTAAAAGAATCAGTCGCTTGGTTCATGAGATGTCTTACTAACTAAAGACAATCAGACACCTACACTCTTTTGCCTTTGGCAGCAGGCAATAAAAAGACAAAGAACATAAAAGTGGTCAAATTATTGTCAACAACAACGCTTTTAGTTTTCAAAGAGAACCATAAAACCAAGAACGCACTCATTTAGGTATAAGAGCTACAAATATTTAGCATCTACTGCCGGTTGTATGTTTTAAATGATGAGAAGTTGTGCTTCATAGCTGTGTGTACGGTGTACACTTACACCTGTGTAAATGTGTATTTACACCTGTAAAAATGTGTACTTTTACCTTTAGAGTACTCCCACTGGATGGTGGGAACAGGATAGCCTTCAGCTGAGCAGTTCAGTATCACGGCCTTTCCGTAAATTGCATCTTGGTCTTTGGGTTGCACTACAAACTTGGGAGGAACTGAAAAGAAAGCAGCTTTTAGATAAAGGTTTGCTTCTAAAAATCTAGACATTTATGACATAAAATATACTTCTTGTGTGAATCCTGACATTAAAGCTGTTTTCCTCTATTGGATCCCTACATTTTGTGCATTCTACCACTGCTAATTCAGCCATTTCATTATTAAAACATTCAGCTGATTCAGGAGATTAAAATTCTGAGTTTTATTGAACTGTTTTTACAAATCAAAAAAAGTTCAATCTGGTCCTCTGCACATTCAGAATACATACGTTTTTTTTGCTTTGTTTTGTTTATTGTCTTTTTTATTTTCTTGTTTCTTGAACGTCCAGAGGACCAGATTGAACTTTTTTGGATTTTTCTACCTGGATTATTGAGCATGCATCAGGATGTTTTTACAAATATTGTCCACATTGAAATCCATTAATCCTTATGTTCCCAGTCAGCATCAGGTGAAAAGGAGGAACCCAGACCCAGACCAGTGGTCATTCCAGATGTTGAGGGAGTATCAGAGAAACTGAGACGTTTATTTTCTAAACATAACGTCCCAGTGGCTTTTAAACCCCAAAATACATTAAAGACTGGTTCATCCCAAAGATCCAGTCCCCCGACACAGAGTAATATTGTGTATGTTGTTCAGTTTCAGGAGGGTGATCAGTCTTACATCGGGGAAACTAAACAGCCACTGGCCAAAAGGATGGACCAGCACAGAAGATCAACATCATCAGGCCAGGACTCTGCGGTCTACACTCATCTCCAGGCCAGAGGTCACTCTTTCAGGGATGAAGATGTTCACATCCTGGACAGAGAGGAACGATGGTTTGAGAGAGGAGTAAAGGAGGCCATCTTTGTGAAAAGAAATCGTCCATCATTAAACAGGGGTGGAGCCTCCAGGTTCAACTGTCCCCCTCTTACAATGCTGTGATTGCTAGTATCACTCAGCCCTCTGTGAACAGTAAACAGCCATCAGGTGCTAATGATCCATTGTTAGGCTGATGGTCCTTCTTGAGCATGTGATCAGCTGGTTTTGGTTGTCAGCAGCAAACTGGTTGATCCACTCTGAGAAGGTGCTATTTAAGAGACTGAGCTGAATACAGCACCTCAGACTGAGGAAGTCCTCGGGATGAAAGACGAAACGTTTCTACATTTTTTGTTTGTTTGTTTTGTTTTTTGAATGTCCAGAGGACCAGACTTAATTTTTTTAGATGTTTCTACCTGGATTATTGAGCATGCATCAGGATATTAATCCTTAGGATCGCATCTTTGTTTTTTGCAGATGATGTGGTCCTGTTGGCTTCATCAGGTCGTGATCTACAGCTTTCGCTCGAGCGGTTCACAACCGAGTGTGACGCGGCCAGGATGAGGATCAGTTCCTCCAAATTCGAGGCCGTGGTCTTGAGCCGGAAAAGGGTGGAGTGCCCTCTCCGGGTCAGGGAGGAGGTCCTGCCCCAAGTGGAGGAGTTCAAGTATCTTGGGGTCTTGTTCACAAATGAGGGAAAAATGGAACGTGAGATCAATAGGTGGATAGGTGCATCATCTGAAGTGAAGCGGGCGCTGTACTGGTCTGTCGTGGTGAAGAGAGAGCTGAGTCAAAAGGCGAAGCTCTCATTTTACTGATCGATCTACGTTCCCACCCTCGTCTATGAGGGTATCTATCGATGAGCTTTGGGTTGTGACCGAAAGAATGAGATCTCGGATACAAGCGGCCAAAACAAGTTTTCTCCGCAGGGTGTCTGGGCTCTCCCTTAGAGACAGGGTGAGAAGCTCAATCATCCGGGAGGGACTCAGAGTAGAGCCGCTGCTTCTCCACGTCGAGAGGAGCCAGTTGAGGTGGCTCTGGTTAGGATGCCTCCTGGACGCCATCCTGGTGAGGTGTTCCGGACACGTCCCACTGGAAGGAGGCCCAGAGGAAGACTCAGGACACGCTGGAGGGACTATGTTTCTGGCCTGGGAACGTCTCGGGATTCCCCCGGAGGGACTGGACCAAGTGCCTGGGGAGAGGGAAGTCTGGGCCTCCCTACTTAAGCTGCTTCCCCCGCGACCCGACCCCAGATAAGTGGAATAAAATGGATGGCTGAAATTCATTAAGTCTTCAGTTACATAGAAAATGTATTTTGAAATCTACATCGGTCAGATTGCTCTATTTTTTGTTACGGCATGCGACTCTCGGCTATCATTATATTACTTTTATCTTTTAGCTGGACTTCTGCTACTTTTAGGCTTCAGCTGGCGTTTAGTTGAGCTTTAATTAAGCTCATTTAGCTCATGTATATTATTATGCTCTTTTAATTTTTAGCTAATGCCCTGCTTTCTTTAGCTTTAGCTACTCAGATTCAGTTTCCTAAGGAAATTCATTTAGCACCAAGCATTCTCACTGGATTTCCCCCCAAAATGCAATTTCTCCTCTTTTTACTTTGTTTTTATTTTTATTCAAACAAATTAAATTTTATTTAAACAAATAAATTCTGTTTGGCCCCTGCAACTTGGACCCTAACCCCCCACCACCACTACCCCCACACCTCGGACAATGAGCTGGCTCTGGTGCTCCACAGCAGCAGCTTGGTTGCGGGCGATGCAGGTGTAGTTGCCGTTGTGGGCCAGCGTCAGGTTGGAGATCCGCAGAGAGCTGGTGAAGTCTATGTTGTCTAAGGTGACTCCCAGGCTGGCTGGGATTGGTCGGCCATCTTTTTGCCAGGTGATGAAGACAGGTTGGTCCCCAGACATAACCACGCATGGAATAAAGACTCGCTGGCCGATGGAAAACCGAGGGAATTCAAAAGGGTGGATGGTGGGTGGGACTGTGAAGGAGACATGGAGGTTTATTTCCTGCAGGCATTTAACAACAAACAATTCAATTAAAGGTTTAACTTTAGAAAATGTTGCTTATATTTTATCCGTACTGGCTTTGTGTTGATGTCAAAACATGTTATGAATGTTCATAAATCAATCAAAACCACAGAAGAAATGTTTTATTAGCTCCTCGCACACAAAGCTGCTGATGTGGCTCGTAAAAACATGCACACGACACTTTCTCTCTGTTGCTCTCCAGGGACACTGTAGCCATCGTGAGAAGCAGATGCTTTGTAAATTAATGACATAAAATACTATTGGAATAAGCAGCTCTTCAGTATTTATTTAATTCTCAACGAAATAGGCATAATAGGCTCCTGGGGATTTCCTCTCGGCAGCTGTGGAATGCTAAACAGCTGAGAGGCAAATTAGCTGAGGCGGAATAACGGCGTGGCTTTGCCTACGCCGTGTGATGTCCCCCCTCACACAGTTGTTAGTTCATCAAGACCTGCCACACAGACAGAGGGGAGGCGGGAGGGGCTGGGGGTTCCCAGCTGGCATTTCATGTTTTACGGCGTCATCAATGAAAGAGAGCAATCTGAGGTCGTCATCGTCCGTGTATTGAGATGAGCTGCGGGTAAAACGGTGGAGGTGATGGACACGGTGCCGCGTGTTTTATGATGATGTGTTTGCTCACAGGGCTTTCCACAAATATCCATCAGCCTGTGTGTGTATCAGGTGTCTGGATACTTCAGAGCATCTTCGAAATGCCATGTGAATGCAAGACTCGCAGAAGATGGAACCACCTTACACAGTCAGTGTGCAGAGTGATGAAGTGACAGCCACACAGAGGAAGATTAATGGCGGCTCGTTGTGACTGTAATCCATAAAGACTGGAATGACACGGTGTGTATGCACACCCTAAATAAACAGCCTTAGTCCTGTATGTGACTAACAGTCCTGCATATCACCCAACGTCTTTTATGATTTAGACTCTGGTCAACAAAGTCTAAAAAATGAGTCGTTGCCATTTTGGTCAAAACTCAAAAATAAGCGTATGTACGGTGGCCCTGAGGTGTAAATGAACACTTGAAAAAAACAGAATTACGTTCATGGGACTGGGGTGACAGGTGTTTTAGAGTAACAGGGTGGACAGCTGACTCAGGGACTCCATTTATTTTTAATCATTTAAGCTTAAAAACATTTTGATATCATAAAAAGTCATTGGATGAGAACTATTCTAAATAGTACTATTAAAAAAAATTAAAAAATGACTTTTTTTTTAAATTACTTAGAATTGTAACGTAATTTCAGAAAGCATGAAAGGGCTCATACCTGGCAGTAAACACAAGTTGCATTAAAAATTTGATTTAATTATTTAAAATAAAATCATCTTGTGTACATATGGTTGTGTTTTATGGTAGAGGGGAGTCAAACATACAAGTTGAGATTAGTAAAATGAATATTAGCCCACCTTGAAACAAAATATAGCACAAAATGACTGAAAAGGTGCCGACTAGTAGGAATGACCCTACTCTACATTGTTCTGTTTTATGTTATTAATAAAGTAAAAACAAAACGCACAAAAAAAAAGAGGTTTGGCTTAATGTAATTGCATTTTTTCAAATGTTGTTGTGTTTTTGTTGTGTCTTTTCAAATGTAATTTTGTTTGTTGAAACGTAATTCTGTTGTTTTCTTGTTTGTTTGTCCTTCAGATGTGTTCATGGACACCCCAGGGCCACCGTACATGTGCAACCACATGAAATATCACCAGATTTGAACTTTAAAGAATGTGTTGTAAATGACTCGGCTCCTACCGCGCTAAATCTTTTTCTGTTAAATTAACTGTTACGATAGGGTGACCAGACGTCCCCGATATTCAGGGACAGTCCCCGATTTCGACGACCTGTCCCCGACTAAAGCTGTCCCCAAAAATGTCCCCAATTTGAGCGTTTAATGAACGAGATAAAAAAAGTTGCATGTGGACTGTTATTACAGCAACTGGGAGCAACAATCACTGTTACTGTAGCAGCTGGTTGCACCGACAAACAGAAGAAGAAGAAGAGCCAAGCGCGCTGCCTTTAAAACAGAAGAAGAAGAAGGAGCGCAGCATGAGTTTGTCAACACGGACTGGGACAAGATAAAAAACCACCGACGGGGAGTTCTCCTGTGATATGGCATGTATGAACTGATTTATTTAGTTTGAACTGAGCTGATCCTGCCAGGATAAAAGTTTTGTTCGTAGCAGGAAACGTTTCAGTGTTGTCAGCTGTGTCCAGGTAAAATAAATTAATTAAGAGGGCTGAGATGAAGATAAACATGAGGAGCCAAACCAAGCTTTTATTAACAAACATCAACAAAAGGCGAGAAGAAGAATAACTGCAGCTCGAGTGAGAGAGAGGGAGAACTAACAGGATGATGAACTGTCTGAACTGGCTCAGTTAAACTGGTTGAGACTGGACGCGTTGAATATTCATTCATTCAATCTTTATTTGTACAGGTTGATCCCACTGAGCCTCAAGGACTCATTTACAAGAGACACCTGATTTCAACAGAGTGATGACAACAGTGGACAATATAAGAGGCATACACATTGTTTTTAACAAATTAAAATAAAATGGCAAAAAAAAGTAACAAAAACAGCTAGATTCTAAGGCGAATGTAGAAAACTAAAAACAGGAACATGTCTGCATTGGACCCTGCAGGTGTCCAACAGATGCTTGAAGCCACTTAGAGAGGTCAAAGGTCGAGAGCTTCAGATCTTTTTACAAGATGTTCCAGGAAACAGGAGCGGAGTAGGAGAAGGTCCTTTTGTCTAGTTCAGTCCTCACTGAGGGAACACTGCAGGTAATGATGTCCTGAGAGCGCACGCTGTAGCTGCACTCACGCAGAGACATGTAGGAGGAGATGTATGAAGGCAACAGACCAAGAAGTGATTTAAAGATGAAGATGTACCAGTGGGAGAGTCTGTGTGGAGTTAATGGTGACCAGTTAACCAGTGGATACTGGGTGCAGTGGTGTAATATTGCACGAGGGTGCACGTGCCAAGGGTTCAACCAAAGCAAGATGTTTTAGAATTGATTGGCGACTTTAGTTTATATTTTCAGAGCTAGTTATGAGTTGTTTTGCTAATATATTAAAACTCAAATCATTCTGCTGGCTCCTCAGATAAATAGTTTTAACTTACGTTTCAATATAAATGTTTCTGTTCAGATGACTTCTGTTGTGACTTGGAGCTGTAGGAATAAACTGAATTGAATTGATTTGTGAACAAAGACTTTCAGTCTTATGTGTGCGATAAAATATGATCAGCTGCATCAAATGCAGCACTGAGGTGTAGCAGGACCAGTGTAGACACCTGCCCATTGTCAGAGACCATGAGAATATCATTAGTAACTTTCAACTGTCTCTGTGCTATGGTGAGCTCTAAATAACTGAAACTAATTTTAATATTTATAGTAAGATTATACTAGGATAACCCCAGTTGCTCATCTAAAACGTATCAACTTCTAAAGGGTATCTGAAACAAACATCTTGTTTTCTTTGTTCGAGTTGGTTTGAGTTGAGAGGACAGAAGTTCCTCCTCTGAGCTGAGCGTCAGGTTCATGTTCTTCTCTAACAGCAGCCGTGTGAAGAGGCAGTTGTTTGAGTGACGATGAAACAAGTGGAAGAACAAATAAAAAGAAAGTAATAGGTATATTATCCATCCATTATCTTTGACCCACTTCTTCCATTTTGGGTCACGGGGGTCGCCGGTGCCCATGTCCAGCAATCAGGTATATAATCATATTACTAAATAGTTTTTTATTTCTCATGTTTTAAGTATTTCTCTTTACTATTATCTGCTCATTCAGTTTTTTGTGCAACCTTTTCTGCTCTTTTTCTATTCCAGACCTCCATGGTCTCCATGGCTGATGTCTCTTCAGACAGAGGCCTCAGAACCAGAGAGGAGCTCATGTCAGTGACTACCTGTCAAGATTTTTCAGAACACCCTTTAGTATATCAAAATTTGACAAAAATGCTACAAATTTATGCTGGAGGAACTACAATCAGATTGGGGACCATACACATATTTTTTGTGATCGCCCATTGTTGATTTCATTCTGGCAAGGAGTCCAGACAGATATTCAAAAATTTTTTAATTTACGTTGAACCCACGGTATTATATATTAAGTTTGACCCCAGGAGAACATATTGGGAAAAGGAAAGCCCAATTACTACAGATTCTTTTACTGGTAGCAAGGAAAATGATAACTCTGTCCTGGCTCAAGCCTTTACCTCCCACCCTTCAACAATGGCAAGAAAGATTAAAAAATGTGTATTATATAGAAAAGATAACGGCAAAACTTCATTTAAAAATGGATATTTCTTTGAGTGTATGGGCCCCTGCCATTTCCCATTTTGGATGGCCACACGGATAAAAGAGTTATGGTTCTGAGAGGAGGTGTCAGATCTTTCTGTCCTCTCGTTGTGTTTGACGCCGGATGGGCGCTCCCATCTTTTACGTGAGCCTTTGAGGACCTTCGTGAGGGACGTCAGTTGCTGAAATGGACTTCAAATGTTAGCTGAGAAACAAAATCTCTTTTTTTTGTTTGTTTGCTTCTATTTTTAGTCCTTTCTTTTATGTATTACGCTATTATAAGTATGTATACATATAGATGTTGGAATTTAAATATGCATATTCTTAAATAAAGAATTTTTTTTTTTAAAGAACGGCGCTAAAAAGAAAGGCGCTATTTAAGTACAGTCAATTTACCATTTAATATGAATTAGTTGTAGTGGCCATTTTAATTTGGACTGACTCCCCAAATTAATGTTATGAATGTACCTCGAACCAACTTTCCTAATGTTTCATTAAAATGCATCTGGTGGTTCATGAGATATTTTGCTAACACACAAACAGAACTGGCTCCAACAGTTAATGTTAAAGTTTTAAGCAAACATTTCAATAGTATTAGACCCCCCCCCCCCACCCCCACCCATAAATAAATAAACACTCATACTGATCATCCAACCAAGTTCTTTGCGTTCTAAGTGAAAACAGATCAGGGTACCAACCTTTCACTGTGACGCAGACATTCTGATGGGTGGACAGCTGGGGCTTCACCAACACGGTACACGTGTATTCTCCTTCATCCACATCTTTCTGCACATCAAACAGTTTCAGGGTGCCGTTGTTCTCGAAGGCCCGCTGCCGGTGGTTGTACGGTAGCAAGTTGGAATCCTTGTACCACTTGATGGAATAGTAGGGGTAGCCAATGACACGGCAGTGGATGTACATGTCCCGCCCAGCAATGGCAGTGAGGTTTTTCATTGGTCTGATGCTGGCAGGCCCTTGAGGACACATCAGAGAGACAACTCTCTTAAAATGATTTTGAGGTGGTGATGGGCTGAAAGGCAGCTGTGCCAGGTTGTGTGTGTTCTTAAGACATAATGTTTTCATGCCTTGATTCATTCTGCAAGCATAAACATGTCTTTGGCTCGTCGAGAAGTTTCAGAATGTCTGCTTAAATTTGCATGGAGACATTTAAAGACAAGAGTAAACCGTGAAAAGTATAAATTGGGATAAGAGTCATTAACTGCTGAACTCTTTTATATTAAATCCCCCTTCTCTTTGACTTTTTAGAACCATATGTTTGGTACTGTAGTACGGATGCCCCAATACTAGTACCAAGGATAACTCCAATAACGTGCGAAAACTCGTACTCTTAAAAATGTTCTTCTCTATATCCCTTTGGCTTCCTTGAGCGTATGGTTCATCTAAAGCTGTTTAAAGCCATTAAGCATACTGTCAGCTTTCACTCAAACTTTGTGGGAAAAGAACAACTCATAAGATTTTCACTGGACACTGATGTAGGGGTTTTCATCCTCTCTCCACCAGGTTCCTGAATGCAAGGGTGGAGCTGGTGAGCAGCTGCAGCTGGAGACCATTTCCTCAATTGGTGCCAGGACTACTCAAGGCTTCAGATGAGCTCTAGTCATTGCTGGAGCATTGTTCTACCTGCCAGTACATATGCTTCCAGCTGAGTGTTGTACCTAGCGATTTAAATATGTACCTTGTACTACGGCCTTCGTGTTTTCATATCCTGGATCTTATCTCCTGACCCAAAGTACTAAGGAATCCCTGAATGATTCTCATCTACAGTTCTCAGTCCTCAGCTGCACCCACGCCATCCACCACGTGTCTCTTCAGACAGCCTGGACCTATTACCTTTGGAAAAACCCTCAGCCTTCTCACCATGCTGTCTTGACTCCTACAACTGTAAGAAATTCAGATTCTGATCAGTTATGTGCTGGACTAATCTTACCTTCCAGACATTCATTCCTCTCCTCTGTTCCACAGACCCTGCTTGTAAATATTCCCCTGCCTTACTGTAAATAAAACCTTTTCAATGATAGTTGAGTTTGGTTCTGTTTTCCTCTCAGTCCATATTATCTGGGTATTCCTCATTATAACAAGTGACAAGTGACCAGCCAACATAGATTGTCTGTAAGACACTGATAGCTGCACAAGGCTCCATAGTATAGCTAACAAAGTTAAGTCAGGTACACTGCATGGATTTAAATAAATATTAATAATAATTTTATATATAAAGTGTTGTTGTTTTTTTAATCCGTCCAGAGGACCGGACTTAACATTGCTAGATTTTTCTACCTGGATGGATCAGCATCAGGATATGCTCCATAGTATTCTTTCAGTCCAAGCTTTAGCCTGCTTTGCTATTTGTTTCAATGCAATTATGGGTGCAGCAATGTAATAAACAATCTTTACACGTTGCCCGCAATTGTATCTGTGGAGGTCTATCTTCAGCGGTTGGCTGCATTTGACATCCATAGACCCTTGAGTAATGACTAGAGGATCTTCTCATTTAGCACTGGAATAAACATGATCAAATTAAACCAATCAGGCAACAGACACTATTGTGCACAATCTGTAGTAGAGGGAGTATAACAACTATACCAGCACAACATTCCTGAATGCTTCAGTGTTACTGCTTCATGACAACAGCCGTCCAGTTTAATACGATGCTGCAGATAGCACTCCAGTCAAACAACGGTCCTAACATCTTAAACAAGTTTGAGTTTATATTCGAGTTTAAACACGTTCCCACTATTCTGGGAGAAAACATGAGGCCTTCAAAAGTGACAGAAACTGAATTGTCTAAACAAACTTAACTCAGGCATTCTTTTAACTTCTGTACCTTAAATGTTTTCAAGTTGGCCAATTTAATAAAAAAAGCATCAAAACAGAATACCTCAAGACATGTTGATGTGTATATGTGATGGTGTGCTGGAAGAGTTGGTTTGACAAGCACCTCTTACGTTTATTCGCGCCTGGTAGGAAACTGTCCCGGCTGAATTGTTGCAGATGCACCGGTACACCCCTCCATCAGCGACCTGGGTCTGGGTGATATTCAGGTGGCTGACGACATGGCCCTCAGCATTAGTGTAGTAGGAGATGTGGTGCCGGCTGTCCCGTGTCACAGTTTCATCGTCCAGAGTCCACATTACCCGAGGCTCTGGCGTGCCTTTCACCATGCACGAGAGAGACACAAACTCGTTGACATTGTAGACCTTCTCACTGAATGATTCCAGAATCTTGGGGGTGCCGTCTGGACAGAAGAATATCAAAGAACAGATCATCCATATTTACTTGTTTTTCATTAGTCAGCCATAAAATAATATTAGAAATCCATATCAAGCTTTTATGACAAGAACCTTTTAGTAAAAACATACGATATCTGTTGAAACAAAATATTGTAAATGTAAAATCTCACTGTGCCTCAACTGTTGAGGACTATTGTAGCTGGTGACTATAATAGTGTGCATGTCATAAAGCATTCACACTATTGTTTTCTTGTTTATATTTATGAAGTCTGACTTTTATTCCCATTCCGTACATTTTTTGGACCAATTCTCGTCTTTCAGTTTTTAAGTTATTTTAGCAATTTATTGCAGGTATCAAAACATTCATCTCCTTCAGGTGCTAAACTTTTGGTATTGGTGCAACTTTAGCTTTTTGAAAAATTTGGCATTTTCTGCCATTTTTTTCTACATATAAATGAAATGAGCTCATTTTACATCCTTCATATTTTTAGACCTGTTTTAAACCTTTAACTGCTCCTTTCACATTTTGTTCTGCTTCAGCTTCTTTGTGCAAATTTTTTCAGCTACTTTCAGCTAATTTCAGCTGAGTCAGCTATTTTGTGTTCCTTTCAGGTTCTTGCAGCTAACTACAAGATGTTTGTGCTTCTTCTAATTTCTTTCTGATCATTTCAGCTTGTTATGTTTCTTTCAGCTTATTTCTACAAGTTTCAGTTTTTTCTATAATTTCAGCATGGTTAGTTGTATTTACGCAAATTTTTGCTTTTTCAACTAATTCCACATTATTAGCACTCCAACTTTTTTCAGCCTAATTCTATAAAAATGTGCTCTCTCCACTTCCTTCTGGTTATTTAAGCTTCTATCAATTTATTTATTTATTACTATTTCAAAGCTGTTTTTTTTGTTGTTGTTGCTAATTTCAGCTTTTTTCAGATAAATTAAAGTTTTTCATGGTACTTTTTTGTTGTTGCTTTCAACCTAATTAACTTATTTATGGTAATTTCAGCTTGTTATACTCCTTTCAGCTTTTTTTCTGCTAGTTTCAGCTTTTTCTTCTATCTCAGCTAGCATTTAGCTGTTTTTATGCAAATTTTAGCTTTTTCAGCTAATTCCACATTTTTAGCTCATTTCAGCTCTTTCTGCTTCTTTCTTGAAGTTTAAGCTTCTTTTGTCCTTTTCTGCTACATTTCAGCTATATTTTTGCTAATTTCAGCTATTTTAGCTAATTTCCTCTTTTTTTTTGTTCATTTTTGCTAATTTAAACATAAATTACCAAATATGCATTCTTTCTGCTTTCTTCTGCTAACGTAGTCTTGTTCTTCCATTTTAGCTATAATGCAGCATTTCTTTTAGCTAATTCCAGATATTTTTCAGCAAATTCTTCAGCAATAAGCATTCACACTGCATTTTTGCAGGAAATGCAGTTTCTTTAGTTGCAAATAAAATTGCAACACAACTGCATTCTTACTGAATTCTGAGCGTTTTAATCAAGCAACAGGTTCTGAGTGGACACTTTTACACACCGTGACTTGCAAAACTGCCTTCGAGGTAGGACATGTTACTTTATTGCCCACTTCCACCTACACTGCACTCAATCAAGACTGCTTTGTACTGTTAGTAAATGATCTAGACTGGTCCTGGGTTTTTTTGATCTGCTCAGAAACAGGATTATAATGAAACTATGACCCGGTTCTGACTGGGTTAAACGGGGCCAGCAACTCTAAAAAGTCTCCCAGGAATTCACGATCTGTCAAGCAATAGAGTTTATTTTTGCTTGCCACATCATGTAGAAAGACTTTTGAAGCACCGTCTCAATTGTCCTTACACGTCAAACCATGTAAGATCCGTTGAGATCACAATTAGTCACGGCCCCTCATACACGTGACAGGTTGAGCTCCCCTTCTGCGAAGGAGGAGTCTAGGCCCTATAAATCAGTAATGACACGGGACATCAGCCCTTCCGGTTTCTGATCTTGTGTCATAGACCGGAGAGGCCAGCGCTGTAAACTGTACCTTTTCCTGCCTTGATTTTAATACAATTGGTAAAATTGAATTCACATTTCCTTGATTTATTAATTAGTGTGAGTTGCCACTTCGAGCCGGGGGTAGCGACGTGGTCTGGAGGTGGGTCCTAGGTCCGAGATGAGGCCCAAGGCCCCGGCTAGCAACAGTTAGCTGCAGTGGCCCAGTGACTCACAGCCAGCTCTCCTCATAACAGTACTCACCTTGGCAAATGCCCTCATGTTTATGGACAAATCTATTGCAGTACAATTGGTAACTTTTGGATAATTTTCAAATAATTTATATTAATTATTGTCATGGTTTGATCTGGATATTTGGGACTGTAGCCTTGGGGAAGACATTCTTTGCAGGCATCTAGTACTTGTTCTATGATTCTTTTAAGATAAGTTTATAACGTCTACAAGGTTTTTGTAAGAATTTTGAGAGAAAATATGTTGCAATTTTTTTAAACATTCAAAATTCAAGGGACAACACTGCAAGCAGCCGTGACAAAGGCAAGTGAGCATGCCTTGCAAATGTTTTGAAATATTTTGGAGACTCCTCACAAATGCCAAATAGTTCATGTAAGTCTCAACCCAGTGAGAGTAAAGCTCCTCTTTCTGTCTTTACAAATCTACTGATTATTAATATTTACTTTATGTTAGTGGCATCCAAACTGTATAGAAGCCTCTTGTCAACAATGTGATAAGCACCTAAACTCATATAAAGTTAAAATGTGAGACCACTGCCGTAACAAGTTAGAATATGTGCACACAGAGACGCACATGAAAATAATAGATGAGCAGTCAGTTTTTAAGCACTGACTGATGCATGCTTCCATTCTTTATAGTGATTTCTGACCTTCAAGTATGACTTGAACAAAGTCCTGCGCAGACATCTTGCCATGTCTGGCAAAGCATTGATAGGCCCCTCCGTCGCTCTTGGCCATACCAGCCATGACCAGGTTTTCTCTGTTTTGGCCCGTCATGCGCACACTGTTACTGGGGTAGATGAGCTCTCCGTTGCGGTACCAGGACAGCTGGTACTCCTCAGAGGCCGTCACACTGCAGGTCAGTGAAACCTGGCTTCCCATGCTGCCCTTTACCTTCTGCGGACTCACTGTCACCTTCAGGGCTTCTGTTTGTTGGGGAAGAAACACATCAGTAACAAACTGGAATAAATTGGTAAAATGTTAGGATTCTTTTAAAATTGTGGCTACTGTAGTGAGACTTTATCAATGGTTAGATATATTTATGAAGCACCTTAAATATCTGGGTCACACAAAGACCCAATATTTTCAGTATTGTGGAAAGTTTATACAGGGTATA
>NC_056511.1:45327291-45328032 GCF_014905685.2 Nematolebias whitei
ATATAAAAGCAATAGTGTATAAATTTCATGAACCCATATTTTATCTACACATATATGCACATTATGTTTTACACCATTCTTTTCTGCAGAATTTTAGTTGTTCAACAGCCATGCATCAAATGTTTTCTGTTGGTGAGAGGTTTGACCTGCAAGCAGACCAGTTCAGCCCCTCCACTCTTCTGCAGTGAAGCATGTTGTTCAGTTTAGTATTTTTCATCCAATCTTTATTTAAACAGATAAGTCACATTGAGCCTCGTAGACTCATTTATAAGTGAGACCTGTTTGGACAGACAATAAAAATGGTGAAATATGACACATAGGATTTGGAGACAAAAAAAATCCTAACACACTTTTAACATCTGTTTGAAGGTCAACAGTGTGATAATGAAAAAAAAATCTAGCCCAAGAGCACATAATGATGCCGGCATTACACAGGGGGGTGGGGGCGACGGATGCAAGGGCAGTGATCAGCCAGAAACAACGCACAGAGGCACTGCAGAGTTCAGATAAAATCACTGAGTTCAAATAGTTCCTCTGGGGAGATCTGTGCACACTCGGGGGTTGCCTAGGACGACCAGAGATGAATCCAGAGTCCTGAAATGATGACAGAATGCTTATTCAGCTGGGCTCCTCTGAAAAGTCCATGGAAATTCCTCGGAAGGAGGGGAGGGACGGGCTGAGCATCAGGTTTACAAAACTCTCCAGGCGGGTTGAGATAAGATAGCCTGTCAAGGCCAGTCA
>NC_056511.1:45328042-45330001 GCF_014905685.2 Nematolebias whitei
AAACTCTCCAGGCGGGTTGAGATAAGATAGCCTGTCAAGGCCAGTCAGGGAGCTGAATTCAGATAAACATGATTGTTTTAGGGACAAGCAGAACTTTAATGACATCTACTTTAAGTCTGTGTCGGTCCGCTCTCTTCCGAAACGTCCAAATTAAATGACCATACCAATGAAACATGCTTGAGAATAATCCCCTAGATCTGATTCATTCTGCCAAGAGTCTGGGTGCTCGAGGCACAAACCAAGCCATCATATAAGGCAGGCAGCCTGACCAGGTCCAGATTTGCTGCTGACGACTTCCTTGTTTGTTGATAGACCAGGAACCAATCGAATCCAAAAAGCAGGAACCAGTTTTCATAAATCCAATTATAAATGTGTCCTTAAAACCCACAGATGACAGCAGAGAGAGACACGTCATCAAGTCTTCAAAGTCAATGAGATATCCAGCGGTGTGCGTGCCAACAGGGCAAATCGGCTCGCCTAACGCCTGTCTTCTCTTCAAAGAAATGTTATCAATTGTGTTGAGGGACCAACTGATCAAATACAAATCCATAGTTATGATTCAGAAGATTTTTGTAGAAGAGAGGCTCTAAAGCAGATTCACAGACAGGACAGAGCAAAAGCAAAACAGAGAGGGAGAGGAGGAGACGTCCGCCCTTGAGAAGAGCAAGTACTGTTTATGCAAGGCTTTTCTTGAACAAGACCTCATCTGAATGGGATGTTGTTATAAAACTTGTATACATCGAAGGGGTCTTTACAGATGGGAAAGTTATACATGATATCCCAAAGTTTTCTGAGTTTAAATATTTGATATGTTTACTATATTATATTGTAAATTACTGGGTGAATATTTTACCACTTATAGACACAGTCTTACACAAACTAGTGAACCTTTGCCTCTTTTTACTTCTAAGAGATATAACTCTTTAAAATGTTCTTTTATTACCCAGTTTATTTGCTTACTTGTTGCCAACTAACCCAATCAGTTGAAAAATGTTCCTCCAGCTGCTTTATATCTGTGCTTTTAAGACATTTTGTTACCCTGTTCTAAGTTTATGACTTGTGTTGCTATATGCTCGTGTAGCTTCTGGAGCATGGAGTCTGATACCCAGTCAGTTTCATTCTGAATCACACTTTCATGTAAGTGCCCAAAACATCTCTCCGTGAACCAGGAGGCTGGATGGGATTCATTTAGTTTTTTCTTTTTGCACTTTTGCTGCTGCCACCAAATTAATAATAACAACAATAACGCTACAGTTTTTTTAGCTTACACATTTGATGTGTTTACTAAGAAACATTGGAAATAAAATATGGGTTTATGAGATTTGCAACCATTGTAATATATTTTTAGTTGCATTTTACAAAATGTCCCCAACTTTTTTGATTGGGGTTGAAACATTTTGCTGCTAAAATTCTTCAAAGTAAGTGTTAGCATATGTCGACGAGCACTGACCTTTTACCAGGAGCCTGCCAACCACCTCAGCGTTGCCGTAACCATTCCATACTTCACACACGTATGTCCCCGAGTCACTGGGCTGGGCTCTCTCTATAAGCAGACCAGTCACACTCTGTCTGAAGCGTGTGTCCGGCTCCAGCGGCCGGTTGTCCTTTAGCCAGCGGTATTTGGGTGCAGGGTGGCCAGAGGCCTTGCAGGGCAGCTCCACTCGATGAGATGCCATCACCTCACGACGCTCAAAGCTGTCCAGGATGTGTGGTGTTGAGTTGGTTGGGTCTAAAGGAGCAACATTATAGGCTATCGTAAGACAACAGAAGTTTTTGTACTTTAAAATGTAATATTAGAAAAGATGTTGTTGTCACAACTCCGCTGGTAATGTTCCAGGTTCAGATGGTTCACCAGTAGACTCTTATAAACTTTGTTTTAATAATGTCATTGAACTTATAACTTGTGTCAGCCAAAGAAACCGTCCATCATTAAACAGGGGTGGAGCCTCCAGGTTCAAC
>NC_056511.1:45330101-45332973 GCF_014905685.2 Nematolebias whitei
CTATCCCTCACTCCATCCATCCATCCATCCATCCATCCATCCATCCATCCCTCCCTCCCTCCATTCATCCATCCACCCCTCCATCCATCCATCCCTCCCTCCATCCATCCATCCATCCATCCATCCCTCCCTCACTCCATCCATCCATCCACCCCTCCATCCATCCCTCCCTCTTTCCATCCATCCATCTATCATCCAGCCCTCACTCCATCCATCTATTCATCCATCCATCCACCCCTCCATCCATCCCTCCCTCACTCCATCATCCCTCGATTTCTCCCACCCTCACTCCATCTATCCATCCATCCATCCATCCACCCCTCCATCCATCCGTCCTTCACTCCATTCATCCCTCCCTCCCTCCCTCCCTCCCTCACTCACTCACTCACTCACTCACTCACTCCATCCATCCCTCACTCATGCATCCATCCCTTCCTCAATCCATCCCTCCCTCCCTCCCTCCCTCTTTCCAGCCCTACTCCCTCGGAGTACCTGGAGAAAACCCACTCAGCACGCAGAAAACATGCAAACTCCAAACAGAAAGATCCCTCTCCGGGATTCGATCCGACAACCTTCTCGCTCGGAGGCAAAAGCTTTACTAACTGAGCCACTGTGCCAGCCAACATGGAAACATATTTTATTTAATAGTAAAAAACAAACACAAAATATAAAATGTTTACAAGTGAAACTGTTGTACTTTATTTTTTACGTCCAAATAAGTTTCTGAGTTGATTCTGAGTATTATTACTGCTAAAGAAATAATCCCTTAACTTCTGCCCCTAAACAAATAATCCAATATATTTTTAATGAAATGTACATTTCTGAGTTGAACACAAACATGGAGACAGTTTTAGGAACAGCAGTGCCACCAACCACGTCCCTAAATATAAAATTACAGGAATCTGCTGCAGTGACGGTGATTCTGTCGTTTTGTTGCTAATAATAATTAATCCAACTGAGATGATGCAGAAGTAACTGTAATCCTTTTACCCTCTTCGACTGCACATGAATAGCCTCACCCTGAGTTAGCCGTTCACCTATAATTATGTCTTCTCATTATCCTGACTTTCCCATTTGGCTCATTTTGCCACATTTCTAACAGCAGCAGTTGAATGTGTTCAACATATTTGTTTTGTGTCTTGTCTTTTATTTCTGCATTGCGACATTCAGGGCGTGATTGTGCAATCATCATCCTCCAGTGAAAATCAATGGCAGGTCCATTTTCTATTCCTGGCGACTAGAAATGGCCCTTTTTCCCTGGGAGAAGCAGGAAGCAGAAGGGGGAGGAGACGAGAGACTGTCCGATGCTGGTTGGCATGGTAACCTGGCCAGGTGAAAGGGAGCCTGGGAGAAGAAATGAAGAAAGGAGGGAGAAGGATTTTTTTTTTGTCTCTGGAGAGTAGCCTATCAGCAGCCAGCCTTTCCCCCACAATCCCTTGCAGGCTGCAGCGTATCATCACTGCCCTCTGGGTTGCTGTGGAGGAACAGGGCTCTCCTCACACACACTCTGCTGTGCCTTCTTCTGTCCAAGTTTTAATGCATTATACACACTCTTTTTGTCAGATCAAGAACTTTACTTGTTTTTACTTTTTTGCATAAATTTAAAGATGACATCCTGGAAAAATGTAGCATCCATGCACAAAACACTCCCAAATAATAACCATGAAAGATCAGAGGAAATGTCCATTTGATGCCTGGCTCACATCATGCACAGGAACTGCAAGAGACAAAGAATAATGTTTTCCTTTGTCTGTGTGCACATGAGTGTGTGTTTGTTGGCCAAATGAACCACTTAAGAAATTATAATCAAACTTCCAGTGAGTAGTTATTGATGAGGGTTAGACGAAGATAAGTCAGTCAGTTGTACGGACATCTACACAAACATACATCTGGAGTGGTTGTAGCTGGCACTGAACCCCAACACATATTCTGAGCACTTAAATGTTGCACAAGTTCCTTCTTTAAAATTTTGCTACCAACTTATTGAGTCAAGTCTGTCTGTTGGAAAATATCTCATGAATCATTGTGCAGTTTTTAAATGACCAGATGTGCCTCTGCACATGCTGTGCGTTTGGAGACAACCCGATTTAAGACGTTCATTCCAGACTTCTGACAGTAGAAGTCACAAATGTCTCAAACGTAATCAGTTGTACGGATGTTGTGCTCTGACTTGGTGTGGCTGAATCATTTATAGCACAAGAGCAATCGGGACATCACGTATCGCATCATGTCGCACACATGGTTATTTTAAAGACTAAAATTCTGGCCTGAATGTGGGTGGGATTCCTTCAAAGAGTGCTGGACCTTTATTTGATTCTGGATTGGACTCAGGCTGGGAACAATGCTGTCCACTGAGAGAGGAGGTTCCCTCTTTTCTTTCTCTTTGCCTGTTTTGTGTTGTACTTTGTTATAATTCCACTGCATATTAAAGTAATAAATCAAGAGAACAGTTACAGAGCCAAAAGTGTACCTGAGGGCCGTCTCAGCTGGGCTGCTCAAAGTTCCACTTCTCCCTCACTCAAAAATAAGCTTCCACTGTATTCTACCAAGCTTTGTTCCCCACACGACCAGGCTGACAAGCTAGGTGATTTATACCAGGAAGGGTTGTAAAGGTCACAAAAATCACATATACACACACACACAGGTTTGTTTTGCTATCTTTATGGGGCCTTTGCATTGACTTCCATTCATTTTTCATTCATTTCTATAGCCTAACCATGACCTTTATCCTTAACCTAACCATTACCAGTACACACCTAACCCTAAATCTAACCATTACCAGTACACCTAACCCTAAATCTAACCATTACCAGTACACACCTAACCCTAAATCTAACCATTACCAGCACACACCTAACCCTAAATCTAACCA
>NC_056511.1:45333073-45333908 GCF_014905685.2 Nematolebias whitei
TAAGATGATAAGATAATAATAAGATGATAAGATAATAATAAGATGATTAGATAATAATAAGATGATATGATAATAATAAGATGATAAGATAATAATAAGATGATAAGATATTATTAAGATGATAAGATAATAATAAGATGATAAGATAATAATAAGATGATAAGATATTAATAATAAGATGATAAGATAATAATAAGATGATAAGATAATAATAAGATGATAAGATAATAATAATAAGATAATAAGATAATAATAATAAGATTATAAGATAATAATAAGATGCTAAGATAATAATAAGATGAGATAATAATAAGTTGATAAGATAATAATAAGATGACAAGATAGTAATAATAAGATGATAAGATAATAATAATAAGAGGATAAGATAATAATAATAATATGCTAAGATAATAATAATAATAAGATGATAAGATAATAATAATAAGATGCTAAGATATTAATAATAAGATGATAAGATAATAATAATAAGATGATAAGATAATAATAAGATGCTAAGATAATAATAATAAGATGATAAGATAATAATAATAAGATGCTAAGATAATAATAAGATGATAAGATAATAATAAGATGACAAGATAATAATAAGATGATAAGATAATAATAAGATGATAAGATAATAATAATAATGAGATGATAAGATAATAATAAGATGATAAGATAATAATAATAATAAGATGATAAGATAATAATAAGATGCTAAGATAATAATAAGATGATAAGATAATAATAATAAGATGCTAAGATATTAATAATAAGATGATAAGATAATAATAATAAGATGATAAGATAATAATAATAAGATGATAAGATA
>NC_056511.1:45334008-45335686 GCF_014905685.2 Nematolebias whitei
ATAATAATAAGATGATAAGATAATAATAATAAGATGCTAAGATATTAATAATAAGATGATAAGATAATAATAAGATAAGATAATAAGATGATAAGATAATAATAAGATAAGATAATAAGATGATAAGATAATAATAAGATGCTAAGATAATAATAAGATAAGATAATAAGATGATAAGATAATAATAAGATAAGATAATAAGATGATAAGATAATAATAAAATAAGCTCTTTGTGCAACGCATCAGTCACAGACTTGTTCTGTTCTATGTTTATGTGCCCTGTCCCTGTCTGTCTAACTAACTAACTAACTAACTAACTAACTAACTAACTAACTAACTAGCTAACTAACTAACTAACTAACTAACTAACTAACTAACTAACTAACTAACTAACTAACTAACTAACTAACTAACTAACTAACTTTCTCCAAATGGTGACAAGTTGTGACTTTATTGTTCTTCTGTCGTCAACTTTTTTCATTCTTCATTCTTTGTGGTTTCTTTACAGTATTGAAATCATAATTACAGTATTCTGTGTTATTCTGAACAATTTTAAATGCTGTAACCATATTGTAAAATACATTTTGTCATTTGATATTAAATTGAATCAGATGTGTTTTTTAATAAAAAATAAATTGCATTGTGCTGTTTGTCTTAGACCCCACTGCTCGTCGCACAGCCAAAGCTGGTCCTGCTGCTCGCAACCGCTACGCCAGCCAGTGGACCCTGAATCGCCCTCACCCCCCTGTCTCCTCTCACACTCTCAACACTGACTGGAGGCTGCCCACACCCCGGGTCACAGGTTCTGTGGACAAGGAGAGTGACAGCTACAGTGTCAGCCCATCTCAGGATACAGGTACCCAACTTCTAGCTGCTAACAGGTTTTACCTCCATTTCTAACAACACACTGACATCACTTACCCTTATTAATGTCCCAGCACTCTTATTCTGCTACTAACTCTTGACACTAATCCTTCCATTAACTCCTCATTGCATCCAGACCGAGCAAGGAGCAGCATGGTGTCAACGGAGAGCGCTTCTTCCACATATGAGGAGCTGGCCAGAGCCTATGAGCATGCCAAGATGGAGGAGCAGCTGCGCCACGCCAAGTTCACCATCACAGAGTGTTTCATCTCTGACACCTCTTCAGAGCAGATGACAGCAGGCACCAATGACTACACCGACAGCCTGACTTCCAGCACGCCGTCAGAATCGGGCATCTGTCGATTCACTGCTTCCCCACCAAAACCTCAGGACGTCAGCCGGGTCATGAACATGGCTGTGCCCAAAGCCCACAGACCGGGTGAGGCCAGGCGTTCTGGTGCCTGCAGCTGTGTCTGCGTGCACCGCAACAGCTCACTGAACTTTACACTTGTTACAACTCAAACTCAACTACAATGATCTAATAACACTAACTCTAGAGCCAAACAGCAGACGCTATTACAGTTAACCAAAGTATTCTAAAAATTAAAAGCAACAAATATGTAATTCAAAATACCTAAAATAATCCGTATTTTATTTTCTATGAATAACCCAGTAGAATTGTGCATTGTTGTGCTTCTCTGCCAACTTAAATACCCATTTTGGTATTGTCACATATGACCAAAAGGTGTGGGTGAGTGAGTGAGTGAGTGAGTGAGTGAGTGAGTGAGTGAGTGAGTGAGTGAGTGAGTGAGTG
>NC_056511.1:45335786-45336137 GCF_014905685.2 Nematolebias whitei
TGAGTGAGTGAGTGAGTGAGTGAGTGAGTGAGTGAGTGAGTGAGTGAGTGAGTGAGTGAGTGAGTGAGTGAGTGAGTGAGTGAGTGAGTGAGTGAGTGAGTGAGTGAGTGAGTGAGTGAGTGACACACACGGACAGATGATAGAGGGGGGAAATTCGAGGCATCCAGTAGCATGTTCTAATTATACGAAGGAAAATGCAGAATACACACATTTGGAAAAAGACAATGTGCACATGCACAATGTTTGAGGGAGTACTACATTCATGATTAGCCTATACATATAATGTAGTCCCTTGTTTTTTGCAGGGGATCCATACCCTGAAGCCCCACGATAAGTGAAAAACCGCAAAGT
>NC_056511.1:45336237-45341929 GCF_014905685.2 Nematolebias whitei
TATATACACATCTAAGCATACATACACATATACATGTAAATACATATGTACATGTATACATACATATGTGTCCAGGGTGCTGCAGGTTTACACGGCTCTACTTTTACTGTACGGAGAGGAGTTGAACAGTCGGATGGCTTGAGGGAGACAGGACTTCCTGATTCTGTCCAGGGAGCAGGACTGGGACAGCAGTCCAGCGCTGAAGGAGCTCCTCTGCTTCATGATGGTGCCGTGTAGAGAGTGGTCAGCATTGTCCATGATAGATAGTAGCTTACTGAGGGCCTTTTTCTCTGCCACCATTGTAAGGGACTCCAGCTTTGTTCCATCACAGAACCAGCTTTCCTCACCTGCCTGACAAGTCGCCCTGCATCTCTCCTCTTAGTGCTGCCTCCCCAACTTACAACAGCACAATACAGGACATTGGCTACCACAGACTTGTAGATCAGCAGTGGTTTTCTGCAGATAGTGAAGGACCCAAGCCTTCACTTCACTTCGCCAACCATCACTCGATGGATAATAATGAAAGTGGCAGAAAAATGTATTAAATTTTGGAATCAATCCAATTCAAGGTGTCCACCATAACTAACCAACATTATCTAGAAATGATCAAGTCAAGTCAAATTTATTTGTATAGCACATTTAAAACAGGAACCGTTATCAAAGTGCTTAACAAAAAGATCACAGCATCAAATAAGAATAAAAAGATATAATTACAGCATATGGATTAAAAACTTCCATCCATTATCTTTTACCCACTTCTTCCATTTTGGGTCACAGGGATCGCCGGTGCCCATGTCCAGGAATCACTGTGCGAGGGGTGGGATACACCCTGGGCAGGTCTCCAGTCCATCACAAGGTCACATGGTGGAGAAGTTTGTGCGCCTGAATGATCCTAGCAGCTATGCTATCCGTGGCAATTTTTATTGCCCCATGTCGGGTCTCCCAAGGCATATTGGTTCTAGGTGACAGGCCACACAAAGAGCATTTCAGAAGACATGTGCACAAAGAAAAATCAAGGAACTCAGTGTCTCTTGTCCGAACGTGGGTTATCGGGGCCCCACCCTGGAGCCAGGTCTGAGGGAGGGGCTTGTTGGCAGGTGCCTGGTGACTGGGTCTCTAACCATGGGGCCCAGCCGGGCTCAGCCCTAAGTAGAAACATGGGTTTGTCTTCCTGTGGACCCAGCAACTGCAGGAGGGACCATATGAGTCAGGTGCATGATGTCATGAGCATTGGATGAATGCAGGGCCCTTGGCGCTCTGACCCTGGCTAACCAAAGCTGCTCTTGGGACATGGAATGTAACCTCTCTGGTGAGAAAGGAGCCTGAGATTGTGCGTGAGGTTAAGAGGTACTGACTAGATATAGTTGGGCTTTTTTCCACTCTGGAGTTGTCCATAGTGAAAGGCACCGAGCTGGTGTGGGTCTACTTTAATTGCACTAGTAATATACAACACAATAATGATATTAGTGACTTACTCTAAGGTCAACAAAACTATACTAAATGTACATTTTAATAAAATGAAATAAAGACAGCTGAGTTCCAATAAACCAAAAATAATTTACATGGATAATTTGCTCCTGATATTAAATTGACAACAGTTTGCAGAACAGGAACCAGATAATGTTTTTTTCTGCTTGTCTTTTTATTTGGTCCTCATTGAGCTTTGTGTGTGTCATCCTGCAGGAGGCGAGCTGGTTCACCTTCCTCCATACCTGCGCATGGACTTCCTGTTAAACCGAGGCATGTCCTGCACAGCCTCATCCAGGGGGACAGCTAGTGGGGAGAGAGCAGCCATGGGTCAGGCTTGCCTCGAGCCTCAGAAAAGTCGCTCACTAAAGCGGCCCTCTCGCATGGCACCCCCAACGCCCACAGAGGCCCCTCAGGCCAGCAGGGACCCAACAGCCCAGTGGCAGCCTGGCTCAGCAGCCACACTCCCCCACAGAGAGGGCTCAGAGTTGGCCCAAGCTGCCAAGCTCAGCACCTCCCAGGAGTCCCTGCTGGACTCGAGAGGACATCTCAAACAGAGCAGCAACCCCTACGCAAAGTCCTACACACTGGTATAACAGCAGGAGGACAGAGGGCAGGACTCGAACTCACTCTAACACTGGACTTAACACTCAAGTGCAGTAAAGTGACTTTCACCATGCGGTTCTGTACATATGTGCCCTCCCTTCAGGGTTGTGCTCACTTTTACTAATCTCCTTTTATTTATTTTAGAGTTTTCTTTTTCATCTTCTTTGTATTTTTTGTTTCACTTTGGGAGAAAAAAATCTCAGTCATCAGGAAAGCCTCCAGCTGGAGCTTTGCCACTCTGAGTAAGAAGAGAGCATTATTTATTCTTGGTCATTTGATATTATTAATGAGTGATAATTAATTGTTACTTGTCAGCTATAAACAATCTTTAATTACAGAGCATCAAATGATTTGTTATCATCATGATTATGTTTTCCTAAGAACCTGGACATTTTTTATTTTATTGTTTTTTTAAATTTAGTTTCCTGCAGTAAAAATGACGATTTGGAGTCATTTTTATCCTGTGGAATATCCTCCTGAAACACTGAACGAAACCTCAGGAGAATCTCGGAATGAAAGCAATTGACACATGTCCAAACTTTTCTTTTTACTTTTTTTGGAGAATTAAAAAAAAAAAACCAACAAAAAAAAACAACTTTTCCTGTGGATGCATGGGGACCGACCAATTAAAGACAATGAGAATTACAGTCATGGATGGACAGTCCAGTCAAGCATTTTGTCACTCTATAAAATGATCCAATGTGAAGATTTATTATTCTTATTACTATAAATATATATATAAAAAGAGAAATCACTTTTATTTGTGGATATTACAGGGAAGAATTGATTTGGTTAACAAAGTTCTTAGTCAAGTTTGCACATATTTTGTTTTAATTAGGAAATGGAGTCTCTGTTCATTTTTTTCTGTGTCCCATTCTTGATGGTGCAATATGAAAAAAGATATGACAAGTTTATGAATACTATTGAGCTATACTGTACTGTAATGATGAGAAATAATTATGTTGTGAGTATACTTACAGGGCTGGACTTGCTCCAGCTGTTGTATTCAGGTGTAGTTTGCCACTGCTTGTTTGCCAGGGTGGTAAATGATGTTAGCTAGATAAGGGAGGGTTTAGAGAACTGATGGTTTGCACTTCACAACAGCCCCACTCAAGTAGGTCACCGCAGAACAATTAAGGTCAGGTGGTCCCTAAAATGGGAGGGGCCTCCTTGAATGGGTGGTTTGGACTCGTAACGTAATTGGCCAGATCCACTAAGTCAACCATACTTTGCCATTTTAACCCACTCGTTGTTGAGCAGACACTCCCACTTTGGGGACAACCCGCCCCTCTGTTCTGCAGACTCCTTACTCCGTGTGTCCAGGATTGATCACCCCACTCTCAGTGCACTAGAAAGAGTCTTCGAGGCTCTCACGCTCCTCAGTAGATTTACCATTGCTGCATTGCAGTGATGCTCCTCAACAGGGAAGAAAAAATGTGAGACAATCCAGCAGAATTCCCACTAAAAACAAAATATCCAGTGTCTAAGGGAAATGTCTAAAAGTATGTGAACATACATAAAAAGCTGTTTGTTCCTCTCTGCCCTGGCCCATTTCTGTTCAGTTTTTTTTTAATTAGTCTGGGAAAAAAGAAAAAATAAGTTTGATCCAAATGCTGTGTGGTCATACTGTCAGTTTCTACAGTTTGTTTTTCTTGATTACTGTTTTCATTCTGATACTACATTTTAACAAAAAAGTGTCACTTTTATTTTTAACATGGGTGTTCACCACGGTGGCACTAGAATAAAGAGAAACTAACACAAAAGTTCAAATTTGATTAATAAAATGGCTGTTCCCCAAAGTTTCCTGACCTGATTTGACATGAGTGATGTTGATGATGAAGATGAATCAGGTGTGGGGAGGCCTGTTTTGGAATAGGTCTATTAAACTGTGTTAAGATTTGCTAGTACTCCGTGGTATCAGTCACAGTGCACAGAGGACACAGTGCCGGCCCAAACCTCCATGAGGACCTAATTGAGTTTTGGTTTGGGGCCCTCTATTTCTGCTAATAATGTGGATTACTGCAATCAACAGTCAGATGATCAGATCATTCGCCCACCTAACATAAACTCATTGCAACTCTGACAGCCCTGTATATGTAAATGGCATGGACTGTATTTATACAGCTCCTTTCTATCTGATCAAGATACTCAAAGCTCTTTACAACAATCTGTGCCTCATTCATACAGCTCTATACTAGATCTCTACAAAGATAATTTAACAAATCATTCTAAAGAGACTAATCGGTGCTTTAGATCAAATTCATGCACTGATGGGACACACATCAGAGGCTATGAGGGGGTCAGTGTCTTGCCCATGGACACTTCGCCATGTGACTGCTGGTGGATTCAAACCCACAACTCTTGCATTGGAGAACAACTGCTCTAACCGCTCAGCCACAGCCGTCCATCTATATATCATCTAGCAGGGGTGTCAAACTATTTTCATCTTGGGCCACACCAAGCTCATGAATGTCCTCAAAAGGCCGGACATGGCAGTATGTATTGATCAAATTACCAAACTGGTAAAATATTGGCAGCACGATGGCTCAGTGGTTAGCACTGTTGCCTCACAGTAAGAAGGTCCTGGGTTCAATCCCAGGTTGGACCTGGGGTCTTTCTGTGTGGAGTTTGCATGTTCTTCTCATGCTTGCATGGGTTTTCTTCGGGTTCTCCTGTTTCCTCCCACAGACCAAAAACATGCATGTTCGGCTGCCTTCAGGTCCAGGCTTCTCTTGCAAAAGAGATCTGTGACCTCATTGGGATTTGCCTGGTTAAGTTAAATATTTTATATTTGAGTAATATGGCATTATAAACATAAAAATGGATTCGATTTACCCAAGGGCCTTGAGCTTGACACATTCCATCTAGTGGTACTTCCAAAGAACTGCAACAATAATGTTCAAAGTAATTTGTAGCGCAAGATCAACACAAAACAGATACAATAACTTAGATGCCTAAAAATAAATTAAATTGTGCAAAAACAGACAAAATTAAATAAAATAAAAAATAAAATATCAAAGAAATACTTAAATAATGTACATGAACAATTACTTGAAACCACGTAAAATGATTTAATAAAAGAAATTTAAAGTTGAATAATTAGTTCTTTAAACTATGTAAATGTATGCAACAATTTGCAAAAGCTGAACTTAAAATGTTAAACATTTACCCACACATTTGACCTGTTTATGTTACTTGTTCCTCAATACGTCACAAACTTCCTAAAACCTGTGCTTCCTGGCTTTTCTGGTTGCAAGGTCATTTACGACATCACTGTAAAAAACCTGATGGCCAACGTTGTTGTTAAAACTCATCACTGCCAGTCCACTCAGTCGTTCTTGTGCCAGGGAAGATCTCAAATAGTTACAACAAAAAAGGTTGAATCGTGTCATCTGGACTTCGTTTTTTTGTTAAAAATAAACGTTTCGCCCCTCATCCAAGAGGCTTCGTCAGTCTGAGGCCTAGCCATCTGGTATTACCCAGAAGCCACCCTGACTCTTGTGTTTCAAGCCTGCCTCAGATACCCCTGATATATATATAAATATTGTTATATACCTGGATGACTGAGAAAACAAACTTTGTGTTTTTGAAACCATTAGTGAAAAGGCCAGACTTCAGG
>NC_056511.1:45342029-45343080 GCF_014905685.2 Nematolebias whitei
TGTGTGTGTGTGTGTGTGTGTGTGTGTGTGTGTGTGTGTGTGTGTGTGAGCATGATTTTCCTTTATTTATGGGGTGTTTTGAATTGATCTATTGTGAGCCATGGTAATCTTTCTTTCTACCATGTAACAATACAAGAGTTGCTACTCAAACTTCATTTCTGCGTTTGGCTTATTAGTGCTGCTTGATTCCTTGGCTCCGTGAACTAGGTTCTTCTGAAACTAGGCCAATAGTTTTACTGTCAGTCTATTTTTTGTTACATTGTAATCCATTCTCATATCTCAAATTTGGTTACACACAGAGCTCATCAAAAGAGACGTGAACAAATGAATGTTGAAGTAGTACTGAAACAGAAGAGGATGCCAACCACAAAAAGGCACTTGACCTATGAGACACTTGATGAACCAGAATCAGATGCAATGAAGAGGATGGACGTTTCCTTTTTTAACGCTGTGGTAGACTGTAACATCCAGTCTTTGGAGGATCGCTTTCAGTCCCTGGGGGAGGTCAGAGGCATTTGTGGAGTGCTTTTGAACTTTGGCCAGCTTGATGCACAGATGAGGAAAAAACCAGTGTAAAATTCTCGAAGATAAACTTACCTTTGGACTTTACCAGTTTGATATTGATGCGAGCGCACTGGCTAGAGATGGGAAACCTTCCAGAACTCCCTGAAGCACAGATGACCCCATTTGAACTGCTCCCTTACCTCTCTCAAAATGAGACCTGTGAGTTGTACCTAAATCTGTGGATTGCTCTACAGATAGCCTGCACTCTCCCTGTGACAGTTGCATCTGCAAAGAGCAGCTTTTCCAAGCTCAAACTAACAAAGAACTATTTGAGATACACAAAGTTTGTTTTCTCAGTCATCCAGGTATATAACAACAAAAAAGGTTGAATCATGTCATCTGGACTTCGTTTTTTTGTTAAAAATAAACGTTTCGCCCCTCATCCAAGAGGCTTCGTCAGTCTGAGGCCTAGCCATCTGGTATTACCCAGAAGCCACCCTGACTCTTGTGTTTCAAGCCTGCCTCAGATACCCCTGAAGTCTGGCAC
>NC_056511.1:45343180-45343741 GCF_014905685.2 Nematolebias whitei
TCCTGGGCCTCCATAACACCTCAGCAGTGCCACAGGCTGACTGCCTCTAAGCCACGCCGCATTGAAGCAGTCATTCATGCAGAAGGATTCCCGACCAAGTATTGAGTGCATAACTGAACATGATTATTTGAAGGTTGGTGTTTTTTTGTATTAAACACACTTGTCTTTCATTGGTGGGATGAAATATGCTAATTTTTTGGGACAGGCATTTTTATCATTACATTATGGAAAATGATGACCTTTATCACAATATGCTAATTTTTTGAGAAGGACCTGTAAGTCTGGCTGTAGCCATGCTGCGCCATCATCTCCCAATATTTCTCAGTGAACGCACTCGCTTCTTGTGGCGCCGTCGACGCGATCAGAGAGGAAATGAAGGTTCAGAGATGTAACAAAAAAGGTTGAATCATGTCATCTGGACTTCGTTTTTTTGTTAAAAATAAACGTTTCGCCCCTCATCCAAGAGGCTTCGTCAGTCTGAGGCCTAGCCATCTGGTATTACCCAGAAGCCACCCTGACTCTTGTGTTTCAAGCCTGCCTCAGATACCCCTGAAGTCTGGC
>NC_056511.1:45343841-45346341 GCF_014905685.2 Nematolebias whitei
TAAGATATGCTAAGATATGATAAGATGCTCTCTCCTGATATAGATAAGGTCATATGTGTATATATCTAGTACTTTCTATACTTAGATGCATCATTAAAGGCTTCTTAATCAACACATATATTGAATTAAACCTTGTTAGTGAATATTCAATCAATTAAATCTCTGTTTTAATTGTACAACATTCAACATTTCAAAGCCATCTAATCAATGAGGACTACATATTCAAGTACTCACATTACTCACTGGGGCGGCTGTGGCTGAGTGGTTAGAGCAGTCGTCGTCCAATGCAAGAGTTGGGGGTTCGAATCCACCAGCTGTCACATGCTCAAGTGTCCCTGGGCAAGACACTGAACCCCTCAGAGCCTCTGATGTGTGTCCCTTCATTGTATGAATGTGATCTAAAGCTCTGATTAGTCTCTTTAGAATGATTTGTTCAATTAGCTTTTGTAGAGATCTAGTATAGAGCTGCATGAATGGGTAAATGAGGCACAGATTGTAGTGTAAAGCGCTTTGAGTATCTTAATAAGATAGAAATGTGCTATATAAGTACAGTCCATTTGCCATTTACTTACTGTTCATATGAACAATGTTTTACTAATTTACATTTCCGAATCAATATTATGAAGGGTTATCCTAACCTAAGTAATCAAACATTAACAACAAAATAAATACACATAAAGCAGTGGCAGCTGGTGGAAAAAAGTACTAACAGGAAAAATTGCACATTTCTTAAATCTGATACACATTTGTCCATGAATTAATCCAATCAGCTATTTGGACTACAAGCAGGTCTTAAAAACATAAAAACCTGGATTACCCTAAATTTTCTGATTTTGAACACAGACAAGACTGAGGTTTTAGTTTTTGGACCTAAGCATCTTAGCAATAAAAATGTCAGTCTTTCAGTCTGTAAGGATGGCACCATCTAGTGGGCCTTCCTGTCTGTACGCCCTAGTGTCTCCTCATTAATCCTGATTGGTTTCTCCTTTGTCTGGTCCCAGCTGTTTGTAATTATGCCCTGTCCTGTCTGTGTATATGTCTGTCTGTTAGTCTTGTTCTTTGTCGCGTCATCATTTGGTCTATCTTGTCTTGTCCTGCCAGCCTGATCTTGTTCCCATTCCCATCCTGATTATATTTTGTAAGTTGGCTGCCTCGTCACCCTTTTGTTTCATTTTCATTAAAAGTATTTATTTGTATACATCCTGCGGTCCTGAGTCTTGCCTGCAAAACTGGGTTCTTTCCTGCCCTGCTCTGTCAGAACCCTGACAGTACGACGCAACAAACAATGAACCTAGCAGGCAGGCAATTTTTGTCTAGACTGTCTGATGAAGATTATTTCTGACTCTACAACACAGTCCAGAGGTATGTGGACACGGCCACCTCCTTCAATCTGTGGGAAAGGTGGGTGGCCACAAAGGACATGTTGGACGAATATATTTGTCTCCCCAGACTAATTGACTCTCCTGGTATGGAGGACATCTTAGACGAGGTGATGGAGAAAGAGCGTTGGTTGGAGCCACTCATCGGACCTTATGCTGCCAGTCCTAGTCCTCTACCAGAGCATGACTCCCCTGTTTTTGAACCAGTTCCAGACTCCCTGACACTTCCTTGGTCTCTGATCTTGGCACCTGAAATCCTCACAGCTGCAACCCTTGTGGTCGCCCCTATACCTACTGCAGGCCCGTAATTTTTCCATCTCCTGCAGCCTCTGCGTTGTCCACGCAGTGTGAGGATCCAGCCTGTCCTGAACTCACAGACCCAGATCCGCCAACACCACTGACGTCACCTGCATGCCCAGCTTCTCGTACTCGGCCAGATCCTGGACCTGAATCACACCGTTGCCAACGTAGGAGAGGTCAACGCCAGAAGGGTTCCAGAGACTCAGCCCCAGTTCCTGGGCCTGCAGTCCATCCAGAACTTGCAGCCAGCCCTGAGCCTACAGCTCATCCAGAACCTGCAGCCAGCCCTGAGCCTCCAGTCAGCATAGAAACTGCTGTAGAACCCACGTCTGCTCCAGATCCTGCCAACGATGATCCTGCTGCTAAAGATCTGGTCGTTGAAGATCCAGCCACAGAAAATCTAGCTCCAGAACATCCCACCGCAGAAGATCCTGCCTCTGCTGACCTGCATGCTGAGTTCCTCGCTGCAGACCAGGCCGGCGACCGGAGAGCTGGCCTGGTCTGCTCCGGTGCCGTGGACGATACTCTGACCGTCCGCCTGGTTTACTCCGACACCTGCTCCTGTCTGAACGGTCTGTTGGACGACATCTCGGCCGCCAGCCTGACCGTCCCCGGCGTGATGAATGGTCTCCCGGCCACCCGTTTGACCTGTTCCCGTCTGAATGGCCTGTTGGACGACCTCTCAACTGCCTGCCTGACCGGCCCCGGCATGATGAATGATCTCCCGTCTGACCTGATCCTGCCTAAAAAGCCTCCTGGCTGCCCGCCTGACCTGTTCCAGCCTGATGGACGGCCTCCCGGCCAACCGCCTGACCTGTTCC
>NC_056511.1:45346351-45348719 GCF_014905685.2 Nematolebias whitei
GTTCCAGCCTGATGGACGGCCTCCCGGCCAACCGCCTGACCTGTTCCAGCCTGATGGATGACCTCCCGGCCTCCTGCCTGACCTGTTTCGAAGGACAGCCTTCAGAAATTATTTTCGTAAAATATTTGATAATGTTCTTATAGAAACAATTCCTGAATGTTCATACTGTGTTAATGCTACATGTTTGTCTCTTGACCACAACTAGATTTTAAACAACCAGTTAAAATACACCAGAATGCATGAAATGACATCTACTTTATTCAAAATGTTCTGGGGGAGGACCCCCAGAAACCCCTACCAGTGTGTCCCCCCACCACATTACACATATGCTCCTGACACCAATGGCCAGAGCAGGACCCTCACATTTAACATACTACACATCTCACGAACAACAAGATTATTGTCTTTTTCATTTTAAGTGGCCCAAATCACTTATAGTAAAAGTAAACTAATAAAAACTGCTGCTGTAATTTGAATCTTTTAATAAGCTGTGGAACATGCTATGATCCCAGATTTTGAACAGGGGTGATACTGGTGTGTGACCACAGCGTGCACATCTGATGTTGCTCACAGTGCTCCTCCATAAATGAACTGTACTTACATAACACCTTTCTATCTGATCAAGATGCTCTAAGCTCTTTACAACAATCTGTCCTCATTCATACCGCTCTATACTGGATCTTTACAAAGATAATTGAACAAATAATTCTAAAGAGACTAATCAGTGATTTATCACATTCATACACTGATGGGACACACATAGGACCGCATAGCACACCCATGTTTGTGCCTAACACCTACCATCATCTCTAATCCCAACACCCTCTGTGTGTTAGAACTCACCTGTTGGATGAAGTGGTTGATGGTGTCCATGTTGACTTGATATCTTTAGTGTACAGAAACTGAGCACCTCCTCTCTCTGCTGTCTCACTCTCGGCCAAACGAACTTATTTCTAACCTTTGTTTTCAACAGCAGTGTGACATGATTGTGGGTCATGCAACAGGTCATCTGATGTGTAACCCCCAAATTTCCAGGAGTTCTCCTTCTATTTGAACACGTTCTGCTTTAGGTCCTGCAGATGATTCTGGAATAACAAAAGGATCATGGCTCCGCCCACCAAGTGACGGAAAACCACAGTTTGTCAAATGACGTTCAGCTCCACCTGGAGAGCATGAACGTGTGTGAGTATGCACATGGTTATAGGTTCAGGTAAGTTTCTATGATTTTGTCTTTGTTGCTGAAGAATCAAGCAGCAGTTATGTGCCCCCCCCCCCCCCCCCAATGTACATGAGCCCCAGTAACTCCACATCCACGCAGAGGACAGTGAGCAGAGGAAGTTAAATTGACCAGACAGCAGGTACAGCAAACCTAACTCTGAACTCCTTCTCCAACTCATTAATCTTTGTGACTATGAAGATCGAATGTTTTTTTTTTTTTTTAAGTTTAAAATCTTCTAAAACTTGACTGAAACAAAATGTGAAGTGATTTGCATCAAACTATAATGAATCATAGTTTTTACAACCAAACTTCTGGTGGAGGTGATGCATAACCAGCAAAACTCACACAACTTAAGGTAATGTTTATGATGACTTATTGTTAACCTTTATATAAACTAAAAGAGTGTTGAAGAGAATCCTTAAGATGTATGACCAGAATCGTGCGGAGCAGAAGAAAAAAGGAACTTCTCCTGCTGTAGACAAAGTCTCTTTCTTTAAAATGAATCTACTTCAAGCTGAGAACCAAAACACATACAGAATACTTTTGTAGATCACACTGAACAGAAGGTTCACCTAAACATTGCAAGAGTTTTTAATTCCCTTTGTTTAAACAAAGTGCTGAGAGGATGGATGGAGTAAAGGGAGGAGTCAGGAGGGCACCGCCTCCAAGTGCCCCCATCTTCTCCCTGCACCCTCAACAACAGGCAACAAACACGTCTGACCAGTCCATAGCAGAAATGGACACAGATCAGACCAGAGCTGTGCCTGAAGAAACTGATGAGGGACATTTCTCCAGTCTGGGAGTGCTCGAAGACCAGGGGGGGAACATCCCCAAGAGGCATGCCCGGGTCACCGTGAAGTACAATCGGAAGGAGCTGCAGAAACGGCTGGATGTGGAGAAATGGATCGAGGAGAACCTAGAGGGGCTGTACAGGGGTCAGGTGAGAGGCTGAGTCATGAACAATACAACTCAGTGGTTCTACTGTCTGTCTGTCACACAGCAGCCACTTCAAGAAATAAACCAATGTTTACGAGATATGGATGTTGTATGTATGTTGTATGTGTGTTGTATGTGTGTTGTATGTGTGTTGTATGTGTGTTGTATGTGTGTTGTATGTGTGTTGTATGTGTGTTGTATGTGTGTTGTATG
>NC_056511.1:45351952-45355815 GCF_014905685.2 Nematolebias whitei
ATAATAACATAAAAAAACACTTAAATTTTAATAGTTTGACTCAATGCATAAAAGGTGTTTAATACTGTACGATGGCCTTTTCTCTATGAACTGCTTGGAAAATGTGCAACACAGGACACATTTATTACAGTGTTTCAGTCCTCATACTCCTGTCCAGCAGCCTGGGTAAAAATCAACGGCGATCTCCGTCAGGGCTGCTCTCAGATTCTATTTACATTATTTATTGAGCCCTTGGGAAAGCAGTGGTGGCGCAGAGGTTAGAGAAGTGCGCCTGTGATTGGAAGATCGATGGTTCAACTCCCGGTACCGACAACATGGCTGAAGAAAAGCCTGAAGAAAAAAAATATATAAAGAGCTTGAAAATGAAGCAACACATCCAGGCTGAAGCATTTTTGTTTTACCTATTGTGTCCTAACGTTTGTGTTTTTCATGTGTAATGTTTGTGACCTCAGGAGAGCGACATGCCAGACGAGGTGAACATCGACAGTTTGATTGAGCTGCCAAGTGATGACAAGCGAGTCCAAAAATTAAAGGTAGCAAAACACATCAATGATTTGCTTCATGTAATGTTTTTTAACACCAAAAAGTTTATGTTGCTGACTAATGCAAAAACAGGATTACCATGAGTATTACTAATTAGTCACGTTGACAGAACATTTCTAATACATTTATGTTGGACAATTCTATAAAAAGCATTTCTTCCTTTTGTAACAGGAGCTCCTTTATCGGTGTAATAACAGCACAGAGGTATGTTTTATCCAGTTTTACATTTCCACATTTTGAATAATTTAATTTCACAGAAGAAGCACCTGTCATATAGCGGGTTGCAAAAGTAAACGCCCATTTTAATATATTTTTTCTGTTTTGTCGCCTTAAATCCTAGAATTTAAATGGAATTTTAGTTTCATTATGGAGAATAATTATACAAAACATACTTCAGATTAATTAAGTTAAATGGGGGAGAAAAAAAAACTTGTTTTAAACCTATTATTAGTAAAGCCAGATAACCTGGCAAGAGAGAGAACGCCAAGCAGGACTCACAGAGTGGGTAAAGAGGACGCGATTCAGAGAAACATCCAGGAGGCCACAGATAAGAGGATCTGTCCACAGGACCATGAGCAGCTGCACAAAGCTGGGCCCACGGAGGAGTGGCAGGAAAAAGACATTAGCTATAGGAAATACTTTTATCCTAAAAATGATGGAAGAAGGTTGTATGGTCAGAAGACTCCAAAACTGCACCTTTCATTCAAAGACACATCCAACAGGGCTCATAATGCTGAGAACACCATCCCTGCAGTGACACGTGGTGGCAGTATCATGCTGTGGTGATATTTATCATTAGCTGGACTGAGAATACGGATGATACAGGTGGTGGGATGCATCACAAACAATGATGAGTCCAGCTACAGGCAGGAGGTGGAACACCTGGAGAGCTGGTACAGGAAGAACAACCTTCACATCAATATGAAGAATTCCTAGGAGATGGTTGTGGAATTCAGTTGGAGCAAACTCCCCTACACCCCCCTGAATGTAGGAGGATCTGCAGTGGAAGTGGTCTCCAGCTACAAGTACTTGGGTGTACACCTGAACAACCTCAGCTGGAGCAACAACACCACCAGCCTGATGAAGAAAGCTCATCAGAGACTCTACTTCCTCAGACGGCTGAGACGAGCTGGTCTGGAAGCTCAGTCCTCACCTCCTTCTACAGGTGTGCAGTGGAGAGCATCCTGTGCTCCAGCATCAACGTGTGGCATGGAGGCTGCACAGCTGCAGAAAGAAAAGCTTTGCAGAGAGTGGTGAAGGCTGCACAGAAGATGTTGGAGTCAGCCTCCCCACCATCACAGACATCTACACCTCCAGATGCAGGAAGAGGGCCACCTGCATCATGAAGGACCCCACTCACCCAGCACACACACTTTTTGCCCCACTCCCCTCAGGAAGGAGGTTAAGGAGCATTAAGTGTAGAACCACTAGACTGAGGAACAGCTTCTACCCTGAGGCTGTTAGACTCATGAATCTCTAACCAGAATAATCACTGTGAAAAATCACATCATGTTGCTGCTGATCTGTTTCATGTTGCTGCTGATCTGTTTCATGTTGCTGCTGATCTGTTTCATGTTGCTGCTGATCTGTTTCATGTTGCTGCTGATCGGTTTCATGTTGCTGCTGATCGGTTTCATGTTGCTGCTGATCGGTTTCATGTTGCTGCTGATCGGTTTCATGTTGCTGCTGATCTGTTTCATGTTGCTGCTGAACTGTTTCATGTTGCTGTGTTCATGCGTGCTGATCTGCTCACACAGACTCATGTTCATGCTGCTCTTCGGCATATTGTTTTTATGCTATTAGTGCTTAGTGTATCTTTAGTTGATGCTTTTCTTAGTTCATATCTTAGATCTTATTACTCTTTTTCTTCTACATTTTATTATTGGATGTGAATGGGACCACGGTACATAATTTTGTTCCACCACATGTACCACATGTGGTGTGTATGACAAAGAAACTGACTCTGACTACACTTCAGTATATTTTAAAGAGAAAATATAATTATAGGCCAAACTTTTCTTGTAAGAATACATTGTATTTATTTATCCATCCATTATCTTCCGCTTGTTCCTGAGTCAGGTTGCGGGGTCAGCAGCTTGAGCAGGGAGGTTCAGACCTCTCTCTCCACAGCCATCTCTTCCAGCTCTTCTGGGAGGACCCCAAGGTGTTCCCAGACCAACTGAGAGACATAGTCTCTCCAGCGTGTCATGGGTCTTCCCCGAGGTCTCTTCCAGACGGACATGCCCGAAGCACCTACCTAGGGAGGCGCCCAGGGGGCATCCTTACCAGATGCCCGAACCACCTCAACTGACTTCTCTCGAATTTTATTTATTTATTTTAACTTAATTTATACAGATAGTCTCACTGAGTCACGAGGACTCGTTTTCAAGAGACCTGTTTTAGACAGATAACATTTAGAGTACAGAAAACAATATGCAGCAACAAAGCTGTAATCCAGCTGTTTTTGTAACTTTTTTTGGGCCATCTTATTTGTAAAAAAATAATAATCTGTTTGCCTTTTTATAATTGTCTATTGTTGTAGTTGTTGTCTGCTGTTGTCATCTTTCTTTGTTGAAATCAGGTCTCTCTTGTAAATGAGTCCTCGAGGCTCAATGGGATTTACCTGTAGAAATAAAGGTTGAATGAAAAAAAGCAATTAAAATAAAAGCAGTGCTATAAAAACACTGTTACAGTTAGCGAAATGAATGGTGATTTCCAAATCAGAACGATTTAAAAAAGGCTTAACTTTGGATCAGAGACATAACTGAGAAAAGCAGGCCACAAATACAAATACAAAACAGGTTGAGCAAAGTAAAGACAGCAGCAGAGTGAAAGGTGTGGTCAGTTTGTCCTCCAGCAGTCTAAGCCTATAGCAGCAGAACTAAGGGACAGCTCAGGAGACCCAAGCCGACCCTAACTAGAGGATTTAGCAAAAAGGAAAGTCTTAATCCCAGTTTTAAAACTGGATAATGTGTCAGCCTCATGGACAGAGATTGGAAGTTGGTTCCACAAGAGAGGAGCCTGAGAACTGAAAGATCTGCCTCCCATTCTGTTTTTGTAAATTCTAGGAACCACAAGTAAACCAGCAGCCTGAAAGCAAAGTGCTCTGTTAGTAAAATATGGAACAATAAGATCTGTAATATAAGATGGAGTCAGGTTGTTGAGAGCATTGTAGGTTATTTTGTAGCTGTGTATGGATATGTGTGGTAGAGCACTGTATGAATGTGTTTGTGGTGGAGTGCTGTATGAATGTGTGTGTAGTAGAGCGATGTATGAATGTGTGTATAGTAAAGCGCTGTATGAATGTGTGTAGTAGAGCG
>NC_056511.1:45355915-45359090 GCF_014905685.2 Nematolebias whitei
CCCGATGTAAGACTGATCACCCTCCTGACACTGAACAACATACACAATATTACTCTGTTTGTGTCGGGGGACTGGATCTTTGGGATGAACCAGTCTTTAATGTATGTTGGGGTTTAAAAGCCACTGGGACGTTATGTTTAGAAAATAAACGTCTCAGTTTCTCTGATACTCCCTCAACATACGGAATGACCACTGGTCTGGGTCTGGGTTCCTCCTTTTCACCTGATGGCTGACTGGAGTCCTGTTTGGGTTTCTTCTCTGCTTTCAGGAAGGCCCAGTTAGGATATCCACATTGCTCTAGAGCCTGTCTTGTGTGGGATTTCTCCTTCTGCCTGGCTCCTGAGCTAGTGGGGACGCTGTCTGCTCTGTGGTACAGAGTCCTGATGACTCCTAACTTGTGCTCCAAAGGGTGATGGGAGTCAAACTGCAAATACTGGTCTGTGTGGGTGGGTTTGTGGTACACCTCACATGTATATATATATATATATATATATATATATATATATATATATATATATATATTTTTATTAAGAAACTAATATATATACTCTTTTAACAATAATAATATAAATGCAGTAAACAGCAACCTGAATAGGGTCATTTGTGAGCAGACGGTATGAATACAGCTCAGAATTGACTCTTGCCAGTCGCCACTTATACACAGTTTGCAGCATCACGGAAATCTCAACTTCTCTTCCCACCGTCACCTCTTGCAACTTTTCCATGAGGAATCCAAGACTAACCCAGAGTAGCCGACTCAAATCTTTATGTTTTAATGGCTATTAAATTACATGTACTAAAAAGGTGTGGGAGTAAGAAGAGTTAGTTTTTCAAAAAATATATACTGTATAAAATACAGACTGTTCACAAGTAACTAGGTAGAATCAACTCTCTGAACATTTTGTGGAAAAATCTTCAAAAAACAGAATATATGTTAAACTTGTAAAAAAAAGACATCATGTTAAGTCCAACTTTTTGTGAGCCATTTAAACTTTGAAAGAAGTTTTCTACTGAAAAGTAATGTCTGAACTCTAGAGCTTCAAGCACGACTGGATTTTCTCTCATTTTCTCAAACTCTTTTTATTGTGATATGTTTTGAATGGGTTTTTCAAAGTCTACTGAAGGAGTAGTGGCAGTGGACGAAGACAAATTAAAACTGAGAGGCTTATGCTTTTGCACCCTTTAAAATTATACGAGAACATGACGAATACTTGATGAAACTTTGCCACAGATCTTCTACACTGTGTTGACAGTAAATGCGAAACAGTAGGATCTTACCTGAAACAATGAGACGGGCACTATTGCTTTGTCGGGTCTCTCCCGTGTATCGATGTCGTGTCATACATCTGTAGTTATACAGCCCATCTTCCATTTGCACATCCAGGATATACAGGGCTCCCGTGGATGTAATTAGAAACCGTGACACTAGGAATAAACACATCAGAAAAAAAAAACATTTCATCAACTCTACATAAATGATACAAAAAACAGAACAATTAAATGAAAGGCTTAAGGAATGAATATCCCCCACAATCTTTCACACCAGAGTTTTGGCTCAAGATAATTTTCAGTTGAGAAATGATGGAGTTGTAAGCGGTTTTGACAAACCTTGAAAATATTTTAATGCAAAACTTGTGCAACATCTCAAGTTGTCACAGCCACATGCAATTTTTGTTCAGTAAATGTAAAACTGACTGTAATATCCTTTAACTCTTTTTATCTCGCATGATCTTTTTAGGTCCTTTAACGTCTGCAGGACCTTGCTGCAGATGTTTTACTACTTGGTGTTCTCCAGCGTTGTCTTCTATGCTGTGGTGTGCTGGGGCAGCAGGGTGAAGAAAGCTGATGCCAGCGTACTTGATAAGCTCATCAAGAGAGCTGGTTCAGTTCTGAGTGTAGAACTACAGTCTCTGACAGAGAGTGCTGAGAAAACTGTTCCAGATCAGAGCAATGGCATCATAACAGATGCAGTTCACCTCCCTCAGCCATCTGGAGAAGGTAAACACCTATGTGAGAATGCTCTTCATTGACTACAGCTCAGCATTCAACACCACAATCCCCTCCAAGCTGGTTTCCAAGCTCACCACACTGGGCCTGGAGCAGTCCATGTGCTGCTGGATACTGGACTTCCTCATCAACAGACCACAGGCAGTTAGAATCGGCTGTCACCTCTCCTCCACAATAGTCCCCCGCACCGGCACACCTGAGGGCTGTGTCCTCAGTCCACTCCTGTACTCACTATTTACACGTGACTGTAGCACCAAGCACAGCTCTATTGTCATCCTCAAGTATGCTGATGACACCACCATCCTGGGCTTCATCACCAACAACGACGAGAGTGCCTACAGAGACGAGGTGAAATCACTGACCAGCTGTTTTTGTATTGAACGCTTTTTGAATTCATCATGTCCTGGATGACTGAGAATCTTCACCAGCACTGACCAACTGGTGTCAGGAAAATAACCTTTCTCTAAATGTCAGCAAAACAAAGGAGATGATAGTGGACTTCAGGAAACAGCATGGAGGCCAGCACACCACCATCTACATAAACAACGCTGAGGTGGAGCAAGTCAGCAGCTTCAAGTTCCTCGGCGTTCACATTACCGAGGATCTGTCCTGGACTTTACATACAGACACTGTGGTCAAGAAAGCCCGACAAAGACTCTACTTCCTAAGAAGACTAAAGAAATTTGTCATGAACACCAGCATCCTCACTAACTTTTATAGGTGCACCACTGAAAGCCTGCTGACCAGCTGCATCATAAGGTGGTACATGAACTGCACCAGTCAGAGCTGGAAAGAACTACAGAGGGTGGTGCAAACAGCAGAGGACATCACTGGTAGCAGTCTCCACACCATCCAGGACATCTAACACAGCTGATGTCTGCGTAAATCATACAGCTTCATTAAGGACCACACCCACCCAGCACAAGGACTCTTCCGTTTACTACCCTCAGGCAGATGATACAGGAATCTGTCATCACGTAAAAAAAGACTAAAGGACAGCTATTATCCACAAGCTGTCACATTACTGAACTGATAAATAACACTGAACAACTGGCAATAACTAATAATTCAACCTCAATGTCACTACCTGGGCGTGTGCAATAACCTGTCACACAACCTGTGCAGTATATGTTGATTACTTGCAGTAAATATATGTATATACATATAT
>NC_056511.1:45359190-45362653 GCF_014905685.2 Nematolebias whitei
CTTATACGGGGTCGGGTCACGGGGGTAGCAGCCTAAGTAGGGAGGCCCAGACTTCCCTCTTCCCAGACACTTGGTCCAACACCTCTTGGAGAATCCCAAGGCATTCCCAGGCCAGCTGAGAAACATAGTCCCTCCAGCGTGTCCTGGGTCTTCCTCTGGGTCTCATCTCGGTGGGACGTGCCCAGAACACCTCGCCAGGGAAGCATCCAGGAGGCATCCTAACCAGATGTCCGAGCCACCTCAACTGGCTCCGCTCAATGTCGAGAAGCAGTGGCTCTACTCTGAGTCCCTCCCAGATGATCGAGCTTCTCACCCTGTCTCTAAGGGAGAACCCAGACACCCTGTGGAGAAAACTCATTTCAGCCGCTTGTATCAGAGATCTCGTTCTTTCGGTCACAACCCAAAGCTCTTGACCATAGATGAGGGTAGGAACGTAGATCGACCAGTAAATTGAGAACTTCGCCTTTTGACTCAGCTCTCTCTTCACCACGACAGACCTGTACAGCACCCGCTTCACTGCAGATGATGCACCTATCCGCCTATCGATCTCACGCTCCATTTTTCCCTCATTTGTGAACAAGACCCCAAGATACTTAAACTCCTCCACATGGGGCAGGACCTCCTCCCTGACCCGGAGAGGGCACTCTACCATTTTCCGGCTCAAGACCATGGCCTCGAATTTGGAGGAACTGATCTTCATCCCGGCTGTGTCACACTCGGCTGCAAACTGCTCCTGCGAAAGCTGAAGATCACGACCTGATGAAGCCAATAAGCCACATCATCTGAAAAAACAAGAGACGCAATCCTAAGGCCACCAAAACAGATCCTCTCAACACCTTGGCTGCACCTAGAAATTCTGTCCATAAAAGTTATGAACAGAATCGGTGACAAAGGGCAACCTTGGCAGAGTCCAACTCTCACCGGGAACAAGCCCGACTTACTGTCGGCGATGCGGACCAGGCTCTGACACCTTGAAATACTTATTAATTCAAAATCATCCTGCTGCACCATTATATTCTACCATGTTGTTGTTCAATATTTTTCTTTAAGGACATTGTAAATATTATAATTACTTTTTCGTAGTTTTCTTGTGTACCCTTATAGCATTCTTTTATTATTTCTTGTTGGTTTGTTCTTTAATTTTTTTTAGCGAGTCAAATCAGTTCTCCTCATTCTAAGCATTTCATTGTACTGTTCAGAATCAGAATACACTTTACTGGCATTGCACCGAGATACAACGAGAATATGTACGTATAGTCGTCCGAAAGATGGGCGGAGTGCACGAAGCTGTTATTATAAAAAGCGCGGCCCTCTTATTCTTATTCAGAATAATATTTTGCTTAGATGAGAAAAGGAAATATAACATGAGGAGAGACGGTATAAAAAAGATCTCTCACGCCGTGTCCTAGACAGGGCATGGTTTGAGGCATCAAAAAACCTACCACAGCAAAGCAACATAAACAGACGTTATACATGAACATATAGGTGGTGAAGACATTGAATTTTTAAGGGAAAGTCGTAGCATAGTCCAGAGCCCCCCCTCAGCCATTGTCCAGATAAGAGGTGACGTTCATCTTCAGCTCAGTTGAGGCTCTGTCACATGCCCACGGCCTTGGGGGAGGGAGGGGTGAGGAGTAGGGGTTGAACGAGTATATAAATTTTAAACTCGACATTAACATAATAAAACCAGAGTAGAACTCGAGTATTTGATGACGTCATAGATCTCAAGATACAAAAATAAATAAATAAATAAAACCGCAAAAAAAAGATAATTATTTACAAAAAAAAAGACCAACAAAACATTGGGAGCATATATTATGCTCCTACCATTTATCATACTGCAAATAAGTCACAGGAAAAACTAAACTATTAGTTTTTATTATTATTAAACTGCAAACGTGAAGAAACGTGGGCGTCAAAAACGAAACTTAACTTAAACTGGTTCGGTGGATTGGACCCGGTGTTACACCATACTCTGTGACCTGCAACAGTGCAACACCCGCCCCCCTACGGTCATATGGTGGTCACATAATATGACGGCACTACGGTTACTCGATGTTAAATTTTTAACCTCGATAGATGTCCTAGCAATCGATGTGTAGATTACTCGAGTACTCTGTTAATGCCCTAGTGAGGAGATAGTCAAAGCATTTTTGTTGTTTTCAAAACATTCCAGGAGGAGTTGAGATAAGTCCGGCGTAGTGTTAACCCTGTGTTAACCTTGCATATGACAAACAAACACAACTTGAACTTATCTTTGTTTGTCCGAGGTTATCTCACCCTGGGTTACATTTCCTGGTGGGCGAAGCGATCTTACCGTTCAAGTAAAATATTTGATAATGTTCTTATAGAAACAATCCCAGAATGTTGTTCATACTGTGTTAATGCTACATGTTTGTTTCTTGCCCTACAACTGGGTAAGGTTACAGTAGACCTAGCTCACTACTGGAGTTTTAATTACGTATTTTAAGCTACTAATAAACATAATGGATGATGATCATATTGCTTCATGCTAGGCCATTGGTAACAAGGAGTGATTATTATTATCGTTTCATATTGGTTAGTGATTTTCCCCTAAAACTTAACTTAGGCTACACTGTCTTTCTTAGACTTTGACTAGTATGCGTGAGAGAAACGACGCGTGCTCTATTCACACAAGGAGAGCTGTTGGTCAGGCTACTTCTTGTTGTGCCATTAACTCTAAAATAGTTATTGAATCAAGTGTTATATGTGTAAGTAAAACTAGATGTTAAAGCCATTAAAATACAACAGAAGGCAGGAAATGGCATCTACTTTATTCAAAATGTTCTGGGGGAGGACCCCCAAACCCCACCTACCAGTGTGCCCCCCCCCCTTATAATTATGCTTCTGACACTAATGGCCAACGTGTTGCTAACTATCTTCCAGAGCAGGACCCTCACCCAGACCAAAGCAGGACTCTCACATTTAACATTCTACACATCTCATGAACAACAAGATTATTGTCTTTTCCATTTTATGTTGGCCAAATCACCAATATTAAAAGTAAACTAATAGAAATTGCTGCTGTAATTTTATTCTTTTAATAAGCCATGGAACTTGCTATGATCCCAGATTTTGAACAGGTGTGATACTGGTGTGTGGCCACAGCGTGCACATCTGACGTTGCTCACAGTGGTCCTCAGTGCGCTCAGAGAGCTTGTGTGTTTGCCCAGACACATGAAAAATTAGAGGGAACTTTGGTATGAGCACAACACGCTTGTGGAGTTTTGTGTGTTGCTGCCTTGCCATCATGCCATCATGCCATCATGCCATCGTGGTCCAGTTCCCGGCTCCCCTCCAGCCTCAGGCTAAGGCCTGTCATGGTGGCTGTCTCCATGATCCTCCATGTGACTGCATGGACCGAACTCTATGGACCCGTTTGGCTCTGCCAGGAAAACCTTGGATGTTCTCTGTCTGCTGGATCCAGTTCTGGAGGGCTGTC
>NC_056511.1:45362663-45367365 GCF_014905685.2 Nematolebias whitei
AACGGGGCCTGCTAACATTGCTAACAAGATTCTCCATCTGCCTGCACAGACTGAGCTTTACAGACCCACTCGTTCCGCGGGGTAACCTTGGATGTTCTTTGTCTGCTGGACACGGTTCTGGACTGCGGTCTGTGAGGACAGCTGCTGCTGTCCTTTTTACCATCAAGCTGCTGACCGGACCTGCTAACAAGACCTGCTAAGCTGCTAACAAGACCATGCCGATAACAGAACAGAACCATAAAGTTGAAAAAAACCTCACTGCTAACTGAATCACACTGTAGATGTATTTCTTTTTCATCTTTGGTGCCTTACTTTTAGAATTTTAGTAGTATTTTTAGTATGTTTTTGTATTTTAGTAGTATTTTTAGTATGTTTTTTATTATTTTTTGCTGCATGCTTAGTTTTTTTTTGTTTGTTTGTTTGTTTTTTGGGGGGTGGGGACAAGTTGAGACGGTTCTTCTCGTCCTAAGCATGTCATTGCATTGTTGACCTTGAGTTGATTTTGCATTTGACAAATAAACCTAACCTGAGTGACTTGTGAAATATTTTATTAATGCCACATACAGACACAGGCAAAAACATTTCTGCCCTTGTGCCTTCAGTAGTGAGCATTAAAAAAATAAAACTGTGAAATTGTCTGGATTTTATCACAGGAGATGAGAAGGGGTTCTCTGCAGACCCCCAAAGTGGGTGTTTCTAAAGAATAGGCGTTTCCAAAGGCCAAACACTGATTGGCTAACTGTGTTTAATAGGCATTTGTTTCTAAAGGTCTCTTTTGTAAATGAGTCCCCGAGGCTCAATGGGATTGACCTGTATAGATAAAGGTTGAATGAATAAAGAGCAAACACTGATTGGCTAACTGTATTTGCTGCTCTTTAGGTAAGCTACATCAGCTCTTTTTTTAAACTGAAGGTTTGTAAGAAACAGCGTTATATCTGCTGTCAAACACAAGAAGATTCTCTTTAGTTCTTGGTTGTAGCTGCACCTGACACAGGCTGGCTTGACTCTGGTCTGGGTACAATGAAACATGAAGCATCTGAAGCGAAACCTGCTCCATTTGTCAAAATGTCTGGTCCCAATTAAAGATCATGAGTCCTGTGACGAGATAACGGCCCAAAACAAAATGTTCTCTTTAGAAGTTCTTCTATGAGATGTGATCTATGAAAGGAGCTGAAACATGGAGAAGGATTGACCCTTAAAAGCTGAGGAAGTGAACCAGTAAACAGAAATACCTGCTCCAGTTCCAGAAACTGACCATCACTCATCTGCAGGGACTGATTTAAAAGTTGAACAAGAAAATGTGAAGTTAAAGGAAACATCCTTTGTCCCAAAGACAGTTTAAGTATCATTAATATTTTGGTTACTTTATTTTTCTTTCTTTATGAATTGATTGTAACTATTTTCACATTATTCAACAACCAAAACAGATTTAGTTTTTAATTTAATGGCTAGGTATTAACAAACATTTAGCCCTCCCGAGTCCCCACTACTCATTTATGTTGATCTTATTTTGAAATGTAACCGAAGTTCTGTGTTCAGCGAGGCGGAAAAAGAAGTTATTGAGACGCCGCTAATGTTGAACCTGCTCACACAATCTGCCTGATGTTATACTCAGGGTATACTTACTTAATAAGTCTTTTGAGTCTCAATGTTTGTAACACCCCGGTGGCTGTTATTACATTACTGTATACTGTACTGCAGTCTTCTGATACCTTCGTCCAATCAGGTGTGGCCCTAGGGATACGCCTTCTGTATTTGTCTGCAGAGATACCTACTTGCAGGAGATAGGCAAAGCTTTTAAAGATCATCCAATCAGGTTAGAGCAACGACAGCACACGGTGTGTATTCAGATTTTTTTTTTCTTATACATCCTGGAAGAAAGAAAATCTAAGATTGAAGTCACTTAGCAAATATTTGCAAATGAAGTGAGGAACGCAGCTGTGTGTGATCGTAGTCACCGAACATCTGTGCAGCTCATTTAGCTGCTCGCGGCTCTGAGGCGCAGCGACAAGGCTGTGTAACACAGCTCGTTATCATGTAGCCCATCGCTCTTCCCTCCCTCTCCTGGGAAACTCTTTCTCTCACAGGTCGCCTCTTTTTTCTCTCCCTCGCTACAGACTGAGCGTAAGAAGCCTGGGATCACAGAGCACTTTGATAAGGCGCAGGTCCTGCTATGTAATGTGGATTTGCATGAACACGTGGAAAGAGATGGAGGTAGTCAATATTTATGAGGGACGACGTAGCTGCTGGCTGCTGGAGCAGTTTGTGTCACAGATGATGGAGAGGCCTATCAGAGATGGTGATCAAATGAGGCTGCCGTATGGTGGGGCGGGGGGGTTCTGGAGCTACTGGGAGACACATCATGATGCAGACTTTATGGGGTGTTGAATTACCCTCATTTAGTCCCGTCATGCCAGTTTAACACCAATTAAGGCTGCTGCTGAAGACTCTTATATGGGCCTGCATAAAATATTCAAAAGAAGTACAGGAATTGGTGTGTTAAGGATCAATAGCATCATACCAGGCACAGTGGATATTGATTAAAATAATGCTGAGGAGATTTTGAAAGGTGCCACTACAGCTGATGCACAGACTTCCATCACAACTTTGTAAAAATCTATCTACTATGCTGTATAAACTATATAAAAAATTAAAATAAAATAAAGTAGAAAAAAGCAGATAGAAAGAAATTTTACAGCTACTGCAAGTGGCTCATTTCTATGATCATAGTAACCATACACCTATGTCTGTCACTCCCTGACTGATGGTAAATATTTGTATATGCACCAAAAAGGAAACAAAAACAACAACAAAAAACAGCTGTGAGCTTAAAAAGAGGTCCCCCCCCCCAAAAAAAAAGAAAAAGATCTGAAAGTTTTTGAAATTTCAATAGTCAATGTGGGATCAACATTTTGTGTAGAAATCTTCAAAAATCAAAGTTAAACTGTGTATTTGTGTATAAAGAAAACGATACAAGAAAGATCAAAATGACAGTTGACTCATATTTATTTGAACTTTCTGTGAAGGATGATCTACTGTAAGGTCTGTCTGAGCGATACAGCTTCAAAGAGTGCAAGGTTTTTACGTTGTTTTTTGCAACTTTTGTCTATCGTGTGTCACATAACACTACCAAACTCAGAGCATATTATTCTCAATCAAGCCACAGATTTTGCTGTAAACAGTAGTCTCTCATTTATTGTGGGTGTCTGAGACCACGCCCACCTGCGATAAGTGAAAAACTGCAAAGTAGGGATACAGTAGTCCAAGTTCAAGTTCAGTAAACTTTGTCATGACATGTGCCAGGCTGTAATCACACTCATCACCTGTTACTCCCAATCTCCATCCTTAAATGAACAATTTAAATTTAAATACTTTAATCAATCAACCTTTATTTATTCAGGTAAATCCCATTGAGCCTCGAGGACTCATTTACAAGAGAGACCTGATTTCAACAAAGAATGATGACAACAATGGACAACAGCAACAACAATAAACAGTTATAAAAAAGCATACTACAGTTTTTTTTTTTTTTTTTTTTTTTAACAAATAGGATGGCTTAAAGGAAAAAGGTAACAAAACAAAAAAAACAGCTAGATTCCAAGACAAATGTAGAAAACTAACAACAGGAACATGTCAGCATTGGACCCTGCCAGGTGTCCAACAGATTAACATTTTAAATAAGCAATCCATACAACATGGATTGTTTATTTAACATATTGCAGTATTTAAATATAAATTGTAGAGAAGCGAAGTGCAGCAGGACATCAAAGGGATGTCCGTTGTGTTGTGTTGGTGGACTGAAATGGAATTGTGTTGATACTGCAGAAAGAGGACACCAATGGGTGGTCGAAGACTGTATGTTGAAAAGATGCTGTACAGAGGATGACGAGTGAAGTGAAAGTAAAATGGAGAGCTGATTCATGTGTCTGCTTATTTTATCCACTAATTCAATCTTGCAACCCACAACACTGGCGATGAGGATGTCTATTTCTGTGCCTTTACCTGCTCCATTCCTGCCATGCTCAGGGGAACCAGCAATAGCATTTCCAACATGGCTAAAAATGTTTGAAAACTACATGGTAGTGATAGCAGCATCGAGGGAAGGCTGGCCTGATGCAACAAAGCATGTGGTTCTACTTCATGTCCTGGGTACGGAGGGTCAACGGCTTTTCTACCTCCTGCCAAACACTGGAGACACGTTTGCTGCTGCTGCTGCTCTACAAGAACATTTGTGCCGAAGGTGAACGTCATTGCTGAACGTCACAACTTTCGACAAAGAGCGCAGAGGCCGGATGAGGCGGTAAATCAATTCTTAGCTTCTCTACATGAGTTAGCTGCTGCATGTGATTTTGAAAACATGGAGGAACAAATGTTGCGTGATCAACTGATCGAGCGTGTTGCTAACACTCGCAGAAGAGACCGATTATTACTGGAACCAGAACTAACACTTGCTAAAGCTACTGCATTGGTGTTGCAAATTGAAAGTGGATTAAGGGATGCTAACGTTCTTTCTGATGCTCCTGCTGCTGGTGCTTCTGCTCCGGTGAAGGCCATACAGAAACAATCAAAGCCAAGCTGCCGCTGGGACATAAAGAAGAAGCTGCCGGATCCTGCTCCTGCCACTGCTCAAGCTGCTGGTAACCATTCCTGCTTTCGTTGTGGATCTTCTAACCACCTTGCTAACAAACCTTCATGTCCTGCT
>NC_056511.1:45367465-45381084 GCF_014905685.2 Nematolebias whitei
GTTGTGGATCTTCTAACCACCTTGCTAACAAACCTTCATGTCCTGCTGTTAAAGTGACCTGCAACAAGTGTGGTGAAGTGGGACATTTTTCACGAGTATGTTGTTCAACCCAAAAGGAGGTACGTGAAGTCGTCATTAATGAGTCCACAGTTCTTTACATGAACAACACAGTACCAGAAGACAAGATCCTCTGCACAGTTCAAATGACTGCTAATGGACAATGTAAAGATGTTGAGCTGATTGTAGATACAGGCTCATCTGTGTCCCATCATACCAGAGAACATTTACGGCACCTTCTTCTCAGAATGTGCCCTAACTGAACCTACCTGTACATTTGCTCTTGTTACCTGTGCAAAAAGGTGCTTAAAAGCTACTATTTCTCGTGATAATCATTCTACTGTAGGTACTCTAGTTGTGGTTGAGTCAGGTGCTGCTCTGCTTGGCTTAGATTTATTTCAGGCATTACATATGAAACTTGAAGGACAAAAAGTTATTACTGCTATAACTCCTCCTACCGCTACCGTTCAACCTGCTGTGCCAAAGACTGTATCAGAAAATGCTCCAGAAGTGTCAATTCAGGAAGTAGTCTACACCAAAAACTTCATACAAAAAGTACACATACTGCCAAATGCTGTTCCAGTGCAACAAAAACTCAGGAGACTGTCATTTTCAGTGAGACAAGCTGTTTCAGAGGAGCTCAAAGATCTCCAAAATAAGGGCATTACTGACTCTATTGATGCTTCGCCTTGGGTTTCTCCCATAGTCGTGACACAAAGGATAGACGGTGGAAAGCTGCACATGTGTATTTATTTAAGGGAGCCAAATAAAGTTATTGTTGCTGATTGCCATCTATTACCACACATGGATGAACTGTTCTCAGCTCTACGAGGGGCTACTGTTTTTTCTACTATCTATTTAGCAGCTGCCTACAATCAAATGCCTCTGCATCCTGAAAGTCGTGATATTAAAGCGTTTATCACTCATGATGGACTTTTTCGTTTCTGCAGAGTTCCGTTTGGCTTAGCTTCTGCCCCATCTGCATACCATTTTATTTATAGAGCACTTAAAACAGTGACAAGGCCAACCAAAGTGCTGTACAGACAGAACAACAGGTAACACACAAAGAAAAATACAAAATGAAGTAAATCAGAAATATAGACATAAAAACAATGCAGATAATGACGACTAACCAGTGTGGAGCGTAAAGTTCAAAACACAGATTATATGGTGTTGAAAGCCACCGAATAGTAGTGGGTTTTTAAACGGGACTTGAAGACCGAAAGGGAGGGGGCCTGTCTGACAAGCAGAGGTAACTCGTTCCAAAGTCTTGGTCCTGCTACAGAGAAGGCCCTGTCCCCTCTGCTCTTAAGACGAGTTCCTGGAACTGTGAGGAGCAACTGGTTTGCTGACCAGGGAACGTGGTGTCAATCATCCTCACAGGTTTGCCAAGCGTACAAGAATACCTGGATGACATTATTTGTAATGGCTCTACACAAAGAGAACATGATGAACACTTAAAAAGAGTGCTCCAAGCACTGACTGATGCTGGACTCAAACTTAACATGCACAAATACAGGTTCAATCAACTTTCACTCAACTACCTGGGTCATACCATTTCAAAAGAAGGTTTTCAACTGGACCAGCACAGAGTCACTGCTGTGATCCATGCTCCAGCTCCACATGACACGTCTTCTCTGAGATCTTTCTTTGGTCTTGCATCCTAAGCTCATTCCAGATTTTGCAACTGTTACTGATCCACTACGTGCAGGGCTCAGAGACTCCACAGACTTAAACTTCAAGTGGAACGTGGAAGCAGAATCTAGCTTTACAGCACTTAAAGAACTGATAATCAATAGTCCTGCATTAGCTCTGTATGATCCTGAGTTGCCAACTTATGTTAATACTGATGCTTCTGATTATGGACTGGATGTAGTATTGACACAACTGAATTCAGATAAAAGAGAGTTGTCACTTTTGCATTGAGAACACTTTCTCCTGCTGAACGCAAGTTCCCTTTCTGTGAATTCCCACTAAATAGCTTAAATTAATGCTTGTTTCAGTCAAACTGAGCTCGCAAGTGGCATTTTGTTCTCTGGAAGCCTTTGCAGCTTGTCTCTTAAATTTTAATTATGTCTGAATAAAAACTGTGAAAATCAAATCTATACTCTAAGGCACTTTTCACCAAGGACAGTTTGTACTGCAGCAGATACAGTATGTCATCCATGGACACCAAGGTTAATGTGTACCAAGGACTAAGAGAGAAAGATTTACATTAAGGTGAAAGTCAATGACACAAAGTGACACATTGACCTGTGCTTACTAGGTGACCATCTGCTCCGCACCAAGCACCTTACTGGAGAGAAACAAAATCCAGCGTTCTTTCAAACAATGCATATTCAGTGGATCTATGACAAAAATACAAGAAAGTAAGGCAAAAAGAAAAAATAACTCGCCTTCATCAGAGGACAAGTATCATTGCCCTCGTCCTGAATCTGAGTTGGAATTAATTAAAGACCTGGAATTCTTAGAAGGAACGCCCACCACCTTTTGTGCCAGAGTTTTATGCTAAAATCATCTTATGATGAGAAATGATAAAGTATTGGGTAAGACCTTGAAAACAATGCCAAACAGCAACTCAATGCATTATTGTCTCACTCAAAGTATGCATAGTGATGGACTCTTATCCATCCACCCATCCGTCCATTATTTTTACCCGCTTCTTCCTTTTCAGGTCAAGGGGGTCACAGGTGCCCATATCCAGCAGTCGTTGTACGAGAAGTGGTGACCACCCTGAACAGGTATCCACTCCATCACAGAGGCACCTGGAAAGGGCTCCAGTGCATCACAAGGACACCTGGACAGGTCTCCAGTCCATCACAACAATACCATGGACAGGTCCCAAGTACATCACAGGGACACCTGGACAAGTCTCCAGTCCATCACAGGGACACCTGGACAGGTCTCCAGTCCATCACAGGGACACCTGGACAGGTCTCCAGTCCATCACAGGGACACCTGGACAGGTCTCCAGTCCATCACAGGAACACCTGGACAGGTCTCCAGTCCATCACAATGACAACCTGGACATGTCACCAGTACATCACAGAGACACATAGAGACAAACAAGACAACCATTCACTCTCTCACTCTCACCTATTGACAATTTAGAGTTACCAATCAGTCTAACATGCATGTTTTTGGTCTGTGGCCAGCCGGTCAAAGCAGATGGCCACTTGTCCTGAGCCTAGTTCTGCTGGAGGTTTCTTCCTTTTAAAAGGGAGTTTTTCTTTCCACTGTTTCCACTGTGCTTGCTCAGGATGAGAGACTGCAACAAAGCCAAGATTCAACTTGTCTGCTGGATTCCTTAGATAGAGAACTTTACTGATTGGCTTGTATGAATGTTCCTGTAAAGTGCCCTGAGACAACTTTGTTGTGATTTGGCGCTATATAAATAAACTGAATTGAATTGTGGGAGAAAACCAGAGTACTTGAAGAAAACTCACACAGCATGGAGAGAACATGCAAAGTCCACTCAGAAAGGCCCCCCGGCCGGGATTTGAACTGGCGACCTTCTTGCTGAGAGGCAGCAGTTCTACCAACTGCGCCACTGTGTCACTATGTTTAGCTACTACCCCGATCTAATCTGGCTCAACATCTGTAAAACTAACTAAAATTGGAGCCATCTGTTTGTTCTAAACTCAGCTGGTTTTTGCTGCCATCTTGACGTTGGCTTCAAAACATATATATTTTTCTACACGTTTAATTCAAATGTGTCCAGTGGTTCACAAGATGTTTTGCTAACAGAGAAACACACATTCAAACAGACATGGGAACAAATATTGTTGTCCTCTTTTGACTTGGAGAATCATTCAGGCTTCTCAAGTCTGTGGTTCTAATTGAGACAGGTGGAGGGAGAATGAGATGCGAGGAGGTGAAGACAGTGAAGAAAAAAGATCAAGAAGAAAAGAGCACCTCTGGGATATGTGCACTCTCTGTCATCGTAAATGACTTACAAATTGGCTCGCAGCTATGCTCTTCCAGTGAGGAGAAAAAAAGAAGACAACTTTTATATGCAAATTCTGATCATAGCTAAGAAGCGCAATTATCAACACAAGTGTCAGCTCTGTCAGACACATCGCAACGGGAACCATGTTCTCTGCTCCCCTTTATCTCTCTGAGACTTACTGCCGCTTTCTCAAATCAAACAAGATGCTGCAGAACATCCGCTCAACGAATCCCAATGTGGCACTTTAAAATTCTCTACCAAACGGGTTTTATTCTTTGTAGATCTGCAGTGCAAACCTTACTGTGTGCCGAGTCAACATTCACACGATTGTTTTCCTCTATTATTTATTTTGTACTCTTGTGTATGTGATCAAACTTGTTGCCCATAATTTAATTTTTAACCAATCATAAAATGTTTAGAATTATGTGCAGGTGGCACGCTGATGCAGTTGGAAGAGCTGTTGCCTCTCAGCGAGCAGGTTGCTGGTTCAAATCCCAGCCCGGGACCTTTCTGGGTGGAGTTTACATGTTCTGTCTGTGCTGCGTGGGTTTTGTCTGAGTCCTCCAGTTTCCTCCCACAAACCAAAAACATACATGTTAGACTGATTGGTAACTCTAAGTTGTCCCTAGGTGTGAATGAAAGAGAGTGAATGGTTGTTTGTCTCGTTTGTTTCTATGTGGCTCTGTGATGCACTGGAGACCTGTCCAGGTGTCCTTGTGATGGACTGGAGACCTGTCCAGGGCATCCCTGTGATGAACTGGAGCCCTTTTCAGGTGTCCCTGTGATGGACTGGAGACCTGTCCAAGTGTCCTTGTGATAGACTGGAGTCCTGTCCAGGTGTCCCTGTGATGGACTGGAGACCTGTCAAAGTGCCCATGTAATGGACTGGAAATCTGTCCAGGTGTCCCTGTGATGGAGTGGAAACCTGTCCAGGGTGTCTATGTAATGGACTGGAGACCTGTCCAAGTGCCCCGTGATGGACTGGAGACCTGTCCACGGTGTCCCCCACCTCTCACACAGTGACTGCTGGATATGGACACCAGTGACTCCCACGACCCAAAAAGGAAGAAGCAGGTAAAAATAATGGATCGTTGGAACTATGTGCAACATCCTTTGGGTTTTTTTGTAAGTTTTATAATTATCAAAATATTATATTAGCTTCCCTGGGCTGCCACCTTACCGTGGAAGAGGGGTTTGAATGTCCCATTGATCCTAGGAGCTAAGCTGTCAGGGGCTTCATGCCCCTAGTAGGGTCACCCAAGGCAGACAGGTCCTAGGTGAGGGACCAGACAAAGTGCAGCCCAGAGACCCCTTATGATGAAAAAGATGGCTGGAAACATTGTTCCCTCGCCTGGACGTGGGTCACCGGGGCCCCACTCTGAAGCCGGGCCTGGAGGTGGGGCACGCTGGTGAGCGCCTGGTGGCCCGACTTTTACCCATGCAGCCCAGCTGGGCACAGCCCAAAGAGGAGACGTGGGTCCCCCTTCCCATGGGCTCACCAACTGTGGGAGGGGCCAAAGGGGTTGGGTGCAATGTGGGATGGGTGGTGGCTGAGGGTGGGACCCTGGCGGTCTGATCGTAAGCTACAGAAGCTGGCTATTGGGATGTGGAATGTCACCTCTCTGGTGGGGAAAGAGCCTGAGCTGGTGTGCAAGACTGAGAGGTTCCGGCTAGAAATAGTCGGACTCACCTCAACTCATGGCTCTGGCTCTGGAACCAGTTTCCTTGAGAGGGGTTGGACACTCTTCCACTCTGGAGTTGTCCCTGGTGAGAGGTGCCGAGCAGGAGTGGGCATACTTGTTGCCCCCCATCTTGGTGCCTGTACATTGGGGTTCACCCCGGTGAAGGAGAAGGTAGTCTCCCTCCGCCTACATGTGGGAGGATGGGTTCTGACTGTTGTTTGTGCTTATGCGCCAAACAGTAGCTCAGATTACCCACCGTTTTGGAGTCCTTGGAGGGGGTACTGGAGAGTATGCCTCCTGGGGACTCCCTTGTTCTGCTGGGGGACTTCAATGCTCACATGGGCAATGACAGTGAGACCTGGAGGTGTGTGGTTAAGCATAAGGGTGACCATATGTGCCCTTGATACCAGGACACCCTAGGCTGCAGTTCGATGATCGACTTTGTTGTCGTCTTATCTGATCTGCAGCCACATGTCTTGGAAACTTGGGTGAAGAGAGGGGCAGAGCTGTCCACTGACCACTACCTGGTAGTGAGTTGGCTCCGATGGTGGGGTTGGATGCTGGTCAGACCTGGCAAACCCAAACTTATTGTGAGGGTCTGCTGGGAATGTCTGACAGAGTCTCCCGTGAGACAGAGCTTTAACTCCCACCTCCGGGAGAACTTCGAAGATGTTCCGAGTGAGGTGGGGGACATTGAGTCGGAGTGGGCCATGTTCCGCGCCTCTATTGTTGAGGTGGCTTATCGAAGCTGTGGCCACAATGTTGTGGGTGCCTGTCACGGCGGTAAGCCTTGTACCCGATGGTGGACACCGGCAGTGAGGAATGCTGTCAGGCTGAAGAAGGAGTCCTATCCGGTCTATTTGGCCTGTGGGACCCCGGAAGTAGCTGATGGGTACCGGCAGTCCAAGCGGCATGCGGCTCGGGTGGTCGCAGAGGCAAAAACTCGGACATGGGAGGAGTTCGGAGAGGCCATGGAGAATGACTTCCGTACAGCTTCAAGGTGATTCTGGTCCACCATCCGGCGTCTCAGGCGGGTAGCAGTATGTCACCAACACTGTTTATAGTGGAGGTGGTGGGATGCTGCGGTGGTGCAACTGGTAGAGCTGCTGCCTCTCAGGGAGCAGGTCCCTGGTTCAAATCCTGGTCCAGGGGTCTTTCTGGGTGGAGTTGGCATGTTCTATCTGTGCATGCGTGGGTTTTCTCCGGGTACTCTGGTTTCCTCCCACAGACCAAAAACATGCATGTTAGGCTGATTGGTAACTCTAAATTGTCCCTAAGTGAGAGTGAGAGAGTGAATGGTTGTTTGTCTCATTTGTCTCTATCTGGTCCTGTGATTGACTTGCGACCCGTCCAGGGTGTACCCCGCCCCTTGCACAGTGATTGCTGGACATGGGCACCGGTGACCCCCGTGACCCAAAACGGAAGAAGCGGTTAAAAGATAATGGATGGGATGGATCTTGTTCATGAATGAGGGAAAAATGGAGCATGAGATCGATAGGCGGATAAGTGCAGAATCGGCAGTGAAGTGGGCGCTGTACCGGTCTGTCGTGGTGAAGGGAAAGCTGAGTCAAAAGGCGAAGCTCTCAATTTACCAGTCGATCTACGTTCCTAACCTCTGGGGGAATCCCAAGGCGTTCCCAGGCCAGCCGAGAAACATAGTCCCTCCAGCGTGTCCTGGGTCTTCCTCTGGGTCTCCGCCTGGTTGTACGTGCCCGGAACACCTCGCCAGGGAGACGTCCACGAGGCATCCTAAAGAGATGCCCGAGCCACCTCAACTGGCTCCTCTCGATGTGGAAAAGCAGCGGCTCTATTCTGAGTCTTTCCCGGATGACCGAGCTTCTCACCCTGTCTCTAAGGGAGAGCCCAGACACCCTGCGGAGAAAACTCATTTCGGCAGCCTGTATCCGTAATTTTGTTCTTTCGGTCACAACCCAAAGCTCATGACCATAGATAAGGAGCTGGACCAAGTGGCTGGGGAGAGGGAAGTTTGGGCCTCCCTACTTAGGCTGCTACCCCCGCGACCCGATCCTGGATAAGTGGAAGAAAATGGATGGATGGATTTAACAGAAAAATAAAAATAAAAATTCCCCACAAAATTTACACAATTTTTTTCAATTCCTCAAAAACTTTGTTCCTGTTGAATCCTCCTACACCACACTTGCTCCCTATTTCTTCTTATGCAACTTTTAGCTACTAGCTACAGTTTTGATATAATCAGCTACAATTTTATCTTTTAGCTTCCATTCTACTCCTTTTTCATGCTGTTTTGGTAATTATAGTTTGTATAGCAAAAAACAATTTTTAGCATCTATTTTGATACTTTAAGCTACAGTTTTACTCATTTTAGCTTTAACTTTAGTTTAGCTGATTTTAGCTTCAATTTGGCACATTTTTTTAAACTAAATTTACTTCTTCTTTAACGTGATGTGTTATATTACTTTTAGCTATGGTTTGGGTAATTTTTTGTTCATGTTGTGGTAAATTTAAATTGATTATTGTATTACTACTTTTAACTGCTGTTTTATTAACTTTATCTTGAGCACATGTTTTGATGATTTTTGCTACAGTCCTGCTTTTTTGTTTGTGTTCTGCTTATTTTAGCTTTTCTTATAAAGAAGATTTAGTTTCTATAGCACATTTCAGCAAAGTCATTCAACAGTCAGCTTTCACAGTGCATTGTTAGAGAAAATACAAATGTCCTCATTAAATAATTAAATGTTCATTATATGTTTCTGTAGTGACATTTCCTCCTAGGGCTCCTCAGAAAAACTTTGATTTGAACTTGAGCAACACCAACAGTCTGAAATAAAAAAAAACAATAGTCAGCTGAACAATGCAGCAAAAATGCTTCGTCATCACTCTGCTGGCAGGTCCCTGCTGTGCAGCTGTCTTGGAGTGTATTAGTGAGAGGAGCATGGTCCCAGGAGACAGCCCACAGTGTCACCGTAACCTTGGACACTCAAAATTACTGGCGAGGAAAAACCAATATATAATAATTTGTTGTACTGGCACAGCTCTAGACTAACAAATTGATTTTCAGACTGGCCTTTCAGTTCGGCTCTATGGCCTCATTTACGTTACTGATATCGATCTATCTATATCTATTTATATCTATATCTATATATCTATCTATATATATAGATATAGATAGATAGATAGATAGATAGATAGATAGAGAGAGAGAGAGAGAGAGAGAGAGAGAGAGAGAGAGAGAGAGAGATAAATAGATAAACAGACATATAGAGAGAGATACTTTGTAAATAGATAAATATATATATATATATGTGTGTTTGTGTGTAAATTTAGAATGATCTGCAGCTTAGGGTTAGGCTAGCTTTATCTGGTTTTAAACAAAAACTGTCAGACGTTTTAGTCACATCTTGCACCTGTAATGTTTAAGTATCTTAAGTTGTGATATATTTAAAACTTGCATTGTATTTTATATTATATTACCGAATGTTTAGTTGTAAATATTTTAATATTATCGTTATTAGGACTGATGCTGTACTTGTAATGGCTTGTTTGCACCATGCACACCGCTCAGGACATCCTTGTAAAAGACACACAACCTGTGTGGTGTATGTTGTGTGTATGTTGTGTGTATGTTGTGTGTATGTTGTGTGCAATATCATGTGCATTTAAGCAGTGTTACTGTCTATGAGGCACATATTTTGTACTGATTTATCCTGCTTGTACCGTTGCATTCTACCATGTTCAATTTAATTCATTTTATTTATATACAGTCAAGTCACAACAGAAGTCATCTCAGGGCACTGAACAGAAACTTTCATTTACAGAAAAAGTAAGTTAGTACGATTATTCATCTGAGGAGCAGACTAATTTGAGTTTAACTTCATCGCTTCATTGGGGTGGCTGTGACTGAGTGGTTAGAAGAACGTTTTTGAAATCAATTCTGGATTTGACAGGGAGCCAGTGGAGAGAAACTACTCTCTCCTACTACCGTATTTTTCAGCCTATAAGTTGAGGTTTTTTTTTTTCATACTTTGCATGTTCTGCGACTTATAGGCCGAAGTGACGTATTTATCATTTCCCTATATTTGTAAACCAATTTTTGTCTGAGATATTACCGTTTTCATTTATTCTGACTGAAAAAAAGTGAACAATACAATTTCCAGCCACTAGATGGCAGCAGTAGTGGTAGCAGTATGGCATGCCGTTGTGTCATGTAATAGGTAAACGTGTCTATAATGACAAATTCAAAAAAGTTCAAGACAAAAATAATGACTTTATTTATTATACTTTATACATTATTTTTGTCTTGAACTTTTTGAATTTACTATGTCTTGGATGACCGGGAATCGTCACAAACTTTTTTGGTAAATAAGCCCAAGTTTACAATGATCTGCTACCTTTTAAATTTGTTTATTTTATTGCATTGAATCGTAAATGCAATAAACAGAACCCAAACCCAGAACAACACCCACCCAAAAAAATAAAATTTATATATATATATATATATATATCCATCCATCCATCCATCCATCCATCCATCCATTTTCTTTACCCGCTTATTCCATTTTGGGTCACGGGGGTCGCTGGTGCCCATGTCCAGCAATCACTGTGCGAGGGGCGGGGTACACCCTGGACGGGTCGCAAGTCCATCACAGGGACACATAGAGACAAACGAGACAAACAACCATTCACTCTCTCACTCACACCTAGGGACAATTTAGAGTTACCAATCAGTCTAACATGCATGTTTTTGGTCTGTGGGAGGAAACCAGAGTACATGGAGAAAACCCATGCATGCACGGAGAGAACATGCAAACTCCACCCAGAAAGGCCCCTGGACCGGGGTTTGAACCAGGGACCTGCTCGCTGAGAGGCAGCAGCTCTACCAGTTGCGCCACCGTGCTGCCCATATATATATATATGTATATATATATATATATAATTTTATTAATTAATTTTTTTACATGAAGTGGGCTGGATTGAAGTTGCTGCCAACTGAATAGCCCTGCTCTAGATCAATGTGGAGATCCTAACTGGACCTTCCTGAAAGCAGAGAAGAACCCCAAACAGGACTCCAATCAGCCACATAATGTCAAAAAAGTAAAAATGAAACTGAAGTACTACACTTTGCTCCTAATTTAAAACTTTAGACACTTATGAAGATACAGCACATATCAACATATAAACCTTCACAGCACCTGGACTTTAATTTTTGTTTCAGCCTAATTCTTCCTGCTCCAGATTTGAGTCAGAGCTTTTCTTTCTGCCGGTTTAAATCAGCGGCAGCATCCCTCTGCTCATTAACCAGACACATGCTAGCCTTGGGCGCACGGCCTCATGTGTCAACTACGGATAAAGATGTCATCTTCTGCTTGCCTGAATAAACTGCTATTAAAACTATATGCAAATAGGCAATGAATGATATTTAAATCAGTGGGCTAAGGAGAGGCTTAAACCCTGAGGCGCCACATCACTGGCCCACATTCCTGCTGCATAAAACTTCAGATCTCATCTCGAGAAAACACAGTGTCTTGTTTTCCAAGACATCTAAGGATATATATCAAGCAATACAAAAAAATGTAAGAAAGAGATTACCGTAGTTCACAAATAATCGGTTTAGTTTCTATTACGTTACAGGCTGTACATATTCAGGGACACGTTTGTTCTCTTTCAGATGTTTCATGTTTTTAGGACGTAAACAATATTGAAAAATTAAAAGACTAGAAGTCCTTGGATTAACGCATATCTTTCCTTTCATGCCAGATTTTTACTTTTTCTCATGCTGAGAAATGATCGGGCTGGCGTTTTGCTCATACCTTGAACATGACATTATGGGCCATGTCATGCAGTATCACGAGACGTCACACTCAGATGGACTTTCAGTGGTACTACATGAAACATATGCACAGTACATGCAAAAAATGGATAAATAAAACAAGCTTTGTATTTTTTCTAACATCATTTGGTTTCAGCAGCCTTCCTGTACTGGGATGGACTTTAGTAGTGAAAAAATTATAGTTGTGCATTAAATGATTAATTTCAGAATTTTTAAATAAAATCTCTTGTTGTCAGAAAGAAAATGGTGCATCAGTAACGTTGAGGAATCTTACTTATCCTGGAGAGATAGCCTGCTAACATACAAAAAAGCTCTCCGTAAAGCTAGAACTTTATATTCTTCGTCTTTAATTGATGAGAATAAAAATAACCCCAGGATCCTTTTCAGCACCACAGCTAGTCTAATGAGAAATCATGTCTCTGCTAATTCATGTCTCCCTACAACTATAAGCAGTGATGACTTCATGAGATTCTTTATAAATAAAATTATTTCAGTTAGGGAAAAAAATTCAAACCAACATTCCTACTATCGCCTCTGGTTCTGTGTCAGATGAGGTAACTTTAAAAATGTCAATAGAACCTGATTTACATTCGGACAGTTTTTGTCCTGTTGAGCTCTGAATTGTCAAAAATATTAGCTTCATCCAAACCATCCACATGTCTGTTAGATCCCATCCCAACCAGACTGTTTAAAGACCTATTTCCTTTAATTGATTACCACTTATTGGATCTGATTAATTTGTCTCTAATAAATGGTTCTGTACCACAGAGCTTTAAGATTGCTATAATTAAACCCAGTGGCGGCTCCTCGGTAGGGGGCGCTAGGGTGCCGACCATCTGGAACTTCTGGAACTGTTCACCATTTTGCATTGAAGACTAAAATAAATAAATAAATAAAAATGAAATGATAAAATAAAAATATTTCAAAATATATGTATATATTTTTTTAGTTGTGTAGGATAAATATTTTATAGGTAATGATGAGTTACGCTGTTTGAGTCAAAAAACGTTGTCTGACTGGTGACGCATTTCTGGCCCCTGGGGCGCAACAATCTAGTCCTAGACTCATTAATAATTGTACATGTGCAGTTATTTCCCATTTGTTACAAGAGATAAGAAGGATCTGGGCGCACCACTACAGCACCCTTAAATGGTGCAGCGTACGGATGGAGTTTCTGGTCCCGTTGTCCCAGTAAGATTTATTAATTATTAATTTATTTTATTTTATTTTTGGGGGGGGGTGCAGTGACACTCACAAGTCACAAGCGTTACCAAACTATGTATGAAATATTATTTATCTGTCTGAGAGCATCACATTTTAAAGAGGCGCTGCATTAATTTTGCACAGGCAGAAACTTGGATGACCCCAGCATTCATACTGGACCTGTGCCCAATCTGATAAATTCAGGAAAATAGATTTTCATGGAGCGTTTTTCCAGAGATAGACAGCTTAGGTGCCAAGCAGAGAAGCAGGAGGTGTGTTCTGGAGGTTCACTCTACTTCAGTAACGGCATCACTCAATGAGCCAATCGAATGTGTAGTTTTCCTGCACGGTGCAGCGAGCTCTCACCAGAGAAGAGCGAGAAGGAACAGAGAGGAAGAGACAGCGTGTCCTGCTCCAAAATAAGAAAAGTTGATGCTGAAAACTGTTTTAAAGATGAATGGACAGAGGAGTTTATGCTCATTCTTCCAGCAGGCAGTTCAAAACCTGTTTGCCTCATATGCTCCGAAACTGCTGCATTAATTAAAAGTGGCAACTTGAAGCGCTCTTCATCTCTTGAGCAACGTGTTCTGCTGAAGTCCGAGCAGAGAGCAGTAAATGAACCGAACTGCAAGCCCAGTATGACAGCTGCACCCTCCTCACCACAAACACTTGTACAGCACAGCAACGTGCTGAGTGTTCACTGTCGTGGATTTTGGAGCAACATAAAAAGATTTAGTGACGGGACAATCCTGAATTAGTGCTTAAATGCTGTTGATGAGACATTTGATGGAAAACAAAAAAAACTGTGTGAAAAAATCAAACGAATCCTGATGTCAGCTTCAACAGCAAGCAGAAAATCAGAACCACTGGAAGATGATGTGCTGGCACAGCTGGATGCAGCTGTTCAGAGTCATCGATG
>NC_056511.1:45381094-45386932 GCF_014905685.2 Nematolebias whitei
GCAGCTGTTCAGAGTCATCGATGAGTCTACAGATGTTACGGATGATGCTCAGCTCCCTACATGAGAACGGCTCCGACTCCAACCAAGAGTCGATTCACTGGCAGGACAATCTCGTTTCCTTTTGTCTCATTAATAAAAGTCAAATAAATAAAAATCAAAAGAGAAAAGGTGTTAAATGTTCTGTTTTCTGTTTTTCCTCAAAGCGACATTTGTATTTATTGTTTTCTGAAGATGACGTGTTTTACTTGAAAACTTGTTTTTTTTATAGGTTGGTGTCTCTTTAAGAAAAAAAAGAGAAAAATCTTTACTTGTGTTGTTTACACTTTTTATACTAAAAGAGACACTTTTTAAAATTGTTTTCTAAAGATGTTACTTTTCATTTTAAGTGTAAACTTGGATCTCTTCAATTTAACAGAAAAAGGCTTATTGGGCTCTGTTTGTACATTTAAGATGTATTTTATTCTGAGCTTTCAGTTTTAATCTGAAATAAAGGCCCTAAATGTATTTGTCTGGGATTACTGTTAAACATGGTATGGTATAAAGTTTATTCATTTATTCATCACTTATGGTAAAAGCATGAGTTGTGCAGTTTAACGGTGAAAACGTGAACACGGGTAGGCAGGACCATAAAAGACAAACGTTGGACTTTCGGTCTGACCTTTTACTGGGAGGAAAATTTAGTAACTGGACCTCAGTGAGTTTTAGTTGAAAACGTGTTTTAGTTCATCTGTTTGTTTGTTTGTTTGTTTGTTTGTTTGTTTGTTTGCTCGGGGTTTAGTTTACATGTGTGATGTTTGGATGTGTTGGATGGATCGAGAATCGTCTTGTGATTGTATCACAATCACCTGATTTGTAATCAAATTGAATTGTGAAGTGCCTAAAGACTCCCGCCTGTATCATGTGTGTGTGCACGTGTGTGTGCATGTATGGCTGTGTAATAATGAGCCAACACTGCAGTGAAGCTGTTCCATGTGCGTGTGCTTACAATGCTCTCACTGGCCTCTCCCTGGCCAACACTAAATGAGCCAGTGTTGAGCCTCAGCTGTATAACCATGAATATTCATCTGTTGCTTGTGACAAACACCCTCTGTGTTTGTGTTGGGGGGGGGGGGGGGGGCAGGCAGGCATTAAGGAAGCTGCAACTGTCTGCTCAGTCTCGATCCATCATGCTGTCTGGACAAAAAGTCAGGCTGACAACAATTCTTCCAGTCCTCAAATCTGAACAAAACTGGTTTTGTGGAGGAGCAGAAAAAAATCCTGGAGCTTGAAACAGCAAAGCAGGTGAAGGTTGTCTCGGTCCCAGTCTCTTCCTTTGCTTTGGCTCCTGCTTGATGAAAGCCCAGGATTTAACGGGGGGAAAGAGAAGCATAAAAAGTCTTTGTGACACCTGAGGGAAATAAATATGGATTGCACCCAGCTGTCACCTGCTCACATTATGTCCAGCAAAGTTCTGAAGCTAATTTTCAAAAGGACCATGAGCAGTAATTCTGTTTGGTTGGTGATAATGTGACATCCTTTAAAGCTGATGTGGACGTGTGATGACGAGTGTAAACCAGTTAACCTATAGTGCCATTCCCCCGAGATCTCATGACACAACATTCCCGCTCACAAAAAAAGGGCTTAAGTCCAACGCTCATTGGTGTTTCATGGTAATTGTGGTGGCAAGTGGAGCAGGCGTCGCTGCTCTGTGAGTAAAGCAGAGGGGGCAAGAGGAGGATTAGATAATCAAACAGTGTGCCACTTTAAATAATCTCTGGCTCCTCTGGGGGAGGTGAGACTTAGAGCCAGAGCCCTTCTGCTTTAATTGTCTGATTTTTCCCATCATTACACACGAGGGCCTTAGGAATTCAAGCTCATTAAATATTCAAGAGCACATTATGAAGGGAGGGATGTGACGAAAGATGATGGTGATAGCAGAGAGGGGATGAGAGGGTGGATGGATGTGGAGATCAAACAAGACACCCGTGAGGTCTGGGTGAAGTTTTCATACAGTTAATCCAAGCTGCCACCAAAACGGACAAAAGTTACAAGTTAAGATCGTAGTTCTCCAGTTTCAGATTCTCTCCATGAACTCCCTGCAGAGTAGAATTTAAAATCTTAATTCTTTCGTGCAAAAGCTCCCAACGACTAAGCTCCATTTTCTATTAAAGATCTTGAAGTATATCATAACAAAGTTAAATCAGGTCATCTGGACAGTTCCTGTTTGGAAGTAATGTTTTGTCTTTCATCCAGCAGACTTCATCAGTCTGTCGCCCGCCACCAACAACTGTCTTACAAACAGCACCTCCTTGACGTGTTTCAAGACAGCCTGCTGTGGAATGCCCAGAAATAAGACTTGCACATGCACAATGGAGGATCATCCGTCCTAACAATCATTGCTCATAGCAATGATTGTTTTAGGCCCGATGGCCGACTTGCTGCTCACAGAAACAGCCCGACGACAACCTCGACTAAATGTTTCAGAAAAAAGTTTGTAAGCTCAACCATCCAGGAAGAGAAATCACAAAAAAGTTAAATCGTGTCATCTGGACAGATTATTTTTTGGAAGAAATGTTTCGTGTTTCATCGTAAAAGACTTCATTGGTCATTGACCCATTCCCTCAGGGAGTCCCACAGCAGGCTGGCCCGAAACACGTAAGGCGCTGTTTATACGACACACCTTGGTGGCAGACCTCAGACTGATGAAGTCTTTTAGAAGAAAGAAGAAACGTTTCTTCAAAAAAAATTTAAAAAATCTGTCCAGATGGCACAATTTAACCTTTTGTGATGTATCTACCTGGATGATTGAGCTGTCAAACCTGTTTTAATCTTAAAGTATAGTTTATTCAAACGATTGGGGGGGGGGGGGGGGGGGGAAGATCTAGGCCCCCATTGACCACCCACTGGTTTCACCATTGCACCTGATCATTGAGAAAAATCAGCCCTCTACTCGCCAGGATCTGCCACTCTGTGACGCATCGGAAAAGCAAAAAATAAAAATAAAACCCTACTTCTATTCTTAGACACACCTACTCTTACTTAAACATCTTGCACTGAAAACATTAGGGTTTATCCCAGTTTGATTCCAGTCCAGACCAGCTCACCTCTAAAACTACAAACGCCCTCAGCAGCTGGAGACGGTGTGTTCTGTCTCGTTGTAGAATTCACACCTGGACTGGACTGGACTGGACTGGACTGGCCCAAGGATCTTCCCAGTCTTCTCAACGTGCAGCTGGAGAAGATGGATACTCATCCTGAACCTGGTTCTGTTTCTGCTGGTCCTTCCTTCTTCTTACAAGGGAGTTGTGGTTTTCCACTTTCACCAGTGAGCTGCTCAGGTGGAGGCTTGTGATGTTTCATCACAGTCTACTGGTTTCTTTGGATAGCCATTTTTTACTTAGTATTTTATAATGTGCTAACTGTGACTGTATTTTATGGAATAAATTCAATGAAATTTGTTGAAATATTAATTTGTTTAGAATTAAATTTAGGTTTGACTTATTATTTTGTTGTATAGCATTGTTAAGATAGAGTACCGTACTTTCCGCCGTACATGTCGCACTGCCTTATACGTCACATCGGTTCAAAAATGTCAAATAAAGTTGAAAAAAAACATAAATATGTCTCTTTGCCGTGTAAGTCACATCTATTATGCATCACCGCTGATACGCTGTGTTTGTTACGTGTCACCGCTGACAACCTGAAAATGTGAGCCGGTGTGCCAAACATCGATTGGCTGACAAATGCGAGAGCGTGCACGGGACGACTTGACCAAGTATTTATCAAGATTAACACTTAAAAACAATTATTTGTTTGCTCAAAATTATAACAAAGGTGTGTCTCAGTTTAACTTTTCCTTAATAAATGCACTTTGACGGTCAAATCAGCTGCATTTCTGCGGGAGCGTGCAGATGGACAAGTCACTGTGCATTTCTTAGAAATTTCTGTGCAGCCTTCACCACTCTCTGCAAAGCTTTTCTTTCTGCAGCTGTGCAGCCTCCATGCCACACGTTGATGCTGGAGCACAGGATGCTCTCCACTGCACACCTGTAGAAGGAGGTGAGGACTGAGCTTCCAGACCAGCTCGCCTCAGCCGCCTGAGGAAGTAGAGTCTCTGATGAGGCTGCTGGTGTTGCTGCTCAGCTGCATTTCACCTGGGCAGCACAGTGAAATGCAGCTGATTTGATGGTTGCTCCAAGTGAGCAGGACGAAGGTGGCAAACTGTGGCAAGTCAATTATGTCATTAATAGCCACTTTTACCTATTACATGACACAACAGCATGCCATACTACTCAAGTGCCATCTAGTGGCTGAAAATGGTAGTGTTCAATGTTTTCAATGACAGAATGAATGAAAACAGTCATATCTCAGCCAAAAAATAGTTTATAAATATGGGAAAAAATCTATAAATAAGTCACTTTGGTGTATAAGTTGCAGAGCATGCACATTATGCAAAAAACTGCAACTTATAGGCCGAAAAGTACGGTAATATAATTTGAACTATGTACATAAACTGAGTTGAACTGAACTTGATTGTTAAAAGTATCACAATTTTCAAATTGGTCCTTCTCATCCTGAACATTTCATTTAATTGCCGAGCTTGTGTCAAACTGCATACGACAAATAAACAATAAGCTAATAATTTTAAATAGAACAAAGTGATCCCTTATTTCTCACTCTCTTAACTCACGATGAAGAGACACATTTCGTTGCACGACTTTGCTGCTGCTGACTCTTCAACAGACGTGTTTAAATCAGACAAGACCTCTGCTTCCATTTAAAACATCACATTTCAGTTCCATATCTTGTTGTCAAGCTTCTCTTTGTTTCCTTTTTTTTCCTTTTTGTTGGTGGTTCCCTTCCCTCCCTTCCTCCCCCGCCATCTCTCACCACAGCACATTAGCTTGCAGCCGTCAGGCCGCATGGCAGCTGCTCCACCTGAAGAATATCAATCAATGTTGCTGTGGAGACGGAATCAAACATCCTTTATTTTCAGCTTCCTTCCATTTGAATGCTCTGTCTTGCTGCTCGTCAAAGACCGAATGTGATGGAGAGTTTGTTTGCTTCTCTAAGGTGCAAATAAATCATCAGGGTTATGAAGAACAAATCTTGAGACAGTATTTAACACTACAAGTGATCTATTAAAGACACACTCTGACACCTCCAGCTGCTAATTCCTTGGAGGTGTGAATAATTGAGTTTCAGATGCAAACTGTAAATCAGACTATCACTCAGATAGACAGGCGTGGGATGGACGTGTCTGTTGCTGCTAACTCCTCGCAGACGAGGAGACACAATTAGAAATCATGCAGCCCCAACGTTCAGTGCCACTAATCACCTTTAATCACCATTCCTGTTCATTCATGCAGGGAAAAAACAAGGAGCAGAGGAAACCTTTCACAGATATTTATCACTCACTACCAAAAGGCAAACATGAAAAACGTTTTTGCCAGTTTATGCATCTGTTAGCAAAAGATCACATGAACCACTGGACAACGTTCAATGAAACTTTCAGAAGTTAATTATTGGGTTTACGTCTACAACTAGTTGGGTTTTACAGGCAATCCAGTTCAAAACGGCCAACACAACTATCCAACACACTATCCAACACGCTATGCAACACGCTATCCAACACGCTATCCAACACGCTATCCAACACGCTATCCAACACGCTATCCAACACGCTATCCAACACAACTATCCAACATAACTATCCAACATGCTATCCAGGACAACTATCCAACACACTATCCAACACGCTATCCAACACGCTATCCAACATGCTATCCAGCACGCTATCCAGGACAACTATCCAACACACTATCCAACACGCTATCCAACATGCTATCTAGCACGCTA
>NC_056511.1:45387032-45388850 GCF_014905685.2 Nematolebias whitei
TATCCAACACGCTATCCAACATGCTATCCAACACGCTATCCAACACGCTATCCAGCACAACTATCCAACACAACTATCCAACACACTATCCAACACAACTATCCAACACACTATCCAGCACAACTATCCAACACACTATCCAAGACGCTATCCAACACGCTCCAACATTTTTCAGTCAGGTCATCTGGACAGGTTTTTTTTTTTTGGTGCTGAAACGTTTCGCCTTCCATCCAGAAGGCTTCATCAGTCAAGGAAACACACAACAAAACTGATTCTTCCCCCAATAATCTCCAAAGGATTATTGAGCATGGACTTTTTTGTTTTCAACCAGTTTGACAAGACTGTCAACAAGGAAGAGAGCCGGCAATGGAGGAGGGGCGTACCAAAGAGACCATCTTATCATAAGCAAAACTGGTTTGTTCCACTTTGGAGTAAGCTGTTGGGGGAAGAATCAGTTTTGTTGTATGTTTCCTTGACTGATGAAGCCTTCTGGATGGAAGGCGAAACGTTGCAGCACAAAAAAAGAAGTTGTCCAGATGACCTGACTGAAAAATGTTGGATTGTATACCTGGATTATTGAACATGGACTTTGTTGTATCCAACACGCTACAACACAAAATGGCAATAACTCAGAATACTAAGTGAATACTCTGATAATTAGTCAGTTAATAGACCTCCTGTGACTTCAGGTGAGCCACCCAAAAACATAATTTGAGTGTAACATCTCACAGTATCTGCACAGTACATAATACATAGTGCATATAGTACAATATATCACAGTGCAAGATTGCCAATGACAATTCTGTGTTTGATCAAAACTGCTCCAACTCCTTTACTGCTCACCATAGGTTGGTCTGGACATGCTTGAAAAGCAAACCCTTAGACTTCTTTACTTTATTTATTTGTGTATGTTTAAAAAAAAGAGAGAGAGAACTCTACTCATCAAATTAGGTTGAGATGCATTTAAAACTGTGTATGGAGAAAACCCTTGTTGATTTTGTCACCTGGCAGCAATTCTTCGTGGTTAGCCAAACTGTCAGGGGGCCAATCCCCCTCTTCTGGCTAATTGCTCTAATCTACCTCCCATCTACTCCCACTCTGAGTCGGTCCCCACACACAGCCTGGTCCTGCTGCTGTACATAGCACTAAGCAGTAAAACGACTCCCTACAGACCCATCATCGGTGGCACTGGTGCCAGGCCCGCCGGCAGAGGGTTAAGTAAATATTGGGCAAAGCAGCTGCTCTCAGAGTACTGTTGTCTGCCTGTTTCCAGCCTGGTATAAATCACAGACTGCAATTAGTGCCACGCTGTCCCCCTGCCCTCATTAAACAACTCCGCTTGCCGAGGAAGCCTATAAACACCACACACTGATCTGCATGGATGGAGGATGAGCTGGATCGATGGCTGGACAACAGATGAATGGAAGAATGGGTAAATAGGTACAATTTGGAGATGAAATGTAAACTGGACTTATATAACTCTTATTATCTAGATGTAGTAAAAAGTCTCTAAACCAGTTTCAATTTATGTAAAATTCAGTCAGTGTTCCTAGATTTTATAATACTAGAATGGAAGGCTGAGCTTTCATTTTTCAGGTTCATCTCTTGTTTCTGACCGCACATGACAACACCTGGACCATAGAAAGTACACCTGGAAAATAGAAAGTACACCTGGACCATACAAACTACACCTCGACCATAAAAACTACACCTGGACCATAGAAGCTACACCTAGACCATAGAAAGTGCACCTGGGCCATAGAAAGTACAGCTGGACCATAGAAGGTACACCTGGACCATAGAAACTACACCTGGACC
>NC_056511.1:45388860-45389027 GCF_014905685.2 Nematolebias whitei
GACCATAGAAACTACACCTGGACCATATAAAGTACACCTGGACCATAAAAACTACACCTGAACCATAGAAGGTACACCTGAACCATAGAAACTACACCTGGACCATATAAAGTACACCTAGACGATAGAAACTACACCTGGACCATAAAAACTACACCTGAACCATA
>NC_056511.1:45389037-45389196 GCF_014905685.2 Nematolebias whitei
GACGATAGAAACTACACCTGGACCATAAAAACTACACCTGAACCATATAAGCTACACCTGGACCATATAAAGTACACCTAGACATTAGAAACTACACCTGGACCATAAAAACTACACCTGGACCATAGAAAGTACACCTGGACCATAGAAAGTACACCT
>NC_056511.1:45389206-45411606 GCF_014905685.2 Nematolebias whitei
TACACCTGGACCATAGAAAGTACACCTGGACCATAGAAAGTACACCTGGACCAGCCATTTAATGATTGTCTGGGCCTGTTTCCTGCCTTCTCTGAGCCCAGCGAGTCAAAGCAGATGGGTGCCCATCCTGAGCTGGTTCTGCACTTTTCTTCCTGGTTAAAAGATGTTCCGTTCCACTGTTGACATCAGGCATCTCAGGATCGAGGATTGCAACATATCAAATATACAATGTAGTCTGACGTCATCCATTTTTTAATAATGTATGTGAATGTAATTGAACTTGTATCTGAATTGGTTTAATAAATTTGACGTCTTTTTCTTCTGTGTGATGCTCTGAGACGAGTTCTGTTGTAAAGGCACGTTTTAAATCAACTGAATTGAGCCAATTCAAATTGAAATGTGTTCACAGAATCAAGCAGCAATGATGGTTTTACATAACCTCAAAACAACTTATTTTGTTTTATGTCTAATACAGAACAACTTATTTATAAATATTATATTTGTATTTTCACAGTATCAGTCTGTCTGTTTTCTCTTAAAACACGAAATTATTGACCGGACAGCACGTTGGTGTTAATTACAGTAGCCGTGGGGAAAGATGCAGATATTAGTTCTTAGGAAAGACAAACTACTAATGTAATTAATTGGCTATTAATTGATAAATTAAAGGCAAAAAGTGACTGAACATTTTTGATGCCTCCACTTTGCCGTAAAAGTAAAAAAAAAAAAGGTTGCCAAAATAAGATCATCTGTTTTTTTCTCATTAAAAACCAACAGTAATCTTTATCAACAGCGTTGTTGTTTCCTAACATGGTCATCTAATTCTGTTATAAAAATGAAATGTGTATTTAAAATATAAAACTTTTATGGCTTTAGTTTGAAAGTGTCAGTCGTGGTTTTTATGTGTGCATTTATACAAATTATTAAAAAAATTATTTCCTGCAAAAAGGGTGCACATTTGTTTTAGAACAAAGCTCATAACCCCCAAAATCTTGAATTTTAGATGACATCATCAACATGCAGATTAGAATAAACACAATAATGAACACCAGTAGAAACCTTAATTAAATTCTAACTACAAGTCAGTTTTATATTTATGTTTACAGCCAATAGTGATGTAAACAAACAATTAACAAATTCTAAATAAGAGATGTCAGCTGTGCAGCTCCCAGATGAAAAATGGCTCCTTTGAGAGCAAGTGTTCTCTGATTCCTCTTTAGCCTATGCAAATGAGAGAGCTTGAGTAAATGATGGCCTAATTTATGATGTGCTCTCAGAGAAGTAATAATCAATGATGACTGAACTGATTTCTATCATTCATCAGCTGCGATGGCGGTGATTTAAAATAGCCAATTATATCTTCAATGTAATCTAGGCAACAAAAGCTCATGAAAGGATCAAACCAGCAGCCGGTGAGTGGAGAAATAGCCATCAGCACCCCCATTACCATATTGCTCTAAATTACCACAATCACTGAGGGAGCATTTAACATGCCACCACCCAGTGAAGGGAAAAAATCCAACAAATAATGTCTGAATGAATGTGACTGATTTCCATTATGCTTCCTTTGTGCTTGTTGCTCCAGTTGCTGATTTGTTCTAACGAGGACTTAAAGGGACGTCAGTGGACAGTGGACATTCATGGTGAGACAAACACAATGACAGTGTGCTCGACTTCCTGCACACCACCTGCACCACCTGACTGTCACTCACAGAGACAACAGGGCCAAGGAGAAAGGGGGTTGGGTGGTGTGTGTGTGTGAGGTGGGGGCTGATGCAGGGAGGGGGATGGGTCAGTGCAGCTGAGCAGGTAGAGAGCCACTGTTTCCTTATAGATTTGTCTACGCTCACACCGCACTGCCACATGATTGAGCAACGCTATATATTGCTGCGTACGCTGCCGTCTTCACGGACACAGATCACGCAAACACTGTGAGCAAGGCCGGATTAACCGTACGGGCAACTGGGCAGGTGCCCAGGGGCCCACGGTCTCTAAGGGGCCCACGGTCTCTAAGGGGCCCAGAGCAAAATATCTGGTCATCTCCTGGAGCCCTGCGCTGCAGAGACACTGCTGCCGCTGCATGTGGGCCGCCCGCCTCCTCCCAGTCCGCTGCTATGGCTCTCAGGGTGTGTTTTTTTTTTGGGGGGGGGTGTTGTTGTACCCAGTCGGATCCTCCACTGCGCGACCTGTCAATCAATCCAGTAGGCGTGTCAGCAACTGACCAATTGACGACCTCAATTTGTCCTGAAACGCCCCTTACCTGCTGACAAGCCCATCAGATTTTTATTCTAGAACTTTATTAACAACACAAAACAGAACAATACAACAAGATACAAATACAAACTCGTGAAGGCTGTCATAACTACATTTCACAAAATAATGAAAGAGAAAATAAAACATTAAAAATTTAATAAATAAAAATGGAGCGTGATTATATGAAAAACATTGTTTTAATTAAAACAACAAGTTTGTATCTGTTGTGAGATGATTATAGCAGTTTTTTTTTTTTATCTAATGAAGAATATTATGACTTCAAATTGTTCATCAAACAGGAAGGAGGACTTATTATCTCTCCTCTTTACTACAGAGAATGTTGTACTTTATTATAAGTACGACTTTATTTATGGCATCAGAGAAAGCTGAGCTTCAGTTATCCACATAAAATAAAATGTTATCAGCATCAAAAGAAGAAATGTTAAGTTTGAGATTAATCAGTTTCTGATGTCGGATCAAACACTGTATTGACATGAAAAAATAAAAAATGCTTGAGGGATTCATCTTGTTATTTACAAAAGACACAAATCAACATCAAATTTAAATTTTCTTTCAAGAAACATGGCTACGGGATATATCTTATTTATTATTTTTAAATGATTCTCCTTCACTTTAGGAGATTTAGGCCATTTGACAAATTTAGAATGAGCAGAAGTCATACTGGTTTTATGATTTATACTGGGAGGTTTCTTGAAGGAATCAATAAATGGGGCCCTTGAAGATTGTTGGGTGCAGTGAAGTGTTAGTGTGGCCCTGGCTGTGAGCTCCTACAGTAGACACTGACATTTACTCCTGAGACATCGTGTTCAACAAGGACACGAACGGGAAACAGACACGTAGTTTTTACATGTCTGTCCAAAATCAGCTAGAGAGGAGCAAAGAGTGGACAAATGCTTACAATATTTAGACCCTGCTTTTTAAAAGTTGTATCAATGTCCATCCTAAGAACAATGTGAAATCCACTCATCCTCTCCCTCCATTTCATTTCAGGTAATATGGGTTTAATTTACTGTAGTGTCACAGGACACGCAGGACTTACTGGATAACGACAGATCAAATAAAATATCTTCCATGTTCAAACAGACAATTAAAAGCTGTCCTGACGTGTCCAGCCCGTCTCTATGTACCTACCTGTAAAGAAGCACTACTCTAACAAGCATCACATCCTGGGATGAAAATTAGGTCGACATCTACCAGAGTTCATTTCAGTTCAGTTTATTTCTTCAGCTCCGATTCACAACGAACCTCACCTGAAGGCACTGAACAAAACCACTCGTTATAACACGCCAGTTAGTAAAGTTGTCTCTCTAATGAACGTGTTGAATCTTCACTTTGTCCTGGGCAGCACAAGGAGAAACTCCCTTTTCACAGGAAGAGACCTCCAGCAGAACCAGGCCCAGGATGGACAACATGTGCTTCCACCCGAAGAGGACAGCACGCAGAGAGACACAGAATAAGTTCATCTTAAGAGCCGACTCCAGACAATTTAATTATAAATGTGAAGAGAAGCTGCCAGAGGAGTAGAAAGCAAGATGAGGCAGTAACGATGTGAGTGGAGACAGACAACAAAATAACGTGCACAGTTTTACAAACCATTACACAAAAGCAGGATGCCAGTTTCAAAACTCAGCTGATTGAAACTGGTCATTACGTACAGAATTCAGTCAGACCTCATTTCTTTCAGTGTTGTCTCCTCCTGGTCACAGCTCAGTGACACAGTGTTAATATAATCCAAGCAGAGCCTCTGTCCAGCTGCACAGCTGCAGAGAGAAAAGCTCTGCAGAGAGTGGTGAAGGCTGCACAGATGTTGGAGTCAGTGTCTCCACCATCACAGACATCTACACCTCCAGATGCAGGAAGAGGGCCACCTGCATCATGAAGGACCACACTCACCCAGCACACACACTTTTTGCCCCGCTCCCCTGCTGTATTCGTACCCATCTGCTCACAACAGACTCGTGTTCAGGCTGCTGTTTAATACACCGTAATTTTCTGAACCACTTTGGCCTTGGTGTCCTCAGGCTGTTTCTGTGAGTAGCAAGTTGTCCATCTGGCCTAAAACATTTGATTGTTGTTCATGATGATCGATTGTTTTACATGGGTGTGTTGTGCACGTGTTTAAAACCATTTCTGAGATTCCAACAGGAAGTTTGCTTCAAACACAGCAGTGAAGGTACCTATGGGACAGATCTGGTTGGCAGGGCTGTAGACTGAGGAAGTCCTCTGGATGGGGGACGAAACATTTCTCACGTAAAGAAACTGGTCCAGATGACACGATTTAACCTTCTTTGTTGTTTACATCGTATGATATTACATTATTATTGTTTAGCGTATATCTTAGATCTTTGTATACTGTTTTCTTTTTTTAGAGTTTATTTTACAGGTATTGCTATTTTGGGTGTACACAATTTCATTCCACCTCATGTACCACATGTGATGCGAATGACAATAAAGAACCTTGGACCTTGAGTGTACTGCCAAAATAGACTCCGGCATTTTCAACCTGGTTTTCATAAATAACTGCCACCAAGCTGGTTGGGGGTGGAGGAGATGGAGTACACAGGTCTGTTGTGCTTGCATGTAGCTTTCCAGCTTTTGTTTCACACACACACACATATATATATATATATATATATTTTTTTTTTGTTTTTGTTTTTTTTTTGTTTGTTTTGTTTGTTTAAATAATTTAGTTTTATATGTTTTTTCTCCTGTGTGTTTCTATTTGCTGTCTGCTCTGCAGTGAGCGTGTAAATGCACAGCAGCCTTGTCTCTTTGAAGCACGCCTCCCTCTAATTTCCCTTGTCTTTGTTTCTGTCAGACTGAGACTGAATCTCCTGTTTAGGTGCATTGACAGGGGGGTGGGGGTGGGGGGTTAGTTACTGTGGCAACCAAGAGTGACTCCAGGCCTAGCTAGGCACAAGCAGGGGGTGGGAGGTGGTGGGGATGGAGAGGTGGTGAGGAGGCTCTGGATAAGAGATGTAATGTAGGGAGGAGGGGGCAGATCAGAGGGAGGTGTCAGTGGGTCAGCACTCACGGAGATTCTCCTTCTTTTCCCAGAACAAGGGAAGGCAGAAACAAAAGGAGCTGTCTTTTAAACGGTGTAGCGCCGCACTGGACCGTCAGCGCTGCTTCCTAATAACCCGCTCCACTTCCCCCCGTCCTACGTGACGGTGTGACTCTGCTGCTCAGGCTCGCACCAAAACTACCTCAAACTACAGCATGTGCTCCACGTTAGAGCAAACTTCAGAGCTGCAGTCATTGAACTTGTCTTCATGCTCAAATCACTTTTACAGACTTTTATTAAAATACTTTTGGACTTGTTTAATTATTGTTTCTTTGATATGAAGCAAAACAAGACAACTCAGTGACTGCTGGACATACAGTGAACCCCGTGACCCAGGAAGTAAAGATGATGGATGGAAAACAAAAGGAAACAGTGTGATGATGCTGAGAGGTGGAAAGTACAAAAAAGTTTGCTATAATATTTTTTATGTCTAAAGACCTGGGCGTTTAACAAAGAGGGACTTCCAGGAAAAAATAAGATTTTACATTAAACCTTCATTCTGTAAAGCTTTCATTAGACCCAGTTACAGTTTCGTGCAGTATCACAGTCTAAACCAAGCTCACTATAATAACGCCAGGCTCACAACAATATCTGACTCTGTGTGAATGATGCCATAAAAAATTAATCAGTTCAGTTTATTTATATACATTACTTCCAGTTCACAACAGAAGTTGTCTCAGGGCACTGTACAGAAACATTCACGTACAAAAAAAAGCCAATTGGTAAAAGTTATGTATCTAAGGAAGCAGCAGATTGTGTTGAATCTTCACTTCGTCACAGTCTTCCATCCTGAGCGAGCACAAAGGAGACAGTGGAAAGGAAAAACTCCCTTTTAATAAGAAGAAACCTCCAGCAGAACCAGCTCAGGACCAGTGGCTATCAGTTCACAACTCTGCTGGCCAGGAAGCTAATACTGCTAAACTAGAATCCAGCAGCTCCACCTACAATATACAATTTCTTAAACTGAAAAAAAAAACGGGCTGATTTTGGTCAGTAACTGGATCATTAATAAAGTGGATCATTTGAAATAACCTGATCAGTCCTGTAGTAAATGCACAGATCACTTTGAAGAGAGACATGGGGGTGAGGACAGTGTTGGTTTGTTGTCACTTGGTGTTAAATACATTATAAATACAATACAGAGGGTGTTAAATAAAATGAACTTGAATCAGTGTAGTTCCTCCGGTGATGGAAGCTCTCGAGGGTTTTCACACCATGGAAGGTGAAAGCAAACCATGTTTTTCCTGTGTCTGTGTGTGTTCATGTATTTTGCCAAAACATCTTGAGAGTCACTGATCAAATTTTAATGAAACAGCATCAATTAGTCATTGGATGTCCTTCAACAACCATTTGTCATGGAGTCAGCTTGATTCAAAATGGCTTCCCCAACACAATGACCTTAAAAACACTAATTAGGTATAATGCAGTTAATTTTACAGCTATTGGCCTAAAGTGTGGTATGACAGAAAGCTGGGATGGGACAGTTCCTATTTATTTAGTGAAAAATCTCATTGATCTCCATTATATTTCTCTCAGTTTAAAAAAAATGTTACTGTATGTGACATACTGCAAAACCATCACAGCACACCATTCTTGATACACATCTTTTTGTTTTACTTCAAAGTTGTGCAACAAGATATAGAGTAAAAAAATGAGCAGTGCAATAGTAACTAGAAGCCAAAGGTAGCTAAAAGTGGAAGAACAGTGGCTAAATGCTAAAAGTAGCTTAGGAATGCAAGCGTACAGCAAATATGCAGAAGCCATCAAATACAAAATTGTTATAATAATAATTTATATGAATTTGTGGAACGATTAGAAGGTAAAAGTACCGAACAGTGAGGTGCTTTATTTAGAGGTGTCGTATGACGACATACAATCACAAACCTTTAGGAATGTGCTGATTGGCAGTTGGTAAATATCCACATTATCTGAATTTATAATAAACATTAGTTGTATCTTTCTTTAAATCCATTATTTTCATAACAAATTTTTGTCATTTATCTATGTGAACTTGGCATTTCACTCTCTCCACAAGCCCTGGCCCATTTTGAAGACAAGATGGAAATGGCAGTAAAACTCTCCTGACCTTACGGCAGGAGCCCACAGTGAAACAGACTGCCCGAGACAAACAGAAGCATGGCGTGGATTTAATGAATACGCTGCCCCCTGTGGTGAGGATGACCTTATAAACAACAGAAAACTGTTGTAACAGCCAGGCCTGCTGGGAGCTGCCCTCTGTGGAAGGGCAAATTGCCTGAAATTCAGTGAACAGGAGTGATAGAGACCAGAAAATACATTAGAAGTCTTGATAACGATGAACTCCTGAGCTGCTGTGATTTACTGGACATCACCTGCAGATCACTCCACAGATTTCTGTTGGGCAGTGAAACATGGAAGCCACACTCATATTGTCTGTCATTGTGGACATACAAAGCTCTCAACAACCTAGCTCCATCTTATATTACAGATCTTATTGTTCCATATTTTCCTAACAGAGCACTTCACTCTCAGGCTGCAGGTTTACTTGTGGTTTCTAGAGTTTACAAAAACAGAATGGGAGGCAGATCTTTTAATTATCAGGCTCCTCTCTTGTGGAACCAACTTCCAATCTCTGTCCGTGAGGCTGACACATTATCCAGTTTTAAAACTGGGATTAAGACTTTCCTTTTTGATAAATCCTATAGTTAGGGTCGGCTTGGGTTTCCTGAGCTGTCCCTTAGTTCTGCTGCTATAGGCTTAGACTGCTGGAGCACAAACTGACCACACTTTTCACTCTGCTACTGTCTTTACTTACTCTGCTCAACCTGTTTTGTATTTGGGAGGAACGGCTTCTTTGATATATACCTGAGCGGTGTTCTGTTGTTGGACTTCTGTGCTAGTCATAGTTTGTTCATCACAGACACCATGTTTGAACATAAGTGTTTCCAAATATGCACTTGGTACCAAGATGCCCTAGGTCATAGATCTTTGATTGATTTTGTAGTCATGTCATCCAAGCCATTTGTTTTGGATACTCGGGTGAAGAGAGGAGCTGAGCTGTCAACTGATCACCACCTAGTAGTGAGTTGGATCACATGGTGGAGAAAAATGCCGAACAGACCCGGTAGACCCAAATATGTAGTGAGGGTTTACTGGGAACGTCTGGCAGAAGAACCCATCAGAAACATCTTGAACTCACACCTCTAGGAGAGCTTTAACCACATCCCAGATGAGGCGGCGGACATTGAGGCTGAGTAGGCCATGTTCCATGCCTCATTTGTAGAGGTGGTTGCCTTGAGCTGTGGCCAAAAGGTTGTTGGTGCTTCTCGCGGTGGCCATCCTCAAACTCGGTGGTCGACACATCGGATTAGGTGGCATTCAAGCTGAAGAAGAAGTCCTATGCCCTATGTCCTGTTGGCTGGTGGGACTCCGGAGGTAGTTGAGAAGTACCTGAGGACCAAGCAGGCTGCAGCCTTGTCTGTTACTGAAATTAAAATTCTCAGATGTGGGAGAATTTCTGTGAGGCCTTGGACAGAGACTCTCAATCAGCTTCAAGAAAATTTTGGCAAACCATCAAGCAGCTGCAGAGGGGAAAGCAACACTTTACTAACACTGTGTTCAGTGAAGGTGGGGTGCTGCTGACATCAATCAGTAATGTCATCAGGTGATGGAAGGAACATGTCTTGGACCTTCTCAGTCCCACTAGCATGTCTTCTTTGGAGGAAGCTGAGTCGGGGGACTTGGGGGTTGGTCTGTCCATAACCATGGCTGAGGTTGCCAAGGTAGTTAAAAGCTTGGTGGAGGCAGGGCTCCAGGGGTGGGTGAGATTCACCCTATTTCCATAAGGCTCTGGATATTGTGGGGCTGTTTTGGTTGACATGCCTTTGTAACATTGCGTGTACATTGGGGGCAGTGCCACTGGATTGACAGACTGGGGTGGTGGTTTCCCCTCTTCAAAAAGGGGGACCAGAAGGTGTGCTCAAATTGAAGGGGCAACACTCTCCTTAGCCTCCCTGTTAAGGTATATTCAGGGGTACTGGAGAAGTGAGTCCAATCATCGGTAAACCTCAGGTCCAGGAGGAACAATACGGGTTCTATCCTGGTTGTGAAACACTCGACCAGCTATCTACCCTCACTAGGGTCTTAGGGTCATGGGAGTTGGTTCATCCAGTCTGCATGTTTTGTGGACCTGGGCAAGGCATTCAACTGTGTTCCTCAGTGTACACTGTGGGGGGTGCTTACAGACAGGTGAGGAACCTGCAACCTTCTCGCTGTGAGGTAACAGCTCAAACAGCTACACTGACATGCAGCCCATATATGTATTTTTAAAAATATATTAAAAATACATTTTAAGTGAATCTTGGCATACAATTAATGATAAGATTTGAACGTGTTTGAAGTGAAAGAGGTTTCCGCATTGCCTACACCTTGGCTTCTAGATAAAGTCATTTGTATAAACTAAATGACAGCATATTTAAATCAGAATAAGGAGCTTAGACAGAATGGGGGAGAGGCAAGACGAAAAAGAATAATTGAAGAAATGGAGGATAGAAAGCTTGGACTGATAGAAATCTAGTAAACTGTCAGGGAGACAGATTAATACACCAAATCCCTGGTGAAAATAGAAGCCCAAGTTATTTACTAGCCTTACAACCAGCTGCAAACCATCTGGACTTAATTGTAAGACACAAACTTCATAAAGATCAACGAGGGATTTGTCTACAAAGCCTCTTATGCCACTGAATTTGTGTCGCTGCTTTGAAGGGAGTGTGGCGGGTGCTTGGAACTAGTTATATTTGCACCAGAGGACACTACCGTACCTCCTCTTAGCAGTGTCTGTCTGGGTCATGTCAGCTAAATATACAGACAAATACTATGTATTAAATAAAAGACATAGTGTGTTGGGGTGGGAGTGAACGCTGGCAAATGTTTTGATCAGCATTCATTCATGTGTAGAAAAGAACCTGGAGAAGATCAATAACCGCACGTCCAAATTCATACAAACTGGCCATGGCCAGCATCAAAACATTTAAATGGTAAAAATGGTAAATGGACTGTACTTAAATAGAGTCTTTTTATCTGATCAAGATATTCAAAGTGCTTTACACTACAATCTGTGCCTCATTTACCCATTCATACAGCACTCTACTATACCTTTACAAAGACTAATCAGTGCTTGAGATCACATTCATACACCGATGGGACACACATCGGAGTCCATGAGGGGTTCAATGTCTTGCCCAGAGACACTTCGGCATGTGACTGCTGGTGGAATTGAACCTCCAACTCTTGCACTGGAGGATGACTGCTCTAACCACTCAGCCACAGCTGCCCCAATTTAACTGAGCCTCTGTGCCTTTAAGACAGAGGCCAGCCAATTAGGCATGTAAGTGGCCTACTAACCAAAATCAATCATGGAAATCAGCACCAGGAAAGACAATACCTGGCCAGGAGACTGAAGTCTAGTACAAAACCTGCACGTGGCATTGTTTCATGTAGGTCATTGTTTGTTATATAGTCCTCAGCAGGAGATAAGAAGCCCAGTCCAAGCTACTCAATGGCAGGTAGCCAGCCTAATCCTATTCAATAAAATCTGGAAGGAATCTGGGGAGGGGTGAGTTGGTGGGGTCACACAAGGAACCCATTGGGGTAAGACTGTGGTTCTGAGGGTGCTGCATGTGAACCCAGGGAACATGCTTTTTTTGCCACAGGGAGTAGTTTATTGTTTCACATTCTCATTTTGTCACATGCATTCCAGCAGCTGTTTGCTCTCATCTCTCTGTCTTACTAATAATAAAGTTATGAACAAATATGGCCGCCTTGTTGTTTTGGAGCCATGCTTGAACCGTGTCTCTCCTCTGCTGCGGAGAGATGAATAGACTCCGACACCTCCGCTGCATGTGTTTTATGTTCATGCGCTCTGGACTCACTCACAGCGCATGAAACAAAGAGTGAACTCAAAGCAAGAGCAACACCTGCCCCCACTTTCCTCTTTGGTGTTGACAGCATTTTATAGTTTTATCGATGAATGTGCTCATTGATCCTGACTTCCTCATTTAGATAAAAACAATCAGCACAAATTGGTTTATTCATTTTTGTTTTGCTGATCAATTTGAATTTATTATTATTTATTGATTATATTTATTTTATTTTTCAGTATTAGTCAAAAATGTTTACAGTTTAAATAAGGATTTGTTTTTCATGCAAATTGATGCACTTTAAGTTTTTTTCTGTTACAGACTAAAAACAATGTTAATAATCTTTGTTGTAAGTTGATCTATATTTTATATTTAATGTTAATAAGGACACAATGTTATGCAGAGGTGTACTCATAATAATCTTATAGACAAATGATACTATTTACAGTCGAGTTGGAGGGTGCAAAATATTCACTTCTTCCTGGGGGGGTGTAACAGAAAATAATTGCTAAGCACTGATCTATGCATTGAACGTTTGAACAGCCGTCCCTGTCTGTGTACTGAGCCTGAAAAACATCCATTATGAACATTTTGAGTCGTTTTCTGTGTGGATGAAAGTATTTTAGGAACAATGCATATTTACAAGGATAATTTTGGGAACAACAAATAAAAAGATTGTTTATAAAAACACCATTCTTGTGTGGACAAGATTTAGCTTGTGTTAAATGCCATTGATATAGTTTTTAAAAAATGACATGCTCAGTACGTCTGGAGCTTGTTTACTTGCAGTTTGTTCCTCAGATGAATTACTTCCAAGAAATCTACGACGGCTCACCCAAGAAGGAATATTGAGGGATCTAAGCCGCTGGCCTCTTTAACTAATTTATTTTCTTCTACTGCACTAAATCCTCCCGTCTCCATATGTTAAGGGATGAAGCGAGAGGGGAGGGACTGTGGGTGAGGTGTAAGGGTGTGGATGGGGTGAAGGGCTTTTAGGGATTAGGCCATCCTGTCTGGACATATGCCCATCCAGCGTGATTATATGCTGGAAGGCCTGCTTTAGTATGGATGAAAAACAAAGTCAAACGTTCAGCCCTCGTCACCTTGTGCTCTGAAACAAAGTGACAAAAAAAAGTGATTAAGATTCAGAAATTTTTTTTTGTCCAAACAACAATATTCTAAGAAGTAAAGGGATGTTACAACAAACATATATATTTTATATGCACATTGCTTCATCCCAGAGTTTTAACTGAAATTTGTTTTATGTGGAACAAAAATGTCATGGAAGCTGCTTTGGCCAAACCGTGGAAATCCAATCATTTGAAAGTCTCGTGCAAAATAAAGATATGACGTGTTCACACTGTGTTACGGATCACTCAGCTCCCACCACAACACACTGAGCATGCATCAGGACACCACAGCACATTGTTGCAGAAAATCTGTCTGACTGTCGGCCAGTTCTGTGTTTTTGAAGTTGGTTGAGGCTGATACAGAAGTTTTCATCAGACTTTATTAAAGGACCTTTGTCAGTTGCATGATCACCCCCCCCCCCCCCCACCTGCTCCCCTCTCCCTTGTCTTTTTGTTAGCATTTATAATCCCACATGGCCCGTCTGCCAGACACCACAACACACAGAGCAAACAAGAGCAGAGGAAGCTGCGTCCTGAAGTGTCTGCTCCGGCCTTACACCACCTGCTGCTGCACTGCTCTCCATCACATGAAGGCCTTAGACTCACTGATGAGCAACGCACCTGCCTCTGTGTGTGCGTTTGCTTATGTTATATTTGGGGTCGTGAACACGTTTACACACCAGTCATTTGGGGACACCTTGGCAAGTGGGGACCAAAACCACGGTCCCCAATTAGAGAACCTTATAATCGCATTCAGCACGCTCCAAAATGTATTTTAATCCAAAAATCTCAAACGTCCCAAAAAGTCACTAAAATAGGTTTTTTTGTGTATGTGTATGGTTTCGCCCCTCGCCTCCCCACAAAATCTGTGTATACCTCAATGTTGTCCCTAGTGGGAGTGTGTAGAACTGCATTAAACTTCATAGGTGGCCTATGTAATGCCTGATGATAAAGAATCATAAAATAGAAACTTAAACTATAAGTAGGACCACATAGTAGCCCATGTTTTGCCTGATGTAAAAAATTTAAACAAATGAATGGGCACATGGATTAAGCAAAAATGAAAACTGTTCTAAAAAACTGATAAAAAATATTGTCTTTTGAAAGTTATAATCTTAGTGTCAGCAAATTAGCAGCACTATATTTTCAAATACTATTTTAACATGTCAAAAGCATTGTATACTAAATACTCTAGTGATTTACATTAACTTTTTGGACTTGTTTGCTTACAGTTTATTAAAATATATTCCTATTTCCATATCTCCACCTATCATGGTCTGTATAGCAATGTGCATTTAAGTAATTATGCTACAAAAAGTAAATTAACTGAACTCCTTGAATTGATCAATATGCATTTGCTGTATGTCATTAACATTAGAATATCCAATTACTAATTTATTCCAAATACAAATTTTACAGGTGATTTATAGTTGCTTTAATTCTTTATGAGTACAATGAAAAATCAGCTGTTGTCTATGTATTAAATATCTAAAAGAAAATGTTTAAAACAATAACAAAACCATAAATGAATGACAAAAAATGACAAAAAAGACAACTTGACCTTGATAAAATTTTATATAGCACCACAAAAAAGCCAATTAAATTAAATTACATTCAAACAAAAAAGATATATGTCCAGTGGTATATTGTGTATGGTCTAAATTAAAGAAATGTCATGGGATAGTTTCTTATCTTGCTTATTCATCTAGTCCCTTTTCTCACAAAATTGTGCCTTAATTACCAAGGTAACCTCATTATTAGGTTTACCATTTGAGAACCTGGACTACAACACAGTAAAAGAAACTAACAAGAAATACAAATAAAAAATATGACAGTGGTGATGCATAGTACATTATCACTTATGTCCCACTACATTTTGATAAATTTAAGCTGTCAAATTTATTTCATGAGAAAAATAGCAGAACAGAGTTAGACAATTGAATGAATATATTGACCATTGGCATTTGGACTTCATCATAGTATATATTTTTAAAGTTAATTATTTCTTTTATTTAGCTAGTAAATTTATTCACAAGGGTTTTAATCTATAAATAATTGCACAAGTCCAAATCCAACACTGATTGTGTACAGACCATCTGATATATTCATAGCATCAATGCCTCTGACTTCCTCTCCAGCCCACAGTCAGTCAGTCTAACAATAGCTGACCTACTTCAGGACACCACTGGCAATTTATTTTATCCATCCATTATCTTTTACTCGCGTCTTCCATTATGGGTCGTGGGGTTGCTGGTGCCTATAAACAGCAATCTCTGTGCAAGAGGCGGGATACACCCTGGACAGGTCACAAGCCCATCATAGGGCCACATAGAGACAAACAAGACAAACAACCATTCACTCACTCACTAACAGGGATAATAATTGTTACCAATTAGCATAACATACGTGTTTTTAGTCTGTGGGAAGAAACCGGAGTACCCAGATAAAACCCACACATGCATGGAGTGAACATGCAAACTCCACCCAGAAAGGCCCCTGGATGAGGATTTAAACTAGGGTAGCCTGCTCACTGAGAGGTAGCAGCCTTACCAGTTGTGCCATTGTATTGCTACCAATGCTAATTTATTTCTTAGCAAACATCCAAATAATTTATTTGTTCAAATGATCAACAACTGTGGTAAAAAAAATTGTTTGGACAGACAAAATCAAGGAGATTGCTGAATGTGGATTACTGGGATCCCACTCTGGAGCCAGGCCTGGGAGAGGGGGTCATCAGCAAGTGTCTGGTGAATGGGACTCTGCCTATGGGGCTCAATTAGTTTCAGTTCAAATGAACAACATGGGTTTCAGGAAATCATCATATCATTTGCTTCTAGAACAGGTAAAAGTTTGGTGCACGTCAGTCCTAAATGTTCAGCTTAAGCCAAATAAATCTTTGTACCTTTTAAAAATTATCACTTGAACCACTGAACAAATCTTTGTGAAACATACAGGAAATCATCAGCCTTTTTTCTTGTTGGAATTTTGATTACAATTTAGTGTGTATGCAATACATTTTAGGCAGCTAAAAAAATAAAAATTGACCTTCAAATTAAAAAAAACTAACAACGTCCCGCTACAATAAGGTAAATGCTTGAAATTTACAAGGTCTTTTAAGCTCCTATAGATGAAGTTGCTTGGTGAATTTCAGCTTCCTAGTTGCATGACAGCCCATGTGGTAGGTCTTCACTTGATACAATGTATTCAAAATATAATCAAATATAAATTATATTGTTATTTTTTTGGTGTGTCTGGGTGTTTCATGTTAATTAATATGACTGTTTATACAGTGGATTTTGTAATAAATAATAATAATAATAACTTTTATTTATAATGCACTTCACATTCACAGTGAATCTCAAAGTGTCACAAAAAGTGAACATCAGATAGCAGCAGGATAAAAGCAACCATAAAAGCAACCGAGAGCAAAACAACCAGGAGGATAACGCCTCAGAATGAACACATAAAAAAAAAACTTAAAATGCACAAAATGCTGATGAAATAATCAAAAAGGAACTATGGGTGAATTTAAAAAAAAGTACAGTAAAATGAATTAAAAACTGGGTAAAAAGAAAGGTTTTAAGACCCTTTTTAAAACATGTCACGGTCTGTGGAGCCCTCAGATATGAAGGCAGGGCGTTCAACAGCCGAGGGGCAGCGCAGGAGAAAGCCTGGTCTCCTGTTGTGCAGGATCGAGACCTGGGAGTGAGAAGAAGATGAGTGTTGGAAGAGCAGAGTGTGTGAAGGACAATGAGGGGTGAGAAGTTCTTTTAAATAAGATGGTGCATTACCGTATAAGCATTGGAAGGTGAGCAGATAAATTTTGTAAGTGATCCTGGCAGAAACAGGAATAACACAAACATTCACACAAAAATATTCAGATGGCCCTTTAAGCCCTTAGCAAGCACCTAGAACCTTCACATTCACTGGGATTCTATCATTTCCACCAAACTATGTCACATTAAATGTTAATGTGTCTGGGTGTTCCATGTCCAAAGTTATTTCTTGTCATACCCTGGTTTTTGTAATAATACAAGACCCAGGGTGCTACCTAATGACTTTTGACCCTAAGGACACCAAAAAAACGAATAAAATGCTTGTGGCTATTCAAAGCACACTCAAAAGCCAGTTGGATGTGCAATATTGTGAAAAAATAAGCACAGGACACATCTCGAGGCACTATTTGGCTCCATGAGGGTCCTACTCCTATCCAACAAAGGGAAATTTGTGTCACTCCGGACAGGAAATCACACTCTGCAGCTGCCACCCAGAGTCCAAGGACTCTCTGCGTACAATGTTGAAAAGGACCAATTGTAACTCCAACATTTTCACATGCTTTTCCATCACATTTCACACTGGATATGTGTTAGATGTGCTTCCAACATACCCCAGTTCAAATTTTGTAGCTTTAGCTACTTCCTATCACCAGCAACAAAGTCCCACAGCACATTTGAAGGCTCCTTTGATCCCCCTTATAATGCACCAGTCTGTACCAAGCTCACAGGGTATAAGTGCGACCTGACTCCAAGAATGCAATTCTAAAGTTTGATTTTTCTGCCTAGTTCACTTCAATACAATTCATTTTATTCATATACAATAGTCCCTTGTATATTGTGGAGGTTCCATTCCCAGATCCCCACACACTCTCACACACACACAATAAGTGAAAAAAACACAAAGTAGAGATAGTAGAACAAGTAGTAGTCGATGTAGTAAGTAGTAGTTTATTTTAGTATTTATATATCTACATTAAGGCTTTATAAACACTTCCCACATTATTGCAATATGCTATGTTCCAGTAACTGTTTGATCGACTTTGGCAACTCAAATCTCTGCCCCTAAAAGTAATTTTTATTTTGATTATTAATTAAAAATACGAGAGAAAATGTTATCCAGTCTGTGAAGTGGATGTTCCAGCCACAGCACACCGGGCTCGCTCACACGCTCCTGCCCAGGCTGGTGCTGGGTGAAGCCGACACTCCACCCATTTCACTCAGCTCCAGGCTGGGAGGAGAGCAGGAGAGGAGGCAGGGGGTGTGAGGACGGAAAGACAGGATGGTCACATTTAGACACAGACACACAGAGGTGCTACGTAGAATCCTTCTCTATTCTTCCTCTCATTGTCCCTCCTCAGCAGTGTTGTGCACTGAAAAACACCCCTTGTAGCATGTCCCACAAGGATTTAAGTGTCTTCAACCAACACATTCTGCGTCGCGCCCTGCAGACAGTGCACGTTATGTGCAGCATCTCCAGACAGCTCTATACAGCACCTGCACAACTACTGGTGTCTGAACTCCTGCATATATTTCAGACATAAAAAAAATTTAAAAGCTTACTGTAAAATAAATAAAAAATACAACACGAGAAATGTTTGATATGTTATTCACATTACATCACGTTTTAAAACAACGGCACTTATTTGTCAAAATAAAAACAGTGATCAAAATGTCAAAGACAGTCCAATTTACTTTGATAAAATAAATGGATGGATAGATGGACTGTCCAACAACCAAGAATAGAAGCCTTCAGGTGCTTCAAAAGGTGCCACTTTGAGAATGGAGCAGGAGCAACAACCAGGACTGGATTTAGCAGAGAAGAGTTCAGCTCAGAACCATGATGTGAGGGGAGGGGGTTAGGACATCTGACAGAATCAGAGTTGCTCTATTCACACACAACCTACTGTTGCTCTCCAAAACAGTAATTTAACCTAGTGTTTACAACTGTAGGCAAATATTGATGTTTAACAACCTGTTGAAATACACCAGATTCCAGGAAATGGTATCTCTGTTATTCAAAATTTTCTGTGGGAGAACCCACAGATCCCCACCCCCCAAATGAGCCCCACACACACTGCGGCCCACCCGCTGTTCTGGCATCAATCAATTTACAAATTAAGCCCTGAGTTTAAGCCTATAGTGGCATAAGAAACCAACCCTAACTATACGATTTATCAAAAAGGAAAGTGTTAAACCTAGTAGTCTTAAACCTAGCATTTACAATCCTTTAATTTTTTGAAAATCAACAGTGAGTCTTATCACCTTAGATATGAAAACAGACCGGTTTATTCATATTGCGCCTTGTAATTCAGTGTGCTTTGTAGTCTGAAAAACGCAGTAAGAGCTACAAAATTCAAAGTGGTATAACTTCCTTCTAGAATAACTCAACTGCTTCAAATCTACAGAGTATATTAAGCTTGAATACATGAAGGGGCTACACAGTTTCATGTCTGTGCATTCACTACAGCATGCATGGGGGACACTTAAATGTCCCATGTTAAGGCTAAGGAAACCCATGATTAGAACACTCTACGGCATTTTAAGGGTTGTAGAAAACATGCACTGAGATGAGAGAAGGCTTGTTGGATTTCTATTAACCAGGTATTTACAATGGTACAAGATCATCTTTGTAGGACATTGTTACGGGAAGCTGTGACCCAAAATGTTCTCGTATGCAAGAAACATCCTTCTTCCCTAAGTGCTTACAGAAAAATAAAGCAAGCTTCACATTCAAAGCTTTAACTTCCTTAAGGAATAAGCCAATATCCTAAAATGTACAGGATACATTAAACATAAACATATGAAGGAGCCTGGAGAGTTTCAGGCCTGCACATGCACGACATCATGCACAGAGGCCATGTCTATTTGCACTGTTGTGTGTGAGGCCTCCATTCACACACTCTGGGCTGCTCTGCGACTTCTAGGAAGCTCGCAGAGATGAGAGCGGGCTTGATAGATTTCTATTAACCAGATCTTTACAATGGTACAGGCTCATCTTCCTCAGTTACTCCTATAGGAAGCACAAAAGCCAAAATCACATGACAGGCCTTGAACTTTAGGGCCTTACAGCTTGCCCTAGGACAATGCAATCTGTTTCAAATTTCCAGGGTGTCATCAGCTGAGAGCTGCTCTCTAACCCAGAAAATTTTGTGTCTCTAGCTCCTATTTTCTAGGAATTATGGACCATCCATCACTTGTATTAATTAAAAAGTGTCAGGGTTTGGTGGACAGGAACAAACCCAGTAGTGCAGACAGGACTCAACTCGGCAGATTAAAAAACTAAATACTTTAATGACGAATAAAAAAGTAACAAAACAATAAGCTGATGTGGCAGCAACACTTACATAAACTAGAAGACTCAGGAGGGAAACTCAGAAGGGACTCAGGAAGCTCAGGAAAACTCAGGAGACGCAGGAGAACACTAGATACCCAACGAATACGACGCAACGAGGGACAAGACTGAACAGACGGCTTATATACAAGGACAGGACGAGACGTGATTACAAACAGCTGTGACGAGACAAGGGTGACACCAATTAAACTGAAGAGGAACACACAAGGGAAACACAGACACAAACAGAGCCCACCAAATGGTACCATCCTTACAAAAAGGCCTGACCTTTTGACATTTGGAGGGCCTGTTGACCCCTTAGGAACCTCCCAAAGGGTTCAAGCTCACAAGGTGCAATCAGCATGTCTCCAGTTATATCCTCTGAAAGTTTTGTGGTCCTGGTTACTTGCTGTCAGAAGTTACATTGCGATCATTAGAAATGTGTTGTATGTGGAACAATGAGTTCAAAACTCAAACCAGAAGCTCCAGTGAGACAATGTGCCAATCCTTGACACTTTCTGAGTGCTTTCAGTCTCGAACCGCAGTTTTTGATGCAGTTGCATTCTTTTATTATATTTTTTGGTTCAAATTTGCAGTTTCCCGCCAAAATGCTCATGTGACATTTTGACACCTTAGGAACCACCTACAAGATCTAAATTCACAGCTTAGGTTCAGCCTGGTGGAAAGTACTGGATTTTAAAGTTTGGTGTCACTAACTTGTTTCAGTGTGGAATTGTGGGTAATGATGTACAAGGCAAATATGGGTGTTTTGTTAGGTCACTAAACAAGGTCGTAGAAGTGCCAAAATCACAGAGTCCCACCAGCCTGAGGCCCTGATCAAGCCCACAAGGATTTTTTGAGCTGGCATGTTCCAGATAGGAATTCTGGGTAGTGGTCCGCTGGGCAATGAGGGTACTCGTTACCCACCTGAACAATCAATCAATCAAATCAATCAAACTTTATTTATAGAGCCCTTTCCAGCAGCCAAAAGGTGCACAAAGTGTTGCACAGTACAGAAATTAAAAACAAACAAGAATAAAAAATCAGCCAGTTAAAAACTAAAACAATTACAATTAAAACATAGCAAAATTGTCAAAGACCTACTAGGTATTAAAAGCCTGCCTGAATTAAAAGGTTTTAAGTTTAGATTTAAAATGCTCCATGTCAGTGATGGTGCACAAGTCCTGAGGTAGCTGGTTCCAGAGTCTGGGTGCGACAACCAAAAAGGCCCGGTCACCCCATCGTTTGTAGTTGGATTTTGGGACAGAAAGTAGAAATGTATTAGAAGATCTCAGTGTTCTCCTATATTCACGGACAGCTACAAGATTAGACAAATATAGTGGGGCAAGACCATTGAGAGCTTTAAAAGTGAATAATAAATTTTTAAATTTAATTCTAAATCGACTGGAAGCCATTGGAAAGAAAATAAAACAGGCGTGATGTGCTCACGTCTGGAGGTGTTGGTTAAAAGTCGAGCTGCAGCATTTTGGACCAATTGCAGTCATCTAATGGAGGATTGGGAGATTCCTGCATATAGGGAATTGCAGTAGTCGAGCCTTGAAGTTATAAAAGCATGGATGGCCTTTTCCAAGTCAGAATGATTTAAAAAAGGCTTAACTTTGGATAAAAGACGTAACTGATAAAAACAGCCCTTGACTACAGAGGATATTTGTTTGTCAAACTTTAAGTCTTTATCAAATGTCACTCCCAAGTTTTTAACTGTGGATCTGAACTTGGATGTCAGAGCACCAAAGTTACAGGGAGCATCATCACCAAAGAAAATGCATTCTGTCTTTCCTTCGTTTAAAAACAAAAAATTAAGATGAAGCCACTGTTTAATGTTGGCAATACAATCAACGAAAGGTGTGAGAAGGTTACTGTTTTTAGGTTTCATTGGTAAATAAATTTGTACATCATCAGCATAGCAGTGAAAAGAAAAATTATGTTTGGCTATCACTGATCCAAGGGGCAGCATGTACAATGTGAAGAGGACAGGACCAAGAATAGAACCCTGTGGCACACCACAAGAGAGAGGGGCAGTGGAGGAAGACAGATTATTCAGCATGACAGAGAACGTTCTGTTGGTCAAATAAGCAGTGAACCACTTGAGAGCTGTACCAGAAATTCCAACGTAATGTTGGAGACGAGACAACAGGACAGCGTGGTCCACTGTATCAAACGCAGCTGTAAGGTCCAGCAGCACCAGAGCAACGGGACACTTGACATCCATGGACATGGAAATGTCATTATGGACTTTTAACTGGGCTGATTCGGTAGAATGACTGGTTCTAAATCCAGACTGAAATGTTTCATAGATACCATGGTTTTCTAAAACAAGTTGTAACTGCATAAAAACAACTTTTTCTAAGACTTTAGATAAAAAAGGCAGATGCAAAATAGGTCTAAAATTTGATAAAAGTGATGGGTCTAGGTGAGGTTTTTTAAGAAGGGGCCTAACCAGAGCATGTTTAAATGCAGCAGGGACAATTCCTAGACGAAGGCAGGAGTTTAAAAATGTTAAAATACAGAAACCCACAGAATTAAAAACCTCTTTCAAGAACTTGGAGGGAAGAACGTCCAGTGGGCAATTAGTGAGCTTCATGTGTTGAACAACATCAGTGAGAGTGGCAAGGGACACTGGTTGAAAGTGTTCAAACACGACTGGAGCTACAGAGACAGCAGAGGAGTCAGGAGCAACAGAACTAGTGACCTGTCTGACTGAGGCCACTTTATCCTGGAAGAATTTTAGAAAGTTTTCACAGTTAGTGGCTGTGGCATCTGGTGAACAAGGTCGTTGGAGCACCAAACTCACAGATCCTGATCAGTATGATGCCCTGACTGGGTTCTGTGTGCTTTTTGTCCCTCTTCCATTCACGCTATGAATTATGGGTACTTGTCTTTTTTTTAATGGGGTCAGAGTTCCCCCCC
>NC_056511.1:45411706-45413052 GCF_014905685.2 Nematolebias whitei
ATTAGGGGTCGCCACAGCAAACTAAGTCGCATGAAGACTTGGCAGTTATTTTTACGCCGGATGTCCTTCCTGACGTTACCACAGCCCTCTGTGTGGAGCAGAGAGCTGCTGTCTAGGACACCCAGAGGAGCAGATGGTGGGGGTTAAAGGCCTTGCTCAAGGGCCCAGAGTGGGACGAATGAGGGTGGGGGCAGGTGTGGGTGCTTCACCTACCTCACCCACATTTTTTGATGTTGTCAGTACCAGGGCTTGACCGGCGATCTTCCGATCACAGGCCCACCTTCTCTAACCTCTGCGCCACCACTCCCGTATATATATATATATATATATATATATATATATATATATATATATATATATGTATATACTGTATTTCCGGACTATGAGTATGTATATAAACTTCATCTGAAGTCCTGGGTGGAATGTGATCTGTCTTGCAGAATTAAAATTCTGTGAGTAAATCAAAAGTAGATTTTTGTCTGATCTGGTTCTAGTTTACGTTGATTTTTATTTGATTGGACTTTTTAAATTATGTTTCTAAATGTGATATCCTCTTATGTTTCTATTTGTTCTCTGTTTCTGAATAATCCAGGGCTTATGGAGGAGTCTGTCTTTTTGTTTTGGCCACGTGTAATTATTGCTCCATCTTCAAAAACTCAGAGAGAAAAGAAAAGACATGCTAATGGAGACAAATACTAAAAAGGCAAAAATAAACAAGTAAATGTTGATGGAAAAATTATGTAGACTTTGATTACAATTTAATTTGACTGTTTGTTGAGGGCAAACTGGACATTTGTTTCTTTCCAAACTGGGATGGACATAGAGAGTTGGAGAACTGCTGGAAGGAAGTGGTGAATAAAAACAGAGCGACAACAGAGACGTGGGTTTGGAGCAACACAAGCTTTAACATCTAATATGATTTTTAATTCCTGTCTATCATCAAATCCTCTCCTAAATACCAAAACCAAATGCAGCTATAGATTTTTAATTTTCTTTAAATTATTATTATGTTATTATTATTATCATTATTCCATTGATGTATTTTAAAAGATTCACCTCAATGATAAAAACGTTGTACTTGCTGCTCGTCTCCCATCGCTGAAAATCCCGGTGGGTTTGCAGCTGCTCTGCCTCTTGCAGTGTGAAGCAGCCATTTTGTGTCAGCCAGGCGATGTTGTGCGCTCACAGTGAGATGAACAGCTGATCAGAGACACACGGCACAACAAGTCCATCCCTGACAAAGAACATTACACGAAGAGATGCATTTAAAATAAGTCGAGGCGTTGATGAGAGTTTACCTGTGATCGTCAGTAAAGATTTCAGACTTACACCCCCCCCCCCCCCCC
>NC_056511.1:45413152-45417585 GCF_014905685.2 Nematolebias whitei
CACACACACACACACACACACACACACACACACACACACCCACACACCATGGTTTGCTTATGTCCAAATTGGGGGCGCATATTTTAACTACCTACCTTAGGGGACACCCCTTTCTGAATGGGTTAGGGACAAACTGCTATGTGATTTTTTTTACTCTAAATTTACAGAAAACAAATGTCACCTGAAAATTTTGTTTAAATCCTTTTTTGATAAAATTATTTTTTGCCTTCACATTGGGGACCAGGGAATTTTTAAGTCCACTTTGGGGACTTGAGTGTTACACAGATACACAAACTGATTAAAGTCACCTTTGGGTACCTTATATCCCTTTGGGGACTTAAGATTTACACAGATACATAAACTGGTTAAAGTCACCTTTGGGTACCTTATGACCCTTTGGGGACTTTAATTCAATTCAGTTCAATTCAGTTAATTTATATAGCACCAAATCACAACAAAGTTGTCTCAGGATGATTTACAGGAACATTCACATACATAGAAAAGCCAATTAGTAAAGTTCTTCATCTAAGAAAGTTTTATACAGTTTTACACAGATACACAAACTGATTAAAGTCACCTTTGGGTACCTTAAATCCCTTTGGGGACTAGTCATTGTTTTATCTACAGCTATTTCAAAACATATGTAATATGAACAAAACAGTGTACTACAAATATGCAACCTTGTATTAGTTTATATTGACCTGGCCAGTTGTTCTCGACTTTTGAATTGGGGAAACCTTGCTTAATACAACCCTAAAAGAAATGTTGCACAATATACTGTACAAGCAGCAATGCAAATGTGAAGACATACAGAAAGTACTCTAGATCATCAAGATTAAAATTTCCTTTTATCTTTAAGAACTCTATTGTTTAGCTTTGTGCCAAAAGTAGTTTTTATTTTACCTTAATTTGGTTCATAGATCTGTTATCCAGTCTGAAGTTAGATAATCTGCACAAACTCAAAGACCACTGTTTGAACCAATTCTGAGCCACTTCTGTTAATGTGTGATCAACTCTGTTTTAGTTCACACAACATACTGACATAGTTGGGCCTCTGACATTGATGTTTTACATTTTACTTCTGCTCAAACACAGCACTTGCATATGATTTTTTAATTGAATATTTATTTATTGAATATGTTTACAAGATGTTTTCCCAAAAATGTATTCTTCTATATCACCCTCTTGAAATAATTTTTTTTCAATAAATGAAAATCATAAATAAATGTATTTTCATTTTTTATATATATAAATTCTTCCTAATTTTTTGTAGTTTAATTTTTTTAACTAGTTACCAGCCTATTGGATTTTATGGACCTGCTTCAGGCTACAGATGATTGGTTAAATCACTATGTTTTATATATCAAAATATTTTTTCAAAATGTTTAACAAATTTATAGTCTTATTTCAGATTTGTTTAGTATTAAATCATGTGAAATTTGAGACTTAATGTCAGCCCAAGAAATACAAGCAAAAGAAAAATAATTCCAACAATAAAATGCTTAGTAACTTTTTTACTAAATTTCAGAACACTGTTAAAATGCTCTGCAGTTCAAATAAACATTGGAAAAGAGCATGAATCATCAGGACAGGCTTTGGGCAACAAAAATACACTTTCACTGGCTAAAAAGTGTTTTGTATTCAACATATTCATTTCAAGTATTACATCAAAACAAAAACTACAATCATTATTTGGCACACAATTCAATTCACACATTCAATTTTTGATACATTTTTTTTAACACCAGTCTAGTTTCAGTCCTTAAGTGCATAGGGTTCTGCATTGATGCAAGTGTCTTTACCAACAAATAAAAAGATAGTCTAATAACTTTTGAGGTAATTTTCAGTGAAATTGTTATGAATAGTTAGTACCTTGTCAGCTGTGACATCCATCATAGAGCACAAAGTATGTAGAAAATAGACGTCTTTGTCAAGGCTAGGCAAATGGTTAACAAACAAGGTGTTTTTTTTATTCTATAAAACAACTTTCTCAAAAACAACACACTTGTGTCAAAGAATGCTACATTACCTAATATTAAACCCTTAAACTTTTGGATGGCACCATTTTGTTAATAAAGTTTGTCACTTTATTCTCAGTCGATGTCCATATTACTATGCATATGTTTGTGTGCAGAGCATAGATAGACCATGCATATACTACTGATGCGAAGGCTGCTGAATGTATTATTCTACCAGAAGATGAGCAAACTTTTGGACTGACTAAACGTACTTATCAGTCAGATTGATACATTTGCCACTTCATCATTACAGGCAAATAAAAGTTTATGCTCAGCATATAAACTGAAAACAAACTGTCATGCAAAAGTGCATTGAATTTAATTAACTAATGCAAATTCTTTCACATCTGTGTGTTATTTTTGAGGAAGTAGTTTTGCAAGTCTGAAAAAGAAAAAAGAAAAACTGGTACTCATTTGGCTACCCAGTAGCCTAATCCAGATGAAGACATAAGTCTTTCTCCATACTCTGTGATCCATGACTGATGTTTCAGCAAATAAGATACCAACTATTGAAAACTATTTTGACACATTATCACTTCAAAAAATGTTCAGATGATCCCTTTTCTGCTCAAACCTCAAATATTACATCAAGAAAAGCAGCAGAGAAGAAAGAGGAGGAAAAAGTGCTATCATTAAAAAAATCTACATACTTGATTAAATTTAATACAACATGTCAAAATGTCTAAACTAGGCTGAAAATCACAAACAACTATAATAATTCTTTGGCACAAGCCAGTCTCTTCAAGGCAGTGATCCGGTTTCTGACAATTTTTTACCCAGTCCAGTTTCTGTCCTCAAGTACATTTGGCTCTGCTTGATGCACTGAAGGAAGTGTATTTTCTGAGGTACCTTGCATGTGTGGATGAAATTCATCATGTGTTTTTCAACCGCACGAACCTCTGTGTCTTCCCACTTATGTTTAGCATTCCCCCGGTTGCCTGTGAAGAACAAATGTAAAGACCATACTATTTTAAAAAATCAGTGTTTATCTAAAACATAGATGGCATACATTACTTCAGAACACTGCAAAAGCTGTGTATAAAAATATTGTATTCATGTTAAGAAAACCCCCACCCTACATTAGATTTAGAATGGGTTTGGACAAAATGGATTCACAGTTGAATATTCAAATATTTTTACTAAATTACTAGAACTGTAGTCAATAGGTAGAAAGAAATTGTTGATGAAGATGATCATCATCATTGATGCTTCTGTCTGGTATCAGTTTATTGTAATTTTTCTCTAAGAATTCAATTGCAGCTCACATGAGGCAGAGAGGTGACAGCATGCTTGCAAAATGTAATACGTCTGCATATTTATAATATTTGTTTTTCAATTATCCTGGTTTTTTTTTCAATTCAATTCAGTTTATATAGCACCAAGTCACAACAGAAGTCATGTCAGGGCACTGAACAGAAACATTCATATATAAAAATAATAATTCAACACTATTTATCTGAGGAGCAGACCGTTTAAGTTTAACTCCATTGCAGAACTCTCATCTTGAGCAAGCACAAAGGTGACAGTGGTAAGGTAAAACTCCCTCATGAGGAAGAAACCTTTAGTAGAACCAGACTCGGGACATGCAGCATCTGCTTTAACCAGCTGGGTTTGGTAGGAACAGGAAGGAGGAACAGATACATAATGGCAGGTCAAGAATCACATGATAGAAATAGTATCAAATGAAAACTATTCAATTTTAACAATTCATTTTAAGAAATTAGGTCAATTTGTCCTCCAGTAGTCTAAGCCTATGGTAGCATAACAAGCCAACCCTAACTATAGGATTTATAAAAAAGGAAAGTCTTAAGACTAGTCTTAAAACTAGACAATGTGTCAGTCTCATGGACAGAAACTGGAAGTTAGTTCCACAAGAGAGGAGCCTGATAACTTCCTCCCATTCTGCTTTTAGAAACTCTTAAGAACCATGAGTAAGCCTTCATTGTGAGAGCTAAGTGCTCCATTAGGAAAATATGGAACAATAAGATCTCCAACATAAGATGGAGCTAGGTTGTTAAGGGCTTTAATTTAATTTATTTATTTAAATTAGGACAATACAACATGTCAGCAGTTAGCATCAATGTAAATATGCTAGAGTTAGCACAACATCTAATTTTCATTCGTTGTCCTATGGCAAGAACAAGAAACAGCCCGCACAAAGAGTAGAGAATAATACAAACATCACCTACTGTATATAATACAACATGAAATTATAATAAAGATATGATGCCATAACAAAATAGACAATTACCTACATATGAGTGCACCTCTGGTTAGTTCTCAGTCAACATTTCAAAGAGTTTATAGATTAGAAGTAAGATTTTGAATTAAATTTTGGACTTGACAGGGAGCCAATGGAGAAAAGCCTATATACATATATATATATATATATATATATATACACATATACATATA
>NC_056511.1:45417685-45427963 GCF_014905685.2 Nematolebias whitei
ACGATGCACAGGGACACGATGGACAGGGACACGATGGACAGGGACACAATGGACAGGAGCACGATGCACAGGGACAGAATGCACAGGGACACGGGACACGGGACACGATGAACAGGGACACGATGGACAGGGACACGCCAGGCCTTTAAATCTTAAAGCGTTGCTTGTGATTGCAGCTCGTCAGAATCACATGGGACACACTTAGATACACATCAGTAAACACACATGCAACTTCAAACCACCACAGAGAAGACAGAGAGGACATGTTGGACAGAGATGACTTGTTGGACAGAGAAGACAGAGAGGACATGTTGACAGAGATAACAAAGAGGACAAGTTGGACAGAGAAGACATATAGGACATACTGGACATAGAAGAGGGAGACAACATGTTGGATATAGAGGACAGACAGGACATGTTGGACAGACAGGACATGTTGGACAGAGAGGACATGTTGGACAGACAGGACATGTTGGACAGAGAGGACATGTTGGACAGAGAGGACATGTTGGACAGAGAGGACATGTTGGACATCCATCGTCTGCAAAGGGAGCAGCTTATCTTCCCTCCACAGCTAAAATGATCTTCTCAATGAGATGAAAGCGTCTCTCCCTCATTTCATTTTTAATTTCTCCAGGCAGTTTGTTTCGTGTGTGTTTCTGTGTGGACGAGAGCAGGAGGTGGAAGCTCATTGGCCAGGAGCGCGACGAGTCATCGCACGCTTCAACCAATCACACGAGGCTGACGGCGTCATCTCAGGCCCTCAGCAACAATCCCACGATTTACTGTACGCAGGAGAGAACTGCTCTCATCCCTTCTCTGCCAGCACTTCTCTCACCAACAAAGGAATAAAATACAGAATTAAAAATGTATTTGGATATAAAATATTAAAATAGTTTATTTTAGCAGCAATTAATGTGTCTACACTGTTCTTTTCACCAAAAGAGGCACCGGGAAGTCTCCATTCTGTGCAGAGCAGATGTTTTAATTAAATGTTTATTTCATTTTCCAAAGAAAGAGAAGATGTTTTTTACTCTGATTTATGGATTAATTTGGATTATACAAACCTTTCATGCGTTCAAGTATCACTCTTTATTTCTTTGTTCTCTGAACTCGTGGGCATTTATCTGCTGCCTTTGTTGCCAAAGTAGAACTAAAGGATTAAGCAGGCGGCTCCAAATGAGCGTTGTGCACTTTGAACAAAACGAGGAGACGAAGACCATCTTTATTTTATAACTCTGGAAGCATCCAGAAACGGATCAAACGTCAAATCTACTGGTTTAAAATCTGCGCATTTAATTTCATTGATTAAAATGTATTTTCTCTCTTTACATGAAAAAAATAATTTAATGATTTTGCTTGATTATTTAAAAACATAAAGACAATTTGTTCAGTGATAATGATTTTTTAAAAATTAACAAACAAGTTAATTTATTTCACATGGTATTTTTTATACACTCAATAAATTTTAACAAAATTTAGAATAAAAAAATGTAAAACTAATTTAGTGTTTCTTTTAGTAACAAAGTGTTTTTGTCGATTTGATGTACATTTCTGAGGAACTATTATATTTTATAAATATATTCCTTGAGTTGACCAAATAAAATTCATCTTGGAAATATTGTCTCTGCGTCACGGAACAAAAATGTCCCCCAGCTACCTTGGATAAAAACAGGAAGTGTCCTTTTTAGTTGTTGCATTCATTTGTTGTTTTCCGTTCCGGTCCTCTGATGTGAACAGATTCATCTTGTGCCACCGTCTGCTCCTCCACACTCAAGGTTACATTTCACAGCAGGAAAAAAAGGCTGAAGCCTCATGACAGGGAGCAGGGCGGACATTTTATAAATCCCAGAATGCACTGTGATTGCTGAGTGCACGTTTTACTTCTTGTACTTTATGGAAACACTTTCAGTCTGAAGTAATAGTTAAAAACGTAGGCATGGTTCGGATCGTTCAGCTGGCCGGGCCATGAAGTTCTCCTGGTTCAGCTCTGAGGCCTCTTTCACAAGGAAAACGGGTTTTATTTTATTTTCCAAAGCAAACTGTTGTTTGTCACTTCTCAAAAATATCCTCACAAACATGATTATTTTCTAAAACGTTTTCATCCACATGGAAACACCGAAAACAAGCTGAAGTGCTGCAGTAACTCTGCCAGGCCTGTATGTGGCGCTACAGCAGAAACAGAAAGCAAAGAGCGGAACACGTGCACAAAGCTCACCCATCAGGTACGTCTGTATATATTCAGGTATGCATATATATATATATATATATATAAATATGTATATAGATATATATATATATATATATATATATATATATATATATATATATATATATATATATATATATTCAGGTATGTCTGTATATATTATGATGTATTGCAGAAAATGGACACTTTTCAGAGATGATGTCCAGTGAGGGACAATTTGAGGGAAGAGATTTCTTTACACCCTTTTCCTCTTTTTTATACGTACACTTGACTCTGCAGTGATTGTTTTTTTGTATTTTTGACAGTTAGGTGAAATTATTTAATAAAAACATTTTTGGCTTTAAATTTTTCAACCTTATAGTTTTCAAATGTTGTGCTCAAGCTGTCCACATGGAAACACAATGATGGAGTTTCAAGTTTGTTTGTTTTTTTGTACTTTGGAAACTGTATTTGGAAAACACTATGAAAGGGCTCCTAAAATGTTGTTTCCATGTGGACACAAGGCTGTTATGATATAAATTGTTTACATATTCAGAAAACACTGTTGTCATGTGGACAGACAGGGCCGGAGTCACATTTGCCTGATGACTTCTGTAAATCCAGCATCTCTAGATGGACATTTTCACAGGAAACCCACAACCATCAGAATGCACCGTACTTTCAGGCCAGCTGCACATCTGCACAACCAGACAGCTGTAAAAAGATGTCAGCAGGAGAAGGGGGTGGAGCTTGGGGCATGTCTTTGAGGCGCATTGATGGTCTCCGACAATGAATTTCTTGCCTGTCCCTTGCTGTGATGATGTGAAACTGACGGCCTGTTCTCATCCATCTACATTAAAGTCCGAGTCAAACTTTGTTTGTATGTTTGTTTATTTTTTTGTCAACACGTCGTTGTTTTGTTTACCTGCTCACCATGAAACGAAGCCCAGATGAATACAGAGATGGAGAGCGGGCAAAGGAAGGGAGGAAGGCTGTGAATAGGCAGCGTGAGCGGCATGGACAGCCCCTCTGTCTCTCAAAGACACTGCAGCAGCTGCATGCAAGCGATAAGAGCAACCATTCACAACCAAGACCCCCCCCCCCTCCACGACACCCTCCTCCTACACGCAAACACACACAGTGGTGAACATTTTTCCTTTTTCTCTATCAAACACATGCACACACATCAGTCTCTCTGTATATATATACACATATATATATATATATATATATATATATATATATATATATATATATATATATATATATATATATATATATATATATATAGTAACCCCCTTAAAAAGGAAGAAGCGGGTAAAGATGGATGGATAGGTACAAACATGTTCCTCCATAAAACCTAAAGTTAAATAATAATTGATGAGATCATCATAATTTGAGAATTAAACAGATTCTAATAAGGCCTTATAGTCCGATCATCTAAAAAAATAAAAAACGTAAAATCCATAACAGCCACTTGGTATCTGGTCCCAGGTCTAGTCCCAGGTCTAGTCCCAGGTGTAGCCCCAGGTCTGGTGTCAGAATGCATGAATGCCAAGTAATTAGGGGGTCCTTCCACATTTAGCTCATGTTGCAGTTTTAGCTGATCTGTACTCTGGCAGAGAGCCACGCCTGGCCTGGCTCAGGTCCAGGTCCAGGAGCCACAGACACAACAGCCACGAGCTAAACCCCAGAGCAGAGCAGCCGCAGGGAGACGAGCCAAACTGTCGCAACATAACTGAGACCTCACCGTTTATCAAAGATCAAGAAGAGTGTAGCATCCTCCACCACCCCTCCTCCTGCTTCTCCTGCCTGCATGTGCTCAAATACATGCACGCACACACACACACTCGTGTCACCACCTTCAGCTCACACCCTAATTGTTCGCAGCCCCAGGGGTTTAATAACGAACAAATTGCGGTTATTGGTGAGCAAACAGCGCAGTACGGAGGTGGGAGCGCCATCGTTGCAGCAGTGAAGGGAGAGAAAGGGCATCAACCAATTTAATTATTATCTCCATCAGTCTCAGGCTACAACCGGAGCAGCAGGCGGAACACTGCCTACGCCCACAAGAACGCTGGAATAATGGCCCCATCGTGACGACACACTGCACCACCGGTGCAGGTGTCTAACACAACCTGTCCACTTTAGCATCATTTCATCTAAGACTCTCATTTTCCAACTCTTTTCTCTTTTGCTTTTCATCACGCTGCCTTTGCACACTGCCCAGTCCAAGTTCATCTACCCGCCATGTTCCCATAATGCTTTGTGGCAGCTGCAGCCAGATTTATGCACACAAGTATTGATTTTCTTCCCATTTTTTCTCTTCGGTGCAACCCTTTATTTATCCTGCTACACCGAGGCCCTGGGTGTGAGGAGAGAAGCAGCTGGCAGACTGTGGGAGCATGAAGGGGACTCATCACAAGATTCTCACCACAAAACCTGGATTTATTTATATTTGTATGTTATTTTTCTGTCAGCCGCACTCTGCTGCAGAATATAATCCCGCTGTGCGTGGGATGCATATGAAGGTTCGTCTTCCTTTATGCAAACACTTCATTCTCCACAGGCCACCTGACCCATTTTTCTATTTGAATAACAACGCTCCGGCCACTCGCCAGCAGACAGAATGACAAACACTGGGAAAAAAGACAACATCCAGCCTGTCACGTGTCAAAATCCCAAGCTTGCCTGCCAACAAAGCAAGGCAGGGAGAGACAGGAGTGAAACTGGAGCGAGAGAAAGTTACTTATCCTCTTTCTTCCTCTACCTTTCATACCCTCACCACGCAGAGCACAGTGAAGCTTTAGCTCGACTGGCTCAGCCAACAAGTGAGCAGCACACCTTTAATCTATCAGACTACCTGTGGGATGAAGATTATATGCAGTTTTACAGATGCTCAAAGCATGGCAGCAGTGATAGCTCTGAAGTTAGACTGAACGTCATCAAGACACTCACCCTGCCACACCTGCTGGAAACTGATTCAGGATCTCGTATAATTTATTTCATTGCATTTATTGTTTATTTATATGGGGACAAGTTTAAAGCGTTAACAAACAACATTTATAGCCTGGACTCATTTGCAATGCCAGCCCCTAGATGGGACTTTAGCAACAACAAAGAAACAGTTTAAGAATAATAAAACATTACAGTATTAAAACCATTCCTAAAACTGATCAAACTAAGGTCATTAAAACTGTGGCAGTTTTTCATAAAACTGGTTCTTTCAGAAACTGCTTCAGTCTTGATCTGATCCAGTCAGAAATCCTTTTCAAATCTGTAGGATGGGAATTCCAAAAATCAATCCCTAAAAGGCTGTTTGACCCACGTAAGTCTACAAAAATGAACCCCACAGATCCCACGGTCCGCTCCACGAGTTCCTGAGCTGCCACACTGAGCACCCGAGGAGCCGGTCCACTTAAACATTTAAAAATAAGTGTAAGATTAGAGAACTAAATTTCTTCATGCTAGTAAGAACATAGTGGTGTGATCTGATGGGCTATCTGCCCAGCTGAGACCAAGAGGTTACACAACACCTGAAATCACTGCGTGCATCAAACTGCAGCATGAAATGATCAACTGTCTCTAATTAATCTCAGTGTACGCAGATGGGGGAGAGGCAGGGCAGCCGACTCGGGACCCGAAGATCCCAGGTTTGATCCCCAGTCGTAGCACACCTCGTGGTGTCTCTGAGCAGCACCCTATCCCCAGTTGCTCCCCGGGCGCTTTCAATAGCTGCTCACTGCTCCACCTGGTGGTGGATGGGTTAAATGCAGAGGTCCAATTTTGCTATTGTCTGGGAACATACAATGATGACAACACATACACATTTATTTATTTTATTTATTTATGTGCTTCTGTTACTCTGCTTACCATCTTAATGTGTTTTTCAAAATTTTAATGAGCTTTATTAACTGTTATTATTAGGACAGTATCATCATAGTATATTAAGGCATAGTAAAACAATAAACTGAGCTGTTTGTGAGGACAAGACTCGGCTGTGCACCTACTAGTAAAGGACAGGAGACTCTCTAAAGAAGCAAAATGTTCATTTTGTTGTCCAACTGTGACGTCACACTGGAACGAGGCTGCAGCTGGGCCGGCAAGCTGAAGACACCTGTCTCCACCTTCGCCTCCATCTCCAGAGTGGAGGGTTTTACCAATTGCTGTTTTTCCCTTGCCCCCCCTTGGAGCCAAGCCTGGCGGTGGCACTAGGGCAAAAGCTTCCAGGATGGACCAGCAGCCTGTCCCTCAAGGGAAGCATGACCAGATGGTGACAAGGTCTCCAACCGAGCTCACCAGTGCACATTCCAGACGGCCGCAGCGAACAACAACGTCGCCCTGCTGGCCTACAGCATCTCTAAGAGGCTGGAAGAAGCAGACCTGCTGGAGGAGACAAAAAGCTCTCTCTGTAAAGCTGCTGATGCCATCTTAAACATGGGCCACCTCTGCAGTCTGTCTGTCCCGCATTGCCGCCTGGATGACCATGATCCAGAGGACCACTTGGCTCCGCCTCTCACTATCCTTGTCCAAGAGGCTGCAGAAAGACCTGCTGGAGGGCCCCATCACCCCAGAGGTGCTGTTCGGGGCCAACTTCAGGACCATCCTTGAGAAATTGCAGAGGTCCGGGGAGGTCTCAGAGACTGTACACCATCTGGTGACGTCACAGTCCTCCTCCCGCCCCTCCGGCCGCTGGAGGGACCACCGTGGCCAGCAACAGCAGCAGAGGCGCTCCACAGCTGCGGCAGCGACTTCACACTCAGCTCCTCCGCCAGCCACCTCCACCAGGGAACAGCTCCTTGAGGGGAATGTGTGTGTTTTTTGATGAGGTATGTTTTGAAATAAAACAGAAACATCTCTGAGAGTAAAGTTTCATCTGATTCCAGCCTGACTGTCAGATCAGCTGAGCTCACAGCTGCCTCTCTTCACACTTTCCCCACACAGAACGAGCCAGTAACTTCTAAACAGCGTTTTAAATGGCACCGCAGTTCAGTAAATATCACAAGACACTCGTCTGCCACGTCAGCTAAATGAGCCCGTTTTTATTTTCTGCCTTTTTCCGTCATCTCACCGTGCAGCGGGAGTAAACGTTTTTTTTCCACGACAGCTGCAGCCTCCACCGAAATGGCGTTTTCACTCAGAAAGCGCTCACGCCTCCTCTCAGTGCGCGCCGGCTCACCTTAGCTCTAACGTGAGACCGCAGTCTGGGCTCAGCACAGAGGCACACATACAACATTTTTCTGTCGGAGCCCCCACCTTGGGTTCCCCCCACAGAATCTCTGGAGCGGGTAATGGCAGTAAGGGTTTTTAGCCTGGTTGATGTCCATGAGAAACATGACACACAAAATGCGTGCCCGCTCTCCGAGCGTTACTCAGAGTGGCAGCGAGTGTGTTCCCTGGACAGATGGACGGTCCGTCTGATCAGCAGGGGTTACATGCTGCAGTTTCGCAGCTCAACCCCCACCGTTCAGAGGGATTATAGAGACGGTCCTGTCTTCTCCAGAACAGAGCTCATCTCTCCAGTCAGAAGTTCAGGAATTCCTGATGAAAAACATGATTTCCAGAGTTTTCCAATGGAGAGGAAAATACGGGGTCTTTTTTCCTCCCACTACTTCCTGGTTCTGAGAAAAAAAACGGAGGGATGAGACCCATTCTCGACCTGTCCATGTTCAACAATTTGATCATGGAGAGAAAATTCCACATGCTGACAATCAAACAGCTGCTGGAGAACTTCACCAGAACGACTGGTTCGCCTCCATAGATCTGAAGAGCGCATAATTTCACATTTCCATCATTCTGAAACACAGGAAATTCCCACGTTTTTCTCCTCCAGGGGATTCCGTATCAGTACAACAGTGTACCGTTCGGTTATTCCCGCGCCCCACGCATGTTCTCAAAATGCGTGGAGACGGCTCTGCAGCCGTTACACATGGCAGGAATGAGAATTCTTTTTTTATCTGGACAAGCTGCTTTTATTAGATCAGTCCAGACAGGAAGCAGCTGCGTAGACCAAACGTTAGCGTTACACCTGCTAAACCTGGGTTTTCTATAAACTGGGAAAAGTTCCGTTTGCCCGTCCCAGATGATTGTTTATCTGGGAGTGGAGCTAAATTCAACCACAATGAGAGCCCGTTTATCACAGCCGAGAGCCGAAGCTCTATCAGCTCAGCTTTGCCGTGTCAAACCCTTCAGCGTAGTGACAATCTGCCTGTCATGCAACTCCTGGGATGATGTCAGTGGCCCACATCGTGGTTCTGCTGGGCCTACTTCACATGAGACACCTTCAGAGATGGTTTGCCCGCCTGCGCATAGATCCTGTGCTCCAGAAGAGGTGGATTATCTTTGTGCCCCCCTCCGTGAGAACCGATCTGAATCACTGGGGAAACCCTCTCATTCTGTCAGAGGGAGTTCCCATCAGCAGGCCTACGTCACACGTCTCAGTTTTTTACAGACGCATTCCTGTCAAGCTGGGAGGAATGTTTCTGTCCCAAGCAGTGGAAGCACAGTGGCTGGACCACATGTCACTTTACATAATGTGCTAGAATGTTTTCACGGTCTGAAACATGACTCAGCATTTTGCCCCCCGCTGCGGGATCAGCATTTTCTGATCCACACAGACAACAAGTGACGACAGTTTACATAAACCGTCAGGGAGACGTGCGCTCAGCCCAACTGTTATGCATCACGAAACAGCTGTTGTGTTGGGCACACAAAAACCTGCTCTTCATCAGAGCAGTGTACATTCCCAGCGTCCTGAACAGGCGAGCGGATATCATGTCGAGGGGCGGTCCCCACCACAGAGACTAGAGCTCCATCCCGAACTGATCTCTCGGTTTTTTGGAGCAGGTTTGGCCGAGCAGCAGTGGATCTGTTCACCACATGGGAGAACTCCCAGGCAGGACGAGCAATCAGGAGTTACCCAGAAATAGGTCAGCATCTTTGGGTCTGTTTGCTGAACACATCCATTTAGAAAAAGATGGGCCTCCCACAGGATGTGGTGCGTACGTTTCAGGGCACACGAGCTGCTTCCACCACAACGCTGTACACATCAAGTGGACAGTTTTTCAGCGCTGGTGCGCAGAGAAAGGCGTGGAGGCCATCTCATGTCCATTAGGTGGCGTGCTGTCATTTCTGCAGCAGCTGATGGACAGAGATCTAGCGTTCGGGACAATTTAAACTTATGCTGCAGCTATTTCTTCCTGTCATGAGGTTTCTCAGTGACAGAACAGTTCTTAACCATACACTGAGGAAGCGTTTTCTGAAAGGTGTACAGAGACACAGAACTGTGTCACGTCGACTAGCTCCACGGTGGGACCTAACGATGGTCCTGTACGCTCTGATCGCTCCTTCTCAGCCTTTAGATCAGGTTTTTTTTTTATTCTGTCATTAAAACAGCCCTGCTGTTAGCTTTGACGTTGACAAAGAGAGTGGATGATTGTCTGCTCTCTGTTGCTCCCTCATGTCTTAGAATTCAAGCTGACAGCAGCTCAGCTGTACTGCGTTTTAACCCTGCTCTGAAAAACACCACAAGCTCATTCAGATCGAGAGTGATAACCTTGAATGGGTTTTACCCTCCTCCTCATAATTCTGAAGAGGAAGCAACATCTCACCTCCTCTGTCCCATGCACGCGTTTTAGTGTTTCATGGCGCACACATGGCCACACTGCGCCGTTCTCAGCGTCTGTTCGTGCATTACAGGGACAGCTCTACAGGACGCCCTCTACCCACCCAACGCCTCTCACACTGGTTGTGTGAGACTATTTCTGAAGCTTACAGTTCATCTGGACTGGATCCTCCAGAGAATCTCAGAGCACATTCCACCAGAAGGTTTTCATCCTCCATGGCTCTGCATGGAGGGATGACAGTGGAGGATATTTGTATTGCGGCTGCCTGGTCATCGTCATGTTCAATTGTTCATTTTTATCTATGTGATGTTTCTACTTTCTCCATGACCCATTCTGTTTTCAGGGTTCTGACAGAATGATTATTATTTGTTTCATGGAGCCTCACTTTTGAGCTCACACCTGCCTGCATGCAGTCGCAGTGTGAGATATTTATTATCAGTCACAAGTTCATGACTGCTGATTTTA
>NC_056511.1:45427973-45430989 GCF_014905685.2 Nematolebias whitei
TCATCCGTTGTTCCTATTCACAGCAGCAGGTCTGCTATCTCAGCCTTTTTTTCCTCACCAGAGATCTTTTCTCCGGTGCGCTCCTGCACATGGAGCACGCAATTACGCAGCGCGTAATTACGCGCACAGAAGGCTGAGTGATGAAATGTGTTTTTGTGAAAGCAGGTGCTTCATGTTGTGTCTGAATGGACCCAGTGAGGCATAGACTACATCCTGCTTCGCCTTTAACCCACCAGCAACAGCTCTTAAAGGGCAAAGCCTATACGAAATAGAACGTTGGTTACGTACTGTTACCCCAGATTCTATGAGTAAAGGCGGAGCTCTTTAAGCTCTGGGCCTCACTGGTTCCTAAATGGCTGAAGAAAAAAGCTATTTGGGAGCCGATTATCTGGTCTCACCATAATTTATACGGACTGGGGGTGAGGCCCACACAGTAGGTGGGCATGGACTAAAGTTTTCAGTGCTGCGCTGTGTGCGAAGGGATAAACCCATCAGTGATAGCCTTAAAGGGCTGCACCTATACTCAGAATCTGGGGTTACAGTACGTAACCAACGTTCTCTCCACTACTTAAACTCCATGCCCACACTCAGATTATTGTATATATTATTATATATATTATTATATCAGTTCAAGATTATTAAACCCCTCATGGTCCTTGATTCTCAAGCCATTCATAGTTTCATGCCTGAACTTCAAGCCTTGTGTTTTGGACTACGACCTCACGCCTGCCTCTTGGATGTATCTCTCTGCCTGCCGCTCGTCTGGTTTTGCTCTGCTCTTCTGACCCTGGTACGACAACATTTTCTGGCCCTTTGACTCTGGATTTTGGATTAGCTCTTGCATCTGTTTAAAGAACTCTGACTCTCCATGCTTGACCTCTGCCTTGCTTTCTGGATCACGACCCTACCTCTTCTGGATCCTCTCCCTAGATGCAGCTGCAATTATAAATGAAACTGTTTTCATTTTTTTACTCTTGTGTGTTGTCATTCTGAATCCAAAAGCCTGCTTTTGACATTAACAGTATAAATTACTTTTTCTCTTTCTATTTTAGAAGCTTAATATCGCTAAAAAGGGTTGATTTATAGTATATCTCCTTTTTAGTGTAGATGGTCATCTTGGGTTTTTGATTTACAATCAAACTCTATTAGGGATGGTTCTCAGCTACCAATGCACCAAATTTCAGCTGAATATCTTTTAAAATAGCTGAGTTATCATATGTTTTTCCCTTTTAGCTAAGGTGGCCATCTTGGATTTTTGAAGTGCTTCAGGAATGTATAACAACTCACTCTCAGCTATCACCGTACCAAACTTCAGCTCAATGTGTCAAAGAATGACTGAGTTATGGTCAATTTTGGGTTTTCTGAGGTAACTGTGGCAGCCATCTTGAACCAAAATGGCTCCAAAAGTTAATCAGTGTTTTGCTCAGAGACCTCCCCTCTTGGTCATGTGACCTCACTGTGACAGTTAGAGGCTGTTCACAGTGTTTCTCCATGAAATAAATTGTAACTTTATTTGCAACTTACGTCACCATGGTAACTCGAAATGCCAACAAAAGTAACAGCACACATCCCGACACCGAGCCAGTCGTTTTGAAATAAATTTGTGGGGGGGGGGGCACACGTTGTGGTTCGGGCCGCATTAAAATTGATAGAAGAGTAAGACCCGTGTCAGGGGGGCTGCCTGAAAGAACTTGAGAGGAGGAGGTTTCCGAGTTTAGGTTTCTGAACCGTGCAGTCAGCTTCCCTTTGAATGACACCGTCATGCACGTGACGTGTCTGTGAGCCAGGCAAACAGAGACCCTCAGGTCGGAGGGGGTGAACTGAATCTGCATAAACAGATCATCTTCTGCAGTTTAAAGTTTCAACTTCACACTTTCCAGTTTTCCCTGGGGAAGCAAAACATCCCAAATTACAGAATGTATGTTTAGTTACTTTTTTAGTTTAGTTACTTTTATTGTTTGTTTGTTTTGTTTTTGTTTTTCTGTCTCCTGGAAACTGAAAACCTGACCTCTCAAGTCAAGAACCAGCTGCAGTGTCCTTCAGAGCCGTGGAGACGACCACACTGAGTCTGGATAGACACTTTCAGAGAAGACTGCACGTATTCGTGGAACGATCAAAAGTTAAGCAACAAGACTATGAGTCTCATTTTGATTTTATTACGAAACGTCTCATTCAGTGCACCTTTCAGTAAGACTTTGGAGCTGAAGTTTCCGTATGTGACACGATGTTTAATGGAGGTGGTGGAACTGCAGAGCATGACGAGGAGGAGGAGGTCGAAGTTTTATCAGTTATGCCTGAATTATGCCTTCTAATGTCATCAATAGTTTCTTGTTTCTCAACTTAAATGAGAGAGACCGCTCTCGTCCTGGTCATGTGACCTCACCGTGGCAGTGCTCAGAGTCACTTCAGTCCTTTTCTTCTTCCATCCTGTGAATTCAGCTCAACATTAAGGACCACATTTGGACAGCTGAAACATCTGGAAGCAGGGTTTTTTCTGTCCTGAAAGCCCGTGAGAAACTCGATTCAGGGACTCCTAAACACATTTTTCACGTGAACAAAAGGATGAAACAATATAAATAAAAATAAAAAATGTATGTAGTCACAACAAACTATTGCTGTGTGGATGGGGCCTTGTAGAAATGTTCAGCATAATGATGATGACTCTGTAAAGGTCATTTACACAGACTATTAAACCAACACAGCACAGCTTGGTCTTTGTGCTCCTGGCTCTGTCTGGGGGTGGGGGAGCGTCATACTGGCAGAAGAAACAACTCCAACACACGTTTCAAATGTCAACAACCATGAAAACTGTAAAATGTCCGAGCGGGCCCAGCTCAAAGCCAGATGTGTTAACCTTCAGCGACGAGTCCAGTTTGTCCATTTGACGACGCTCAGGCAGAAACAAAGAACACAGGAGGTAAGATGGAGGGACGAGCAGCGCAACGACTGATGGCCCATGAGCCTTTGCTTGTTTGTGTGCTGAATGAAAACACCTCCCTTGTGTTAGTGTGCACGT
>NC_056511.1:45431089-45435092 GCF_014905685.2 Nematolebias whitei
AGGGATGGATGGATGGATGGATGGATGGATGGATGGATGGAGGGATGGATGGATGGATGGATGGATGGATGGATGGATGGATGGATGGATGGATGGATGGATGGAATGGGATTTGAACATCAACCTTCTTGCTGAGAGGCAACAGTTCTACTGATCCACCGTGCCACCCAACATAAGATGATTTTTACTTTAAAACAATGAGTGCATTCTTTCAAAAAGACAATTCATATTAATCAGGTCATAAAGGAAAATATATTTTTAAATATCTTCTGTTAATCTGCCCGGCAACAATATAAAACTCCACAGGCCGTCATGCAGTGAGTGACAGCAGCTCCATCTAACCGGGCTGCTCCGTCCAGAAACAAGTCCATTATTCATGTCTGAGACAGAAAAGCTACATTTCACAAAGTTTGGGGTTTAACGTTCAAGTGTTGATAATGTTTTAAATTATTCAGACCTGAAATGTTACTGGGGGTCTTGGGGTTGGACCATCTTGTGTTGGGATGTCCCTCACACATGCACACACACAAAGTGCACCTAAACTTTGTGTAGCAGAGAATGAGGGAAATGGACAGTGCATCACAGGACGTGTGCACCGAGACGTGAAAAAAGACCACTTGCTCATGGAGTCATAGGTTTCTGTCATCTATTATTTACATTAAAGGAGAGCCGTGGATTGTTGGCAGAAGGATTGTTCTGACAGCGATGGCTGCGCATGTGAAGGCTTTTAAATAAAAGCCCTCATTTCATAGTGCTAACCTCTCAATAAAATCTCAATAGTAGAAGATATCTCAGTGTATGTCTTTTAAATTATTTTCAGCTACTAATAAATCAAATTCTGACTGACTGATTATAGATCATTTGTGTTAGCCAAGATCAATTTGTTGTGGCAGCCATCTTGGATTGGAATGACTAAGTTATTCAGTTGTAGACGTACATCCAATGATTACTCTCTGAAGTGTCATTTAAATCTGTCCAGTGTATCGTGAAGTTTTTTGCTAACAAACAACATGCCAACATTTAATGCTACAGTTTGAAACTAGGAATTTGGTCAAAGAAAAGCCCTTGGAGCGTGTAGAGGACTTCCAGCCACAAACTTGTTAAATCTTGGCTTAATATTTAAAACTGACTGAATTACAGTTACTTTTCTTATCAGTTGGCTGTCGCAGCCATCTGAAATGTTGTTGGCTCTAAAAGATAATCAGTGTTAGAGATACAGTAACCAATTATTTCCTAAAAGTTCCACTAACATCTGTTCAATAGGTTATGAGGTTTTTTGTTGTTGTTTGTTTGTTTTGATAACATCCAGATGTCACTGTCCACATGTAATGGACACATTTTAAAGCAAGACCTTCTCTTAGCACTCAGACTACAACTGCTACTTTGACTACAGGTTTACTTGTGGTTCCTAGAGTTTCCAAAAGCAGAATGGGAGGCAGAACATCAGTTCTCAGGCTCCTCTCTTGTGGAACCAACTTCCAGTTTCTGTCCGTGAGGCTGACACGTTGTCCAGTTTGAAGACTGGGTGTAAGACTTTCCTTTTGATAAATCCTATAGTTGGGGTTGTCTTGGGTTTACTGAGCTATCCCTTAGTTAAGCTGCTATACGTTAAAGCTCCAGTATACTCGTGTGGACCTTTTTCCGCGCGGACTCGACATGCACTGTCCACAGAGGGTTGAGACTTCATACTCGAGCGTCCACCCTGAGCGGCTGCAGAGCAGCTCCGCAGACAAGGGGCGTTTACCTTCGGGACAAATTGAGGTCGCTGATTGGTCATTTGCTGACACGCCTACTGGATTGATTGACAGACAACCCCCCCCCCCAAAAAAAAAAAAAAAAAGAAAGAAAAAAAACAAGAGCTGGCAGCCCCAGCTGCAGCAGTGTTCCTTGTTTATTTGTTGTTAATAAAAAGATCTAAAAATAAAAAGAATTAAAAAAACAGGGAGCGCTGGCCCTGCAGCCCACACATGAGACCAGCCCACCAGGAAATCTCCAGACCCTCCCGCAGCTACGCGGGACCTGAGTTTAATTCGCTCGTGACAAATTCCTTCATTTTTCTCCATTTCAGTCATGGAGTCAGCGGAGGAGGAAGAGATCACTGCCTCTTGGCAAAAGAACAAAAGAAAAGGCCAGATCAGAGATGAAGAAGGGGAATTTAATACATTGGTGTCACATACAAAACAGTCCGTCGCTGGGCAGTTTATTGTGCGACACCGAGTATGCATCCGCGGTCGTCAAAATTGAGCTTTGCGCGGACATGCCCTGCGGGCGAGTGCTTCGACTCTAATCCAGTACGCGCGGACCTCCGCGGACTGAGGTACGCCTGAGTATACTGGAGCCTTTAGGCTGCTGGAGGACAAACTGACCTCATTTCCTCTTTCTGCTGATGGCTTTACTGTCTCTACTCTTCCTGTTTGTATTTGTAATAATTTATATAATAACATGTTTTATTGTCTTTCCTCATATAGAAAGTACATCTAGACGTGTCATTCTGTGTTTGTCTGTCTCTCCTTCCTGTCCTCTCAAACCAGCTGGTCGAAGCAGATGGCCGCTTGTCCTGAGACTGGTTCTGCTGGAGGTTTCATCCTGTTAAACGGGAGTTTTTCCTTTCCACTGTCTCCTTTGTGCTTGCTCAGGATGGGAGACTGTGATGAAGGGAAGATCCTGCTGCTTCTTTAGATAGAGAACTTTTACTGATTGTTTTTTTTACGTACTGTATGTGAATGTTTCTGTTCAGTGACCGGAGATGACTTCTGTTGAGCGCTATTTAAATAAATTGAATTGAATTGTTTCTGCACCAAATTTTATGTTAGTAAAACTGTCTAAAATTGACTACTGGTGAGTTGTAGCCATTTTGGGGTTTTGAAAGGTCAGTTAGCAGGGGCAGCCATCTTGAATCATGATGACTCTAATGATTCCTCTCGGATGGTTTCAGTTCAATTTGTCCAGCCGTTCACAAGATGATTTGGTAACAAGCAGACTGGCACTCATATACACGCTCAGGCAAAATACATAATTGTCTGCCTTCATCTTTCAGCAGCAACCACAAAAAGGGAAATATGACAAGGATTGTAAATTCTCAAAAATTTTGATTGCCACAATTTTAGTTGACCCTAAACCTATAGTACAGTTTAGTAACAGTGAATGTTCAGACACAAACCCATTCAAATGAGAAAAACCTGCAGTCCTATGTCTGAAAACATGCTGGCAGAAAAAATCCATTAGTCTGCAATTAAGAGATTGATATAGATTTCAACATGGTTGATTCTGCCTCAGCAGGCAAATGTGAAACGTCAACGAAACAAAAGCAGCCGCTGGCCCTCCACCCAAAAGCAGAGACATTAGCACAAGTCCATTGAGTTTGCTAAATGTCCCACATAAAGTGAATCTCCCCCCAGGGTTGAGGAACAATCACGCAGAAGAGCGTTCCATTTAAGTGATTTGAATGATCGGGTGCTGCAGTGCATCCTGTCAGCCAGAGAAATGGGTCGATACAGTGACTAAGTGACATGGCTGACAGCCTGAGCTCCTGTGGAAGATCCTGCAGAAGAAAAGCAGCACGACCTCACCAAGCCCAGCCGTAGGTCTTTAACAGCCACAATATAAACATAATCAGCACAGTTATGTCAAAGAGTATTTCTCATAAATAAAAAAACAACAGCTACATGTCTGTATTTATTGGCTGATGTATTTTAGTCTAACAGCACATTTCACAACCACAATTATTAAACCATCAATCAACACAACCTCAGTTCTGACAAAGTTCAGGCACTGCCTAGAATATTATTTTATTCACAACTCCACACAGTAATTTTATCATCATTATCAAATGTTTAAATTAAAAGGTTAGACCATTTTCAGAAATAAATAAGGTGTTTTTAACCTTAGCAAAATATCTACAAAGGTGCAGCCTCAGCCCGTCCTGAAACAGGTTTCAGGACGGGCTGAGCATTTATTTTGAAGTTTCTGGTAAGTTAAAAAGAATACAGATTATTAAAAATAT
>NC_056511.1:45435192-45441674 GCF_014905685.2 Nematolebias whitei
ATATATATATATATATATATATATATATGTTGTTTTTAAAGTGTTTATAAATAAAGTTGTATTGTATCTATCAGCACACCGTTCAAAAGCCTGCCTCTCTGATTGTATCGGGGTGCATTTGTGCGTCTCGCATGGGAAGTTTAAATGTTTGGAAAGAAGGCCTTACATATTTCAACAAGACAGTGTTTAACCTGGATTTACCTTTTTTTTTTTAGACATGTTGCTGCTATAAAATTCAATAATATATTTTCTTTCCTAAAAAATAATTTCTCAGTATAAAATTTGATATTTTAAATTTTTTAAATTATGAATAAAATAAAGGTTTATAAATGTTTCACATCAGTCCATTTTGATTTTACTTTACATTTTATACTAAATTCTAACCTTTTTTGGAATTTGCATCATAAAATCTGACCAAAGCTCTGAAACTATTATAAGAGTCTTACAAGCAAAAACTGAATCAAGAGCCAAAACAACCTCCATCAGTCATTAGACCGACAACACAAGTTTCCTTAAACATGCATGCACATATTTAAAACAATGCAACATTTACTGTGGTAATTAAAGATGGCATGTCTTACTTTCTGCATTGATTGACATTGTGTCTTTCTCCCAGGACACAACATTGATGTAGGCCTCCACTGAGGCAGGGATAATGCACTTGAAGACCGCCACATTGCCTCTCATGGCTTTTTGGTCCTCCACCCGGACAGTGTACGGCTCTCGTAAGACTGAGAGGAAGACAGAAAGGTGTGCAGTGTTTAAGCTGAGAAACTGTTAGAATGGAGCATTATGAAAACTGTCAAGAACAGAAAAAACCCAACTAACCAGCCTTGATGTGGACATCTTGGCTCCTGATTCTCCCTGAGGGGTTCTCCACTGTGCAATAGTAAGTGTTGTCGTGGATGAGTTTGCTGAAGCTGGAAGGGGGGATGTGGAAGATCTGAAGGGTGCCATTGGGGTGCACATGGCGAATCCCTGGCACATCATAGATCTCCTCACCGGTGGCCAGGTACCAGCGCAGTGAGACAGGGGGCACGCCTGCAGCGGGACAGGGCACTGATGTCCCTGTGGTGCTGGCAAACACTACCTCTTGCACAGATGCATTGACAAAATATAAGCTGGAACGTAGATCTTCACAGAAAACTGCAAGGAGAGAACAAGACCACAAAAATAAGTTGGTTTCTGCTTTCAAATAAAAACTGAAAGTTTAACAGCATTTTAATTAAGATAAAACCAAGCGCTGGTTTTGGTATCAACATGTAATACAGCCCAGTGATGCAAGGTACATAACTAGTATTTATGGAGTAAGTGCTTGGTATTCACCTGGTCCAAACCTTGTGCTTGGTATCTAGTTTGTACCAGGTACAAATCTTGTCGAGGTACACACCCAGTGCATGCCTGATACATACATATTTCATGGTATATACCTGGTTTGCACTAGATGCATAGCCTGTGAAAGAGCTAAAAGGACTACATGTTGTGTTGTTTGTGGTGGCACAGGTGTTCACATTTGTCCAACACTGCAGGTAAATCATGAGGGTTGTGGTCACATATCACTTAGATGAGCTGGGTAATTGCATCAGGTGCTGAGTTAGTTGGGTTACTTGCAAACTTTTCTGGTGACCGTCACTGGAGGCTCGTCAGTTTAGAAACGTCACTTTTGATCAATATCTTTGTCAATCAAACAGACAAACTTTAATGTGGATCCAAGTTGCTACAGCCTGTACTGGTTCTTTGGGGTTTATACTTATGGTAATCACCCTGTAAGTACTAGGTACACACCAGGTAGGAATCAACAATGTACATACCCAGTAAGTACAGAGAAGCAAGTCCCTTTATTACACAGACCAGTCCAACACAAACACGAATAAAACTCGGTTTTATAGCTTCTGTTCCTTCAAGGAGTCCTGGGCCTTTCTCTTTTTTCATTATGAGTAAAAATCTTAAGCATTACTGGGATTTTTCTTCAAAATACCATTTTTACTAGTCTAAATTTCATTATAATAACAGGTGCCAAGATAAACATCACCTTGTGTGATATTTAAAGCTAAAGGTCAAGTAACAAGCGCTGTTTAAAAACTGGACGTGCTATTTGAGTTACAATACTGCAGGAGCTCGTGCACCTACAGGATAGGGGAACTCTTTTGAGAAGCAAAATGTTTTGACGTTTGACTAAGAAGACAAAAGTTTGATAGGGAGGTGATGGAAGCCAGAACAAGAAAAAAAATCATCAGAAGAGGGCTCAGATGTCAACTTTCTCAAACTTACAGTAGTGCATAAAGCCTTACACCCAGTCCGTTTCACTCTGTGCATGGGATCACAACATCGAGACAGGCAAACAAAGACCCTAATGACCTTCAGGAAGAAAGGGGGTGAGATTAATCTGCGTTAGCTTGCTCAAGGAAGCATCTCGTGCAGTTTAAAGCTTGGTATTGCCCAGTCTTCAGTTTTCAAATACAGAAGTCCCACTGTTTGTTTATCTCGGGTTTTCAAAGTAAGGTTGGACATGACACCATTGGCTGATTGATGGATGAGCCATGGGTTGTTAATTTAAAATAAATTATTTTACATGATTTTGCACCAGGCAGCATGGTGGCGCAACTGGTAGAGCTGCTGCCTCTCTGCGAGAAGGTTGCCGGTTCAAATCCTGGTCTGGGCCTTTCTGGGTGGAGTTTGCATGTTCTCTCCGTGCATGCGTGGGTTTTCTCCGGGTACTCCAGTTTCCTCCCACAGACCAAAAACATGCATGTTAGACTGACTGGTAACTCTAAATTGTCCCTAGGTGTGAGTGAGAGAGTGAATGGTTGTTTGTCTCGTTTGTCTCTATGTGTCCCTGTGATGGACTGGAGACCTGTCCAGGGTGTCCCCCGCCCCTCGCACAGTGAATGCCGGACATGGGCACCAGCAACCCCCGTGACCCAAAATGGAATAAGCGGGTAAAGATAATGGATGGATTTTCATTTATCAGCTTTATCGTTTCTTCATGTCTCCTTCAACTGAAGACAAGGCCCAACGCCGGTGCTCTTCACTGACCTCTCCCTTTCTCTTTAAAATCCGTTTTAACTATCCCAAATCACGGTTTTGGATCGTTAAAAGCAGCTAAGCTGAGAAGCTAAGCTAACAGGCCGACCTCGGGAAAAACCTCCGTCTTGTCGAAGCTCCAACATCCACGGTTGAACCCCGTGCCTTCGTGTAAAAAGTTGTTTTTCTCTGCAAAAAGAAGCTGAGAACTTGTTTACTGATTTTTAATTAAAAGCTTTGTGTGAAAAATGCTAAAGAGCTCAAACCACACCGAGCGTCAGCCACTTTGAAAACCAAAAAACAACTACGAGAGACAGCCCATGTCACGTCAAGAGGCCGCCCTCCCATTTTTCTTAAAGAGACACGCTGCTGCTCCCTCGTCACGAATCCTTTGGTTTAAACAGTCTATACTGCCATCAAGTGGTCAAAAAAGGTACAACACAGAAATTAACTTACTTTTCTTCTTAAATTTGACAATAATTACTAATGTCGCATTTCAAACAATATTATTGTTCATCGCAATAATTTCTGAGACAATTAATTGCCCAGCAACATTTGTTATCGTGACAGGCCTAGTTGTGCTTACTGACCTCGAACCGATTTTATGTGTTACAACTGAACAACGTTCAAAGTTATTGGGAACGAGTTGAATAACGTTTGATTTATCTGACTGTTTTGTTTCGTTTAATGTGCCTTATAATCTGAAAAATACGGTACAGAAAAGAAATCCAGGATTCTTGGTTTTTTTTTTACATGTCCTAGATAACTAAGAATCTACATCAACATTTTCTAAATTAATTATTCAAAAGGCATACAAGTTTAAAACATATGCATGTATAAATAAGAAAACAGAAGTCATCAACCCATCTCATGAATGAATTAAACTATTTGTTAAGCTAAAGAAGCCCAAAATAAGCAGTAGTTATTAGAGGGGGGATAGAATCCCTGCAGAAAAAAAAGACCCCCCCCCCAAAAAAAAAAAAAAAATACAATTAAAGGTGAATCAGCATTAATTCTGAAAATGCCACATAATAAAAGATGTTGCATAATGTGCTCCATACACAATATGTGGTGAGGACAGTTCTCAGCTACTACCACACCAAATCTTAGACATTTTCCATGAAATTGGCTTGATCATGGCCATTTTTTCTAAAGTTAGTTGGGTGTGATGGCAAGCTTGAATGACATTTACATCCCCCAGACTTCTTGTTGTTCTTCTTGTTGTTCTTCTTGTTCTTGACCCTTTACCCAGGCTTGGGACTGACACAACAGATACACTGGCCTCTGCTCCCTCAGTTATAGATTTACATACAATAATTACTTTGTAAAAGCTTCTAAAAATGCATCCAGTTGTTCATGAAATATTTTGCTAACAAACAGACAGAGTTGAATACAATAGTTAAGGCAAAGTGTAAAACAACCTTCGTGTAGTCAGTTAGTGTTGCTGGGTCTCCGTCTCAGCTACTGCCACATAAAGCTTCAGAGACGGAGTAAGAGCCTTTTCATGTTGCTGCCGCGACCACAAGTTAAACAGCTGTACATTTAAACTGTGATTATTTTATGAATGGTTGATTTAAACATGTTCAGTGGTTCATGTGACATGTTGCTAATGTACAGACAAATTAACATACAGTACAAACATGGGCACAAAAAGCATTGCTCAGCATCCACCTCCCAGCAGGGCATAACCAGCATCAGTCACATCATGTAACCACTTCAGCCAGTTTAACTACATACTTCTGCTAATGTGGAACCCCTCCTCCTGTCACCAGTCTGCCAACCCCGCTGCCTGTGCGACAGCTGCCAATCCCCCCTCCCTCGAGACCAAACATTTTAGCGCTTCATAAATTCCTAATGAGCGTTCTGGAGTCAGCAGCCACTTCCACCCACTGGTTCTTCAACCTGTTACAACAAACACATGTTTGTCACATTTAGAGTGGGACTCACTTCACACATGCTGTACTCTGAGACCCGGACGTGTTGAAAGGTGAACGGCTGCGGTTGTCCACAGCTACGAGACTATGGTTTCATCTACAGGCAGAGAAAGCTTGGCTCAGGAGTGACCAAGCTGACAAGTCATGCCTTCATCACTTGTGAACAGCTTCTCATCCACTTGGTTGGGGATGACTCTAGGGCTGCAACAACGAATTGATAAAATCGATAAAAATCGATGATTAAAAGCGTTGGCAACAAATTTCATTATCAATTCGTTGTGTTGCGCGATTATGCATCTTACACGGCGATGCTGAGCCGTTTTATTCACCTGCAGAGTGTTGTCAATGCTGACTGACTGAATAAAGTTCGAAAAAAACAACAGCTCTGCAGCGTGAGTTGAACAGAGCGAGGGGGCGGGGGGGGGGGGGGGCAGAGGCTGTTTTCAAAGGAAATGAAATAAATTTTACAAATGACCGACTCAGAGAAAACTGTTCGACCCAAGTCCTCCAAAGTGTGGGAGCTCTTCACAAAGATAAAAACTGAGCAACATGCAGCTTTGAAAAGTGACGACACGACACGGGAGAACCACGGAGATAAACGTAAACATGTCGGAGTCACGAGGAGGAGGAAGGAGCTGCATCTGATACAACTCTTCATGTGTTGCAGGTGAGTCTCTACAATATTCACATTTGTTCACTTTCAAGAGAGAAAACGTAACGTCAGTCTCTCTGAAGATGAAGCTGTTTGTTTGTTTGTTTGTTTATCTGATTAATGACGGTGATAGAGAACGTGTGTTACTTTTTATTTAATTTAATTGGAACAAGCAGTGTTTAAATGTGATTTATAAATAAATCTAACACAAAGATAATAATTTAATGATTAAGCTTCAACTTTTAATTTGTTGGCAAAGTCTGAAGACACTGCATTGTATGGCAGGATGAATTGCATTTAAACAGGAATTAAAGTAATTTATTACTTCTACTCAAATGTGTGGAATTAAGTATTTTATGTGTGTGTGTGTGTGTGTGTGTGTGTTTAATTGCTCTTTTAGCTACTTTTGCCTGAACCTAACGCTGTAAGTGAAACAAGGCATGTCTTGAGTTACTGTAAATTATACTATAATACATATTTACTGTCTCATTCTAGAAAACAACAACAACAACAACATCCTTCATGATGGACAGACATCATGGACACCACAGCAGCAGCTGTCTTCACTGAAACATCCTGAACATGATCGTCACTGACATGAGGCCTCTGTCCATGGTTGAAGACGAAGGCTTCACTACAATAATCCACACTTTTAATCCAGGTTACAATAATCCACACTTTTAATCCAGGTTACAATAATCCACACTTTTAATCCAGGTTACAATAAACCACACTTTTAATCCAGGTTACAATAATCCACACTTTTAATCCAGGTTACAATAATCCACACTTTTAATCCAGGTTACACTCTTCCCTCATGGACACATTTTACAAAGTAGCTACATATTGTGCAGGTATAAATATACATTTGT
>NC_056511.1:45441774-45444049 GCF_014905685.2 Nematolebias whitei
TATATACACACACATATATATATATATATATATATGCTAGAATGAAATGCTAGAAAGTGTGTTACAAACTGTTTTTGTATTAAAAAAACAACAACAATAAAATGTTTAGAGTTGCTGTCGCACGTTGTCACTTTCAAGTTAACAAAGTTCATGCTCAGTCATCCAGGTACCAAATCCAATAATGCTCAATCAGTTCATCTGGATAGTTTCTTTTTTGTAGACTTTTCACCCTCTATCCGGAGGGCTTCATCAGTCTGAGGAGTTCCAGTAAACTGTTTTCCCACCAAGCATTAAAATCCTTAAGTGGACCAACCAGTTTGCTGGAGATAGAAGTTGCCATCATCAACAATGAAGTTAGTGTTCAAAGTAAGTTGAGGATTTTTCTCAAATATAACATCTTCAGATTTTACTCAAGGTGCATTCACACCAGCCATGTTGCCCTGAACTCTAGTCCGTTTGTCTAGGAAGTCCGTTTCGTTTGCGGAGGTGTGAACGCATCATTGAACTCTGACACGGAACAAAAAGGTGACTCTGGCCCGGTCTAAAACCTAGACAGACCGGGCACCGCTTTGCAAGCAGGAAGTGGAGTACAGCGCAGGGCAAACAAACACATATTTCTCTTAGCTCATCTGGAGCCGTCAGCTGCCTTGTGTGAAAAACAATATTCTCCATGGTCTTCTGTCTCATCTTCTGCTCATGCTGAGTCCATTTTTAAAAAATGACAAAAGAGAACTCCTAAAACCACTAAAAACTTGATGCCACTTCGTTTTTATTTTTATTTACGGGAGAAGAAGAAGAAGAAGACGTGTCTTCAGAGGTTTTTGTGTTGTTTCTTTCAGTAGTTCTTGGTGCAGCGCCCCCACAGGCGAGCGGGGGAACAGGTTGGTTCAACAGGTTGACTCAACTGCACAGTGCAGTGTGAATGCAAACGCACCAGCTCAAATGTAACAAAAGGTCATGAATATTGGTCCAGAACCGAACCGAGTCTACCGGACTATCAGCTGTGACAACGACCTTATAGTGACTACGGGCATTTTCGTGTTTGTCCAAATCAGTCAGCTGTGGTGACCATCTTAATTCAGGTTGACTCCAGAAGTTAAATAAATGTCAATGTAGGCTTACATAATTGGATTATTTTCTGAAATTTTGAATAAAATCTATTCAGAGATTCATGAGCTGTTTTACTAACAGACAAATGAACACACACTCACAAAATACCAGAGAGAGTTTTTGCTTGTTAGTAGCTCATTATGTACCCAGATGGTGAGAGCCAATTTTACGTGTGTTGGAATCAAAGTCATTACTGTGGTGGAACAGTCATAAAAGGCACCTCACTCTTCTCCAGACCAGATGTTGTGAGTTTGTCACCGTGTTGATGGCACATTTTTGTACTTAAGAAAAGCCGAGGCAAGCTGTTACTCTGTGTGATTACACGGATGTAAATGAACCACTTTCAGATTCTTCTGTATCATTACACACAAGAGGAGGCATTTAATGAGGATGTGGCACATGATTTTAGCTCATCGGCTTCCTTGTTATCACCCAACTGGAGATTGTGATTACATTTTTGCCCATGTTTGTTTGTGTGTATGTGGGTGTGTGTTAGTCTATTCCAAAATATTGTAGTTCAAGTTCAAGAATGTTTACAATCGTCAAGGGGCGATTAGTTTCACAGTCAGTAGGCACACAAAGCATCCATACCGGACAAGACATTGAGAAAATGCCAGTACAGAAATCACTGGTCGTTGAGAAGCCTGATCACTACAGGGAAGAATTAGTTTTTCCAGTCTGTCCGTCCGTCCTACATCTGGGCTGCAGATACCTGCGTCCAGATGGAAGACACCTGAACTCACCATGGGGTGGGTGATCAGGATCTGCCAGAATCAGCCTGGCCTTGTTCACTGACCTCGCCTTGTGCAGGTCAGTGAGGTTCTGTAGGGCTGTGCCAGCAGTTCTGCTGCACATCCTGACAATCCTCAAGAGGTTGTTCCCGTTTTTATGTTAACAATCCAAACCAACAGATGAAGGTGAAAGTTAAAAGAGACTCAATAAAACATGAATAAAACATTCTCAAAAGTAGAGCCAACATTAAAACTACAAAGCTTCTGATAAAAATACATTCTCTGGTGGGCCTTCTTACAAAGTGAGTTCACGTGTGGGTCAAAGGTCAGTTTGTCATCAAGAACAGTTCCCAGCTTGCAGGTGGCTGAGTGCAGCTGATGCACAGAGCTTGCGCCACCATGCTGATATATATACATACAGTATATAAATATAT
>NC_056511.1:45444149-45464372 GCF_014905685.2 Nematolebias whitei
TATATATATATATATATATATATATATATATATATATATATATATATATATAAGTATAAACATAAGTCATAATGGCAATTCCACACAAATCCATCCATCCATTTTCTTCCGCTCATCCGGGGTCGGGTCACGGTGGTAGCAGCCTAAGTAGGGAGGCCCAGACTTCCCTCTCCCCAGCCAATTGGTCCAGGCGTACCCCAGCCAGCCGAGAAACATAGTCCCTCCAGCGTGTCCTGTGTCTTCTGCTGGGCCTCCCCCCGGTGGGACGTGCCCAGAACACCTCACCAGGGTGGCATCCAGGAGGCATCCAAAACAGATGCTTGAGCCACTTGGGGCAGGACCTCCTCCCCAACTAGGAGAGGGCACTCTACCCTTTTCTGGCTCAAGACCATGGCCTTGGATTTGGAGGAACTGATCCTCATCCCGGCTGTGTCACACTTGGCTGTGAACTGCCCCAGCGAAAGCTGTAGATCACGACCTGATTAAGCCAATAGGACTACATCATCTGCAAAAAACAGAGAAGCGATCCTAAGGCCACCAAAATGGATCCCCTCAACACCTTGGCTGTGTCTAGAAATTTAGTCCATAAAAGTTATGAACAGAATCGGTGACAAAGGGCAACCTTGGCGGAGTCCAAATCTCACTGGGAACTAGCCTGACTTACTGCCGGCAATGCGAACCAAGCTCTGACACCGGTCATACAAGGACCTAACAGCCCGTATCAAAGGGCCCGGTACCCCATACTCCTGGAGTACCCCCCACAGCGCTCCCCGAGGGACGCGGTCGAACACCTTCTCCAAGTCCACAAAGCACATACAGACTGATTGGGAAAACTCCCACGCACCCTCCAGGACCCTGCTGAGGGTGTATTGCTGGTCCAGCATTCTACGACCAGGACGAAAACCACACTACTCCTCCTGAATCCAAGATTCGACTATCTGACGGACCCGCCTCTCCAGAACTCCTGAATAGACCTTACCACGGAGGCTTAAGAGTGTGATCCCCTGTAGTTGGAACGCACTCTACAGTCCCCCTTTTTGAATAGGGGGACCACCACTCCAGTCTGCCAATCCAGGGGAACTGTCCCCGATGTTCACGTAATATTGCAGAGTCGTGTAAGCCAACAGAACCTCACAACATCCAGAGCCTTAAGGAACTCCAGGTGAATTTCATCCACCCCTGGGGCTCTGCCACAGAGGAGCTATTTTACCACCTCGGTGACCTCAGCACCAGAGATTGGAGTGCCTGGCTCTAAGTCCCCAGGCTCCGCTTCCTCAGTGGAAGATGTGCCGGTGGGATTGAGGAGGTCTTCAAAGTATTCTGCCCACCGACCCACGACATCCAGAGTTGAGGTCAGCAGCGCACCATCTCCACTATAAACAGTGTTGGTGGCGTACTGCTATATAGTTAGAATTTTGTTTTGTTGCCTTTTGACTGCTTTCCATGTCGTTGCAATGAGTACCGGTATACTAAGAAGAGGTTGGGAAATGACAGATTTGTAACAGCTTTGATCCAACCTCAAAAACAACATCACATTTGTTTTTATGCAATATTCCATGTGCAGTCTCATGCTTCAAGCATGTGTTGTGAATGACTGTCGGAAACTAGCAGCATGTTCATGAGTGCAATCAATGATATCTTTCTACAATTTTAATAAAATCTGTTTTTTTTAACTTGTGGAATATTATACAATGGTACTTGCACACACACATGCATGCACACACACATAAACACACACACACACAATGTACAGACAAACAGACATTATTGCGCTGCCTTTGCTTTTTTCAGCATGGTGGTAATGAAGGACCTGCCCACCTCCACTACCACCTCAGCCTTTTCTGGCTGATTGATTTGTAAAAATAACCCCAACAGATAGACACAGAGGCCTCCCAGATCACAACAGTTCAGAAAGATAAAGTAGAAGAACATTTATTTTTTAGTGCATGGCCACAAAGAACTAAAAATGGGGGTAGGGGGAAAGCTCGAAAGCACTCCAAATGTGATACTATATCTAGGTCACGATTAAAGGAAAAAGAATGTACTGTATACAGTGTGATATGGTCAGAATGGGGAGGCACATTTGTGCAAGCATTGATCCCATCAACTGGTACTGGATGTGTCATGGTTATGGTTTTGGATATAAAGAAGAAAAACAAGAAAAAGAAGAAAAAGAAGTTGTTGTTTTTTTTTTACAAAACTTTATTTACACAAATAGTTAACACAACACTGTTAAAAAAAAAGGTGATCAGGACAAGCTTAAAATAAAATATTTACATGAGAATCTTGTTGTATTGTAGTTGTCTCTGATCAGAAATGTGCATAAAACCTTCTTAACCCCACAGTTTCACAAAATCCTCCAAATGTCCAGTGTCTCTGTGGAAGCAAAGCTCCAACTCCAGTCTGGCCTTGACGTTGCACTTCCACAGAGCCACGGCATCAAGTTGAGGTCCAGCCTGCAGTCTGTCCCTGTGAGACAAGTAAACAGACGTTTTTGCTTCGGCCACTAAAAAGTGTAAAGTTTGGGATTTAAACTTTGTGTCTTTGTTGTGATGTACTCCATTAATAAAAACAGATTTGGTGACAAATGTCAAAAAGGCTGAAGATCCACGTCATTAGATTAAACAGAGCTGTCAGCCGTACACAATCTGTAAAAACATGAACAACACTCTCAGACAAACTGCAAAAAGGACACTCGTTTAAAACCTCAGGATTGATGACTGACGAAAAAAAGAGTTTGCTGCAACTGTGCCGTGAAGGATCCTCCATTGAAGATCGCCAGTCTGTTTTTTTTTTTTTGGAGGTTTGTAAAGAGTCATCCACTGTGGCTTCTGACCTCCAAGCTTGTCATCCCACACGCTGACAGCTCTGTTGTTCAGAGTTCTTTTGTTCAAGATCTTAACACAGATCTTATAAAGTACTTTTGGAAACGTTCTGCACAGGTCTTATCTTTGGGTTTGTGTTGCGTAGCAGAGGACCACTGTCTTTGGCAACGTTAGGATACAGGTGGATGTCCAGGAAAGGGTCCATTAGGTCAGGGGGGCGATTCCCTGTGGAACACAGCTGCATGAGATGCTTCTCTCCAGCTGTCATCCTCTCCTTCACCAGGTCCAGGAAGCGCTGCACCAGTCTGGCAGACTGGACCCCAAGCAACAAAACCACCTCTCAGACGTTGGAGAAGTCTGGTATGGCCATCTCCACCAACCACCTCAGGGTCACCGTCCCAGAATCGCACAGTGCCTTTGACAGACCCAGCACTGTGCTATTACAGACGTCCATTCTCGCTTCACAGACTAGTAGTTTCTCTAAGAGCCACTGTAGAGAATTATATGTTTTTTACCTGTTTTGTTTAAAAAAGCAAAACATTTTGAAAACACTCTGATAAAACTGGAGCAACCCCTTCAACTTTAAAAGGCCAAAATTGGTTAGAAACAGAGCAGCATCCAGCCCCAACCTGCTCACATGTCTGAGGATGCAGCTGGCCACGTCCCTCCACACAGTGTCAGGAGGTCCTGTCAGGTACTTCTGGAGGAACTGTATTCAAAAAGTGGCTGTTCTGCTGGCCAGGTGGACAAGACCCTGTTCCCTCTCCTCTCTAAGTAAGAACAGGACCGACTGTGGCACCCAATGTCGACTGTTCCCCCCAAAAATCTACCATCTCAGACTGTATTTTTACTAACAGGCCTGGAGGTGGGTCTAAAACAGATTATTTGTGCCACAGTTGTGATGCACCTAGGTTGTTTAACACTAGTACTCTACCTCTGTAGGACATTTTAGAGTGCAGCAATTTCCATTTTTCCAATTTATTCTTGACCTTCTGTTCTACTTTTTCCATTTTTCTGTACTACAGCCTTATTACAGGCTGTGGCTGAGTGGTTAGAGCAGTCGTCCTCCAATGCAAGAGTTGGGGGTTCGAATCCACCAGCAATCACATGCCGAAGTGTCCCTGAGCAAGACACTGAACCCCTCATTTCCTCCGATGTATGTCCCATCGGTGTATGAATGTGAAAAAGCTCTGATTAGTCTCTTTAGAATGATTTGTTCAATTAGCTTTGTAGAGATCTAGTAGAGTGCTGTATGAATGGGTAAATAAGGGTACAGATTGTAGTGTAAAGCTCTTTCAGTATCTTGATCAGATAGAAAGGCGCTATATAAGTATAGTCCATTTACCATTTACCATTTATTCCCTAGATAGACACCAAGATTTTTAAGACCATCTTTCTTCCATGGGAGGTTTAGAGGGAGAACTGGGAGCCCTTCATGCCACTCACCCACAGCAAGGGCTGTGCTTTTTCCCCAGTTCACCCTCACAGCAGACAGGGTGGAAAAACTCTTAGTGACCTTGTTCAGTGTGTCAACGTCTTGTTGTTTTTTTTAATAAAAACAACAACGTCATCAGCGTAGGTGGATAAAACTATATTAATATTAAAATCAGGTAAAACAAAACCACGAACACTCGAATGGATCTTCTGAAGGAGGGGTTCCAGGGAGAGCACATAGAGCATTCCCGAGAGTGCACTGCCCTGCCGAACACCTCTATACACCCTAAAAGGAGCACACAGGCTACCGTTGACCTTCAGCACACCATCAACGTTACTGTACAACACCTGGATTTTGGATATGAAACCACCACTGAAACCGAACCCCTCCATGGTTTCCCAGAGGAAGCTGTGCTCAACATGGTCGAAAGCCTTTTCTTGGTCAAGTGAGACCAACACTGTGTTCAGACCCAATGAACTGGAGACTTCCAAAACATCTCAAATCTGGTAAATATTATCTACAATGGACCTGCTGGGGATGCAATAAGTCTAATCCCGGTGGATGACCTGTTCCATTGCCACTCTCATCCTGGTTGCCAGGGCCTCGGAGAGGATTTTGTAGTTGGTACAGAGAAGAGACACAGGGTGCCAACTCTTCATCTCCTGCAGATTCCATTTTTTGGGCAGGAGAGTGATGACTGCTCTGTGGCACAATAGCGATAGTGAACCAGTGATCAGGCTTTCATTGAAAACATCAAGCAGTTCTACTGCCAAGATGTCCCAGTAGGCCTTATAGAACTCCACCGTGAGCCTGTCGATGCCGGGAGATTACTGGCCTTGCATGCTTTAGAGGGCCTTGTTGAATTCCTGAAAACCTATGGGGTGCTCCAGGTCGGTGTTGGTCTCCTCAAAGACCTGGGGTAGTCCACTGCAGAACTCCCTGAACATCTCATTGTTCCTCTCGTATTCACTTCTGAATAACGAGGAGTAAAGCTCCACAGCCCTCCTCCTGATCTGGCTTGGCTCACTCAGCTGCCTGGTGTCCGACAACAGAGAGTGGATGAGCTTTCTTTGCCCGTGTTTCCTCTCCAGGCTGAAGAAGAAGCTGGAAGGAGCATCCATCTCTGTGATGTTCTGCATCTGGGGCCTGACCAACACGCCTTGGACCTTTGCATCCAGCTTTGTTAAATCTAACCTTTTAGATTTGAGGGCTTCAATGTGCTCTCGATTTCCTGTGGTTTCACTGAGGTGCTCTAGTTCCACTATATCGATCTCCAGATCCTTGATAGATCTGGTGAAGTTGTGAGTAACGTTGAGAGTGTGTTGTTGACACAGCTGTTTTATTTGAACTTTCCCAGGGTCCCACCACTGTTGCAGACATGTGATCTCCTTAAAACTAAGGCCATGAGTTAAAACTGAGTTAAAATGCCAGTAAGAAGAAGACCAGACAGTGCCAAATAGACTTCTTGAAGAAAAAGAAGAACGAGGACACAGTGTCAGACTTATTGAAGAAGAACAAGAAAAAGAGAAAGTAGAACAAACAGTGTCAAACAGACTTCTTGAAGAAAAAGAAGAAATGGCCAAGAAGCAGGTGATCATATTTTTTTGCTTCTGTGAGAGTTTGTCTCATAACGAAATGTCTCTGGAAGGATATTCAAGAAACTCTCAGTAAGTAAACATTCAATGCACATTTAAAACTGACTAACTTTTGGAGTCAACCACATTCGAGATAACCAGTACCACTACAGCTAATCAACCTTAGCAAACACACTTGCGTACAACTTACAAAATTTAGTAGATACTGAGAACAAACTAGATGTGGTAATAGCTGTATATCATTCTCAAACACTCACTCTGAGTGCTAACAATTTTCACAACATTCCACAATATCCCATGAGAGTATGTATTAAGATATTTTCAAGCTTTGACCCAAATGATTATAAATCTGTCATCTCTTAATTTAAGCTGTTCAATCTAAAACTCTGGCAAAGACGACAGACACCGTTAAAGAATGCTAGGCTTTTACTTTCTGCCTAAAAGGAACTTTCAGTGTTTAATTCTTGTTAGACCTCAGTCTGTTCCCTTCACTGAGATAAATCTAATAAAGCTGAAATCACATAAACACAATCTGTATTTTTGTGCAACATTACTTGAATATTCACTTGTGAATTCCAGACATATTGTTTAAAACTGTTTGCTTCCAAGCAGAAAGACAAGATGTGGGCAGCTGTTGGCTGTCATCGAGTGTGTTTGTGTGCACCGCTGTCACATGATCATCTCATTATTTGGCTGACTGGTAAAAGATGCAACGTACAAATGTTGAGCTGGGAGAAGAGTTGTTTAACAACAAACAATGTAGACCACCTTTAAAGGTCTATCAGAGAAACAAAAGCAGGGCAAATCAAAGGTTTTTGAGTTCTCTTCCATTAGTTGGTGAGGTGTCAGCCTGTTTGACTGATGAAATCTGCAACACTTATGTCAACAATTTGATTTTCTGTTTTTAATAGATCAAAATATGTTATGGTGGCACGTTGGAACAGTTGGTAGAGCTGTTGCCTCTCAGTAAAATTTGTCACCGGTTCAATTCCCAGCTCGGGACCATTCTGGGTGGAGTTTGCATGTTTTTCTCCAGGTATTCCAGTTTCCTCCCACAGACCAAAAACATGCATGTTAGACTGATTGTAGCTCTAAATTGTCCCTAGATGAGTGAGAGCGTGAATGGTTGTTTGTCTCATTTGTCTCTATGTATGGAGACCTGTCCAGGGTGTCCCTGTGATGGACTGGAGACCTGTCCAGGGTGTCCCTGTGATGGACTGGAGACATGTCCAGGGTGTACCCACCTCTTGCACAGTGATAGCTTGACATGGGTGCAAGTGACCCCCCGTGACCCAAAATGGAAGAAACGGGTTTTTTTGCCAAGAGGCAGTGATCTCTTCCTCCTCCGTTGACTCCATGACTGAAATGGTGAGAAATGAAGGAATTTGTCACGAGCAAATTAAAATCAGGTCCAGCATGGCTGCAGGAGAATCTGGAGATTTCCTGGTGGGCTGGTCTGATGTGTGGGCTGCAGGGCCAGCGCTCCCTGTTTTTTAAATTATTTTAGATCTTTTTATTAACAATATATAAACACAGAACACCGCTGCGGCGGAGGCTGCCAACTCTCGTTTTTTTTTTTTTTTGGCCTGTCAATCAATCCAGTAGGTGTGTCAGCAAATGACCAATCAGTGACCTTAATTTGTTCTGAAGATAAATGCCCCTTGTCTGTGGAGCTGCCTGCAGCCGCTCGGGGTGGATGCTCAAGCACAAAGTCTGAATCCTCTGCGTACAATGCGCACAGATTCTACACGACTGAAAGGATGCCCGAGTACACCCTGGCCTTTAGTTTAAGGCAGTGGGGTATACATTCCTTTGAGAACTGTTTGGCCTTTAATGATTCTCTGTTTTTATTCTTCCTTCCATTTCCTTTATGCTCATTTTCTTTGTAGGTAAATGGACTGTACTTATATAGCACCTTTCTATCTTATGAAGAAACAACGCTCTTTACAACAATCTGTCCTCATTTACCCGTTCATACAGCTCTATACTAGATCTCTACAAAGATAATTGAACAAATCATTCTAAAGAGACGAATCAGAGCTTTATCACATTCAGACACTGATGGGACACACATCGGAGGCAGTGAGGGGTTCAGTGTCTTGCCCAAGGACACTTTGGCATGTGAATGCTGGTGGATTCGAACCCCCGACTCTTGCATTGGAGGACGACTGAACTAACCACTCAGCCATAGCCGCCAGAGGTCACAGGACATCTGGTGTCTTTTACTGCACAAGATGGGGGGACACCCTGAACAGGTCTCCAGTCCATCACTGGGACATATGGACATGTGTCCAGTCCATCACTGGGACACATATAGAAAACCAACCGTTCACTCTCTCGCTCTCTCACCTAGGGACAATTCAGAGTTACCAATCAGATGCATGTTTTTGGTCTGTGGGAGAAAACCCACGCATGCAGGGAGAGAACATGCAAACTCCACCCTGAAAGGTCAGGGGGCAAACCTGTGACATTCTTGCTTTGAGGCAACAGCTCAGTTCTTTACTTTTATTTGCTCATTTTCATTTCGTTTTTAAATTGCACAAATCCTTACGTGCATCTCATAACGATCACCCTCCCCAACACACCCTCTCTCTCTCTTTTCATCACACCAGGCTATGTCTGTGTCCTAATGTCAGTTTTAACACAAAAAGGAAAAAGTCATGTTGTTCAATTATGAATCTCACACATGTATAATTGATGGCCTCCTTTTTTTGCACTGTCTGTCTGAGAAGCCCTTAGAGAATGGGTGGGTCTGTGGAACGATGGGGGACGGGGTCCTTAGGGGTGAGTGAAGTGGTTCTCCTCCTCTCGCTGGATGAAATAATGCTTGGCCCAGTCCCACATGTCAGCACCTATTGGTGGCCGGCCCTGGTGACGTCCTTTAACCGTGGACTTCAGAGAGTCCTCCCTCTGAGGAGTCCCTGCATCTCCATTTGGAGCTCAAGGGCACCAGACGGCTTTCAGTCAAGGAGAGTGTGTGTATGTGAGTGTGTCCAATGGATAAGTGTGTGGGGGTGGGCATTATTGTCTGCATCCCCATGAATATAGATGCAGACTTGGTGTCCAGGAGAGACATTCGTACAGTAAATACAAACAAAACCACACTGGTTTATTCTGTGGCATGTACCTTCTAGCACTTACATGTAATATGTTTGTTCTTACACAGCACTAAGTTTAAAAAAAGAGAGAAAAATAATTTTAAAGCCCCTTTTTCTAAGATCTTCTAAAAAAAAATTTTTTTTAAAGCCTCCAATCTTTTATGTTTTCTGTGGTATGACCCATGACCCTCTCTGACAGCACCAGTCAGCAGTTGCTTCCAAATAACCTTCACAATTTATTAAAGTAAATGTCTGATCAATACCCCTCATGCTAACACACAACGTAAAGAGGCTGCAGCTCTCTGATGTGTCCCGGCTTTTAGCTCAGCCACTAGACTTTTTAAAAAATTTTATTCAACCTTTTTTAATGCCGGTAGTCTGAGTGAGTCAAGAGGACTCATTATCAAGAGAGACCTGTTTCAGACAGACAACATGCAGTTAATGCAAAAACAAAAACTAGTCTCATAAAAACATTGTTACTGTTAGCTGCATGGTCCCATTAGACAGGCAGACAGGCAGACAGACAGACAGACAGGCAGACAGACAGACAGGCAGACAGGCAGACAGACAGACGGACAGACGGACAGACAGACAGACACATTGTTTTCTGTATGAACTTTCTGCAGCAGAATAACAAAAACAATTAGGATGGATTTCTTGTGGAAACTGTTTTTTAATTTTTTTACAGAACTTCGTTGAGCTTGCTGTAAATACTCTGTCTTCACATTATAACCATATAGACATAATAACATCCGTACAGATATAAATATGGATTAAATTAACAATAAAATGTGTTTAAATCAGATTTGTTTGCATTTATTTCTGGAGCTTCTTATTTGACTTATTTTCTACAAATTATAAAAACTCAAGTTTTATTAAGAACGTGATGTTTTCTTTGCATCTTTATACACAAAAGATCTAAAACTTGTCTAAAATGTGCCAATACGTCACAAAATGTTTCGATGCACAATATTTATAAAATTATATTTATTGATTTATCTTATTGTTAATGAACATTTTATGTACATGGCTATGTACACATTTTTTATTTTTGTTGGGGGGCAGTTGTAAAGGTTGCAGACCCCCGTCCTTTTGTTTTATCACATTAAATTAGCTGTTAGCTTTAACATGTTATCCGGCCGAAGGCTGTTAGCGTGTTTAAAGTCTGGGCTGTGATTGGCTCTCAGGACAGCCTCCACCCGCTCAGAGGGTGGGGGCCTCATGGCGTGGGGTGTACAACGCAGCGCTGAGCCTCCCTGACAGCTCAGGGGAGACGAGACACGTAATATAAGCAGAACTCGAAAGAGCTCGCCTGGGGAGGGACTATGGGGGCTGGGGGAGGGGAAAGGCCAATTTATAGGGAGGGGTGGAGAAGAAGTGGAGGACAGAATGGCTTCATGATGACACCCCCACAACCTGCAACCCCACCCTACCCCCACCCCTCCTCTGTTGCCCTAGGGGCTTACATGGTAAGCGGTAAAGAGAAGTGTAGCGCTGAGCAGAGATGTGCACACAGAAGACCAGAGCGCTCCCCCCCCCACCCCCCCAATAAAAAAGGAAAAAATAAATCACCGGTGCCCAATTTGCTCTCATGAATAATGCTGAGCTGTGCGTTCAGAGTCACACAGCCGACATGTAAAACCAGTGAGGCCTTCTGTGATGTCAGCTCTCTGGAGGGCAGAGGAACATCACGCTGGATGTGTTAATGCGTGTGATCGCTCGTTACAACACAAACACACTTAAATCACACCCTCTGCTCACACTCAGGAATTTAATCTATCAGATTACTAAACTGAAAAAGTTCAAATGTGGCAAATTGAACAAGAGGTCTGGAGAAAGATGAAATAAAATCCAATCTTTATGATTCAAGTCAAGTCAGAATTATTTATAGAGCACATTTAAAACAGAAACTGTTATCAAAGTGCTTAACAAAAATATCACAGCATCAAATAAAAAGTAACAAGATATATTTACAGCACATGAAATAAAAATGTAAAACCGAAAACATAATTAGAAACAATGAAATACTAAATCAGATCAGATGACCTTGTGTTAAATAGGAATAAAACAAAAAGCATAAACAGAATCAGCATCAATGAAAAACTAGATCTAAATCCAATCACCCTGTGTTAAATGTTAATGAGTATAGATGTGATTTTAGGAGAGTTTTAAAAATAGAGACTGAGGTGGCCTGTCGAATGTCGATGGGCAGATTATTCCAGAGTTTAGGGCCCATGACTGAAAATGCCCGATCTCCTCTGAGCTTCACTCTGGTTTATGGTACGACCAAAAGCAGCTGGACTGATGATCTCAAGGCCCGAGAAGGTGCATAAGGATGAAGAAGGTCAGAGAGGTATGAGGGTGCGAGGCCGTTAATGCACTTGAATGTCAGCAGGAGAATTTTAAAATTGATTCTGACACGCACAGGAAGCCAGTGAAGAGAGGACAGAACCGGAGTAATGTGCTCAAACCTGTGAGTTCCTGTTAGTAGCCGAGCTGCAGCATTTTGTACGAGCTGGAGACGTGAAAGTGAAGCCTGACTGACCCCAACATAAAGTGAGTTACAGTAGTCCAGCCGGGTTGTAATGAATGCATGGACTAGATTTCAAGGTCGGATCTGGACAGAACGGACTTAAGCTTTGCTATCTGCCTTAGCTGAAAGAAGCTTTATTGAAGACCAGAATTGATCTGGTTATTAAACTTAAAGTCCGAGTCTAACACTACCCCGAGATTGGTAACCGACTGCTTTAGATGTGGCTGAAGGGAGTCCAGGTTTACAGGATCAGTGACAGTGGTAGAGCTTGGGTTAAACACAATGACCTCAGTCTTCTGATCATTAAAACTCAAGAAGTTTGCAGCCATCCAAGTCTTGATGTCATCAAGACATTTTAATAAAGGGTGGATGGAGCAGGAACTGTTTGGTTTTAAAGGCAGATAAATCTGAGAATCATCGGCGTAACAATGAAACGAAATACCATGTTTCCTCAGGATGGACCCCAAGGGAAGCAGATACAATGAGAACAGAAGGGGTCCAAGAATGGAGCCTTGCGGGACCCCACAGGAAAGAGGGACAGAAGCAGATAAATGATTGCCATATTAACACAAAAACTCCTGTCACTCAGATACGAACGGAATCATTCTAGCGCCACCCCTGTAATCCCAACCCAGTGTCCGTGACATAAAGATGCCATGATCAATAGTGACAAACGCAGCGGTAAGGTCGAGGAGTACCAGGATCACTGACTGACCAGAGTCATTTGCTAGCAGAATGTCATTACAGACCCTTACTAAAGCTGTCTCGGTGCTGTGCAATTGTTCAAGTCTTGACTGAAAAATCTCAAAAATTCCAGTTACATTCAAAAACTTGATTAGTTGACTAAAAAGGATTTTCTCCAAGATTTTAGAAAGAAATGGAAGTTTTGAGATTGGCCTGAAGTTTGAACAAGCTGCAGGGTCTAGTCCGGGTTTTTTAATTAATGGAGTTACCACTGCATGTTTTAAAACATCAGGAAACACACCTGTAGCCAGACTGCTGTTAATAATAGCAAGAACAGAGGGTCCAGTTGACGGTAGAACCTGTTTTACAAAATGCAGCAGGGATGGGATCAGCAGGGGAGCCTGAGGGTTTCATGTGACCAACGACCTCATTTAAAAATGAGAGTGAGATGGGGTCAAAGTGACTGAAGACTGCTGAGCAGGGGACAAGAACTGAAGGGTCGGCTGTGGAGTGTGGAATTGATGACCTAACCGACTCAACCTTTTCAACAAAATGCCTGACAAACTTATTACAGGTGTCGATAGAGGCCTCAATGGTGGCAGACTGGGGCATGTGTAGAATGGTGTTAATGGTGCTGAAAAGAACGTGGAGGTTGTGACTGTTTAAGTTGATAAATTTTTAGAAATGTTTGTTTTTCTCCTGTTTAACGGTGGTCGGATATGATTTCTAACATGATTTTAACATATCAAAGGAAACCTGGAGTTTATCTTTCTTCCATCTATGCTCAGCTCTCCTGCACAAGCGTCTTGCCTCTCGTGGGGTCTCATTTACCCAAGGGTGGGGCGTGCGTTTTCGATTCCTGAGCTTTAGCGGGGCGACTGAGTCCAGGATCTGTACACACGCCTCCTGATGCTGAGAAAGCAATTCCTTTGTAGTAAGATCCGCAGAGAGTTCAGAGTCAGTAACAGAATTACTAGCAAAGATGGAAGAGAAGAGTGGATTCATCAGTCACCAGCAAAACCAGCAAACTGGTTGGCCCACTAAAGGAGTGTACTGCTTAGTAGGGAAAACAGTTTACTAGGGTCTCCTCAGACTGATGAAGTCCTCCGGATAGAGGGCAAAACGTCTTTCTACAAAAAAGAAACTGTCCAGATGACCTGACTGACCATTACTGTATTTTGTACCTGGATGATTGAGCATGAACTTTGATGATTCAAAATAAAGTTACAGTACTTTTGAAACCCAAGTGCCACCTTGTTCTTTTGGATTTTAAATAGTGAGAAAATTCATGATTTATTACCATACAGAAATATACTGAGAAAACTTATGCTACATGGTGCTGCTTTGACAAATACTCTGTAAATATATCTAAAACATGATGGTGTTCAGACCAAGCTCATTAGCCCGATAATTTGTTGACGGTCCCTAAGCAAACCATCATTCCTTGGAGGAGTGACAGACTGAGAGCAGCTGACCAAAATCAGACTGCCTGCGTCGGCTCGAACGAGGAAGCCACCGCTGAATCCATGAAGTTCATTCCATGAACGTGAAATATCCAACGTAAAACTAATTTTCCTACTGCAGCACACACTGGATATCATTATATTTAAGACTGATTTCAAAACAAAACTCCATGAACCTCAAATACAGGTGTCTGTTCCATTGTTGCTGTTGTCTGTGAGAACAAAAAAGGTTAAATCATGTCATCTGCACCAGTTTTTTTGAGGGAGGAGCATTTGTTGTCTGTGAGGTATAACACTACATACAGTCCAGTACTGTGAGGGAACGTAAAAGAAAAAAAAAAATCCCCTCCGGGGCTCAGTACCTTTGTGCTTTGTACAGGAACAAAACATTCAGCTCAGTCAGTACAGGAGTTCTGAGACTTTTGGGTTTGTTACGTTTTTACTTTAAAAAAGTTTCACTTTATTTACAGATATTATCCACATGGAAAAACATGGCATCTCGTTAATTCCTCCAAAAACAATTTGCTTCAGCATACTTAGTTTTTGTCTGAGCGGGAGTGGTGGAGCAGAGGTTAGAGAAGGTCGGCTTGTGATTGGAAGGTCATCGGTTTGACTTCCTGAACTGACAACATCAAAATGTGGATGGGATAGGTGAAGCACCCACACCTGTCTCCACCCTCATTTGTCCCACTCTGGGCCATTGAGCAAGACCCCCCATCATCTGCTCCCCTGCTCCTCTTACGTTTCTGGGACAGAAACGTAAGAGGAGGAAAATATGCATTTTTTAGCTGGAAACACAGCAACTATTTTGAGTATCTGTCAGCAAAGGATGACAATAGTTTTGTTGTACCCTCTGTGCTGGCAAGAAAGTGCTGTCTAAAGTCCCCATTAAACTCCCACGTCCTGTCAACTGCGCGGAAACTGTGCACACTGTCCGCAGAAGGTTCAGACTTCATGCTTGAGCATCCATCCTGAGCGGCTGCAGAGCAGCTCCGCAGACAAGGGGTGTTTACCTTCTGGAAAAATTGAGGTCACTGACTGGTCATTTGCTGACATGCCTACTAGATTGATTGACAGGTCAAAAAAAAATGAGAGCTGGCAGCCCCAGCTGCAGTGGTGTTCTGTGTTTATATGTTGTTAATAAAAAGATCTAAAAAATAATAATAATAATACAGGGAGCGCTGGCCCTGCAGCCCACACATCAGACCAGCCCACCAGGAAATCACCAGACCCTCCCGCAGCCACACTGGACCTGAGTTTAATTCGCTCGTGACAAATTCCTTCATTTCTCACAATTTCAGTCATGGCATCAACGGAGGAGGAAGAGATCGCTTGCCTTTTGGCAAAAAACAAAACAAAAGAAAAGGCCAGATCAGGGATGAAGAAGGGGAATTAATACATTGGTGTCACGTACAAAACAGTCCAGTTTATTGTGCAACAATGAGTACGCGGCAGAGGTCGTAAAAATTGAGCTATGCGCGGACATGCCCTGCGGACGTCTGCTTTGGCTATAATCCGGTACGCGCGGACCTCCGCGGACTGACGTACGTGGGAGTGTACAGGGGGCTTAACTTCAAAAACACCACATCAAATCTGAAGAAACATTTGGAGTCGAAGCATTTCGTGTCATAGCTTGTTTTTACGGCTGATAGTCTGGTAGACTCGGTTCGGTTCGGTTCGGGACCAATATTCACAACCTTTTGTTTATATTTGAGCTGGTGCGTTTGATTCACACTGCACTGTGCAGTCGAGTCAACCTGTTGAACCAACCTGTTGAACCAACCTGTTCCCCCACTCGCCTGTGGGGGCGCTGCACCAAGAACTACTGAAAGAAACGACACAAAAACCTCTGAAGACACTTCTTCTGGAAATAAAAACAAAAATGTAGTGGCATCAAGTTTTAGCAGTTTTAGGAGTTATATTTTGTCATTTTTCAAAAATGGGCTCAGCATGAGCAGAAGATGAGACAGAAGACCATGGAGAATATTGTTTTTCACACAAGTCAGCTGATGGCTCCATATGAGCTAAGAGAAATGTTTGTTTGTTTGTCCTGTGCTGTACTCCACTTCCTGCTTGCAGAGCGGTGCCCAGTCTGATTGCATTCACACTGTACTGGCACCGCGCTAGAGTTTTCCTCTACTGGACCGAGACCTAGGTTTTAGCCCGGGCCAGAGTTCACCTTTTTGTTCTGTGACAGAGTTTGATGGTGCGTTCACACCTCTCCAAACGAACCGGACTTCCTAGGCAAACGGGCTAGAGTTCGGGACAACAGGGCTGGTGTGAATGCACCCGTAGTCTCCCGAATACAAACCCAGTCCCTCACCCGCTCCCCCCACCTCCTGCTGTGTAAAGCTGGTGCTGCAGCAGCTCCAAGCTAGATGCATAATGCAGATATCAATCGTCACAATAGGACTTTGCTGACTCAGTGGAGACACTTTGACATGGATGAAATTTAGGTGTGAACATGACTGGGTAGCTACTACAAAGGAGAGGTTTGGTGTTCTCCAGGAAATGAACTGTTTTAGAGCGGCAAAGTATTCATTCAACCTTTATTTACACAGGTTAGTTCCATTAGCTATGTTTCCATGGACATAAGTAATCGGATCAAACGGCCGTTCGGAATAAAAACACGTCATGTAAACACCCTGTTCTGGTTATTCTTTGTTTATTCAGCGTGATCCGAAATAATTTGTGATCAGAACAAAACGGGAGGTTTACGCCGATTCATAACCCGATGGGTGCGCATGTAAACACTTGATCTGTTCGTTTTTATCTGATGGTGAAAAACTGGCCTGACTGCGCATGTGCAACTTTGTCATTTCCTCCTGGCTAATGCTAATAATATTAGATAATATTATTGGCAATGTTAGCATGTCGGGGAAGTAAAACTGGTCGGTGAGCGACAACATTTCTACTAGAAACTTTGAAAGAGCTCAGAATGATCTGTGTCACCTGTAGCTCAGTCAGGGAGTGCAGCAACGTCTCCTCCGTCATTAAAACCTGTCGCGGGTCCATTTTGGTGCTCAGGTTTGTTTACGTTCATCCAGGAAGTAAACCGGAAGTAGAACTTCTTCTTCTGTGTTTTTTAAGGTGAGTTTACCACTCTGCGCATGTCAGTACTTCTGTTCAGAACAAAGCCCGCTGCAGGTAAACGCTTGTCATGAACAGATTGAGCCCGTGTAAACAATACATTTGAATTATTTAATCTGAAAACATTTCAATCCGATCAAAAAAATGTTTGCACATGTAAACATATCTATTGAGCCACAAGGACTCATTTAAAAGAGAGACCTGAATTTTTATCAAAGATTGATGACAGCAGTGGACAACGACAACACATAGTCATAAAGGATGCATACAAGTTTAAGTATTTTATTTTATTTTTTACAAATGAAAATAAAATGAAAATAAAATCATAATTAAAAGGAAGAGTAGTGAAAAAACAGCTAGATTATGAGGCGGTGTAGAATACTAAAAACAGGAACATGTATGACATTATCTTCTCAAGAAAAACACTATTTTTATATAAAGCAAGTATTTCTTTATGATAGTGAAGTCAAGAAATACCACGTTATTTTTTATAAAAGTATTTATGTTTAATGAAGTCAAGAAAGACCATTTTTTTTATTTTAATATGTATTTTTTTCCTGAAATAGTTTTTAATTCAACTGTCAGGAGATACATTGTTGATGTTCCCATAAAATGCACCTTCAATAAAATAAGCTCAATGTCATTTTTATGTTGAGGTGGAGGAGGGTTGTTGTCAGCAGCTGCTGAAAGTAACTAATAAAGTAACTTGTAATATAACTTAGTTACTTTCCAAATCAAGTATAGGACTAATTAGTAACTTAAATAAGTTACTTTTTCAATGTAACTATGCCATCACTGCATACGAGTTAGTTCACTGTGGCAACTCCTGAAGAAGGGAGCAGCTGAAAGAAGAAGAACAACAAAGTATTTTCTTGTACTACTTCTAGCTTTTGGCATTTTGCAAATTTTGTGTTTTCTTTTTATTAATTTTTTCAACACTCGGCGTGCACACTGAAATTGTTTTTACAGAAAATTACTTTAGTTGTTTTTTATATTATTATTATTATTATTAGTAGTAGTAGTAGTAGTAGTAGTAGTAGTAGTAGTAGTAGTAGTAGTAGTAGTAGTAGTAGTAGTAGTAGTACTTAAGGATTTTACTGTTTGGTGGGAAAACAGTTTACTGGAACTCCTCTGACTGATGAAGCCCTCCGGATAGAGGGTGAAACGTCTCTATAAAAAAGAAACTGTCCAGATGACCCGACTGAGAATTATTGGATATTATTATTATTATTATTATTTTCATGTGTGGGTTTTCTCCGGGTACTCCGGTTTCCTCCCACAGACCAAAAACATGTAGGCTGATCCATGTGCTGTGTTTTTGTCGTCTTCTGATTATTCTATTTAGTTTTCTCTGAGTCTGTTATTTGTGTTTTCAGCTTTCCCAGTTTTCCTCTCTTGTAGTCAGATCCTGCTCCTCCCACTCTCACCTGATCCTCATCGTCTTCCCTCAGGTTTTTGTCATTGTCTAATGTAGTGTCTCTTTAAGACCTCTGTCATTTTGTCTATTTTTTAATAATTGGGTTTTTTTGGATTTTGTTTATTTTACTTTCAAATTTCTTGTGTCTGTCAGCACCTGGGATCAAATCTCCACCGATCATGATAGTGGCCAAAATTTGGATATCTTCTTTTTCTTATTTCAGCTTTTCCCTCTTCAGGGGTCGTTACAGCGAGTCCTCCTCCACCTCATTCTGTCCTCTTCATCCTCTGTCCTCACTCCAACTACCTCCATGTCCTCTAACTGCATCCATATGTCTCCTCTTTGTCTTTTTCCTGACAGCTGCATTTCTAACATCCTTCTACAAACATGACACTGTCCCTCCTCTGGACATGTCCAAACCACTGTCCCTCCTCTGGACATGTCCAAACCATCTCAGTGTGTCCTCTCTAACTTTATCTCCCAGTTGTTCAACCTGTGCTGTACCTCTGATGATCTCATTCCTGATCTTCTCCATCCTTGTCTCTCCTAAGGAGAACCTCAATGTCTTCATTTCTGCCACTTCCAGTTCTGTCTCCTGTCTTTTTGTCCATGTCTCTGTCTCCAGACCATACAACATAGCTGGTCTCACCACTGTCTTGTAAACTTTTCCTTTGACCTTTGCTGATACCCTTTTGTCACAAATCACTCCTGAAACTTTTCTCCATCACTCCATCCTGCCTGGACTCTCTTCTTCACCTCTTTACCACACTCCCCATGTTCCTGGACAGTGGACCCCAAGTCCTTGAAGTCCTGCACCTTTGTGACCTCTGCTCCTTGTAGCCTCACTGTTCCACCTCCTCCCTCTCATCCACACACATGGACTCTGTCTTACTGCGGCTGACTTTCATTCCTCTTCTTTCAACTGTATGTCTCCATCTCTCCAAGTTCTCTTCCACCTGTTCCCTGTTCTCATCACAGATCACAATGTCATCTGCAAACATGCCTGACCTCATCTGTTAGTGGGTCCATCACCAGAGCAAACAAGAAGGGGCTCAGAGCTGATCCTTGATGCACTCCCACCTCCACCTTGAAACTATCTGTCACTCCTACAGCACATCTCACCACTGTCCTGCTGTCCTCATACATGTCCTGTACCAGTCTAACATGTCCTGCTGTCCTCATACATGTCCTGCTGTCCTCAGACATGTCCTGTACCAGTCTAACATAATTCTCTGCCTCTCCAGTTTTCCTCATGTAACACCACACCTCCTCCCTCAGCACTCTGTCAGATGTTTTTTCTGAATCCACAAAGACACAATGGAGTTCTTTCTGACCCTCTCTGTTCTTCTCCATCAGCATTCTCAAAGCAAAGATGGCATCTGTGGTGCTCTTTCTTGGCAAGAAACCATCCTGCTGCTCACAGTCACCTCTTGTCTAAAGCCCCTTTTCCACAGCTCCTCTTCAGCCCGATTCAGCTCGGTTCAGTACGGTTTCGAGCGCTTTTCCACTATCATTCTTTCATGGAACTGGCCCCTTTCATGGTCCCTGCTCCTCTCGTGGGACCAAGTGAGCTGAGCCGGCACCTAAACGTGATGTCAGAACACTGTCAGTCACTGATTGGTCAGGGGGAGGAGTCACTGGATCTTTCAGAAACTTTTCAAAACACCGATCTGCCATTTGCAATTACACGGAACACGGAGCAGCGGCTGGATCTATTTTAAAGATTTGAAAAACAATAATGACAACACCGCGGTCTAATGCTGAAGTGCAGGTGTTGTTTGAGCTTGGTGGCTGACAACAAAATTCAGAGCAAGCTAGATGGAGCTCCGCCGTTCTCCCCGGTCCTCTCCCCCGGAGCCTCGGAGCCAGGCCAGGTAGGGTGTCATCTCCCTGGCTCCGAGCTCTGCTGGTCACCACAGAGAGGATCATGCGAGCTGCTGACTCGCAGAAGGACATTGCCCGGAATTAGTGCGAATACATCAAATGATGAAGAAAAGGTATAACATTATAAATGTATATGTTTTTGTAGAACTTGGTTCATCAGAGATTTAATGGTGAACTAAAGTTCATGAAAAGTTTATTA
>NC_056511.1:45464772-45469317 GCF_014905685.2 Nematolebias whitei
CTCACTGTTTCCTTTATATATATATATATATATTTATATATATATATATATATATAAAGGAAACAGTGAGGTAAAACATGCAGTGGTGAGTAAGTTAAAGTCCAGAGGTTAAAAGTGAATTGTGGGTCAGATGGCCAAACGATGCTTCTTTCCATTCTCACTGCAGCCTCTGGGCCCCTCCCTCCCACAGCCTCCAGTTCCCAGCGAGGCAAGAGTAGTTCATCTTCACTCACTACACTGCAGTCCTGCCCCATCGACAGCATGTAGACCTGCAGTGAGCTGTGTTCTTATTACGTGTAGATGTGTGTTTCTGAGAATTGTTCCTTGTATGTGCCTTAGTGCATCACTCCAGCACAATGTATATTATAGCACAAAAAATAGTGAACACCTATACATATTATTCAATCTAAAAACCTATAAAAACCTTATAATGTGAGCTCAGGATTTAAAATCCAGTGTGGAGTCTTGTACGAGGCTGTCTGCACTATAAATCACCCTAATGGATTCATTCAGTTCAGATCAATAGAGGCAGGGAACACTGAAAATGGCAGCTGTCTGCATTAGAGACACAGTCTGCACAAAGATGAGCAGAGCTTTTATTTTTACCATCATGTTTTTCCACATAACTAACATTAAACCAGTGTTTGATTCCCTTCTACAACGACCTCCCACAGCAGCCCTGCACATCCAGTTGTGTCCGTACCTGAACATCTGTTAGCTCGGTGACCGAGAGCCTTTCAAATACTGCCAGGCAGCAAAACATACAGAAATATATTCAGAGCGTTTAGCGCCTGGGATTAATCAAATTATAATTTAATCATCTGATCAAACAGCAATTAGCATAATCACTTCTGGGGCAGGCCTGATAGAGTGGAGTCTGGAGCAGAATGAAGCCTGGACTAATATCAAAGCGTTAATGAAACATTCAGCAGAACGTTTAACACGTTACACATGCGGAGCTGCAGCAACAGAGACGGCTTTCAAAGATTAATCTGGAGGTTTGGCTTCTCCAGACGAGCATGTCCCACCAGTCACTGCTCCATCACCGTTGTTATGACTGAACCAAAACTATTTATTTATTTTCACCCAATAACTAAATAACCGTCACTATATGCAGTCTTATTTATTGCATTTTGGGAAAACAAATGCTATGATTTGGTGGATTCTGCTGCATTATGGATATAATATCAAAACCGTAAAAAGAGGTGAGATTTAAACATATTAATTTAATATAAACATGATATTTTGTGTCCTATGTAAAAGTATTGATCTGTCCCACCTCCCACAAGCTGCTGGAGAGGAACCATAATCCTGATTGTTGTAATCAATACTGTAATCTGGATTATTCAAACATGTTGAGTTTGGAAACGTTGCATTTATTGCCCGTCCGGTGAAATCCTTCCGACTGTTGTCTCGTTCAACTTCCCCTTAAAATAAATTATTTAAATGCAAGCTTGTTGACAGAATATGAAGCACAAATAAACAAACAACAACACGCTGCACTTCAACATACTGCTGGGCTCGCTCGATCAAATGCACTTGGTTCCTAAAATTTGTTTAATTTTTTTCATCTAAAACGTGTCTTATTGCACTAACAACAGTTTAACAACTAAAAATGAGAAGATATTAAAAATATATTGCACAAATGTTGACAATGTAAAAATACCAGCAGCCCACGTTTCAGTTTGTAAAATACAGTTTATAAATAAAGCAGAAGGTGAACTCTTGCTTTTAGCAAAATACTTTTTTAAGATTCTGTTTTGCTTGTTTGTTTGTTTGTTTGTTTGTTTGTTTTGGGGGGGTTGACGATACTGATTTTATAATTGTTATTTGCAGAATTTTAAATTAAAGATAGTTTAATTACACAGCCTTCATGTAAGAATGAAATAAAATGATAGACAACACTGAATTTATACTGTGTATAAATATATACGAGTATTTAGAGTTGGAACAAGAACAGCAGACGTGTATTCCAGTGTTTCAGTGATGAAAGCCGGGTATTCTGGGTAATGAAAACAAAAGAACTCCTTTACGCTGTTAAAAGTTTTATTGAAAAATGAACACATGAAGTAAAACTATATTGGTCTTGTTTTATTAAAGCCTTCCACGCAGATAACCAGGTGAAAAACCTTTGAAGTACTGACTAAATAAAATACATAAAGAAACGACTGATTTAAAGAAAAGTTTGCATGTTTACAACAAAGTCCACGCTCAATAATCCAGGTGTACAATCCAACAGTTTTCAGTCAGGTCATCGAAGGCGAAACGTTTCAGCACAAAAAAAAGAAAGTGTCCAGATGACCGGACTGAAAAATGTTGGATTTGCATGTTTACCTACAAGACACTGCTGCTTTGAAACTCATAACTTTATTATATTTGATCTTTAAATGTGTCCAACGTGTTCATCTTTGCAGCACGGTGGTGCAACTGGTAGAGATGCTGCCTCTCAGCGAGCTGGTCCCTGGTTCAAACCCCGGTCCAGGGGCCTTTCTGGGTGGAGTTTGCATGTTCTCTCCGTGCAACCTTGAACAGATTTATCCAGAACAATGAATCTAACGTAGAGGTGAAATATATCAGTGATAGTGATGGTATCTATGTCGTCCTCAATGAAATGCATTGTTTGTCCAACATCTTACCTCTCTGCAAAGAAAAACCCTCTGCTGTGGTCAATACTGATTAGACCTTCACCATCCATGACTGACTGTTTAAACAATGAACAGGGAAGGCGTTTCTTTGTTAAATTTATATTTTTGTCACACACTTGATAACTTTATGGTGAATCGTGGAGGATAGAAAATGTGAACGCACGTTAAGAAGACCGGTGCACCACTTGCCCACCTGCTGTGGGACTACGTGTAGCGTGGATCTGATTAGCTTAGCGTCATGGCTGCTAACAGCTGCACTAAATGCACAAGCCCCGCTCCACTTGCTGTTTTATTAGATTCTTGGGGGTGGACAAAGCTAAAAAATTTCCAGCCGTTATATCGGTGATCTGTGATAGCCAAAATTTCCATATCGGTCGAACTCTATTATGTTAACAGACTATTAGACAAACACACAGACTGCCTTCTGGTGGCGGACCATAATGATACATGTAAAACAGCAGAACAGACTTTAGTCTTAAAAAAGGACTAGAACAGCTTTTATATCAGCTATCGCAGGTTGAAATGCTCTGAACAAAGAACATTAAGGGTTGTTTGTTGTAGCCTGTAGCTAGTTGTAGCTTGACTGTCATGACTGTGGGTCCCCCCCTCCTGTTTTCTGCCTCACTACACACGATCATCTCCTTAAGCATTCTGATCTGGGTTAAATGAAACCTTTAACAGTTCCGTGTGCATCCATTAACATATGCTTGAGTCTACAGGCAGCCAACACGAGGCACATGCACACATTGTGGAGACGCAGAACAGGGAAAAAAAAAACAGAAAGAAGATGTTGACCCGATGGCACGGACAAATCCCCGAGATTAGTCCGCTCTGCCCATGAAAACAATGAGTCACTAATCCTTTCTGGCATTACATCTACATACAGCTTATTAAAACCATCTATCCATAAAGACAGTATGGAACATGCTAATTTTGATTTTTTTTTTAAATAAGAAGTGTCAGATTTGTGTTACAGTAAAAGTATAATTCTATGCAAGTCTCTGTGTTCATTCCATGCTTAGTACTTCTGAGGTCCTGCTGAAAAATGACCTTCAAGTGGTGAAGAATCTGTGATAACGAAGGTATCGTCACCAATTTCTATGGTACATCTTTTAGTCAAGCTGTCTTCTTATGAACAATACAGTCAGAGCTTCCATTTTGTTTTAGTTTCATTTGTGACCTCAATCATTTTAGCTCATGTACTTTGTTTGGAAGCTGAAATTATGCTTTATGGATTATTTTTACTACAACAGATTTACAGATGAAACGTGTGCTTTTTGTGAGTCGTAGTGTTTCAAGGACATTTGTTGTTGAATGATTTTTTATCTTTAATTGTGGTTCAGTAGAACTCTTGGACCAAACTGACTAGTGTGATTTTCATGTTGAAGACAGTCTCACAATTATATGAGTTTTTTTTACTTCATAACTGAGACCTTTCTGGGTGGAGTTTGCATGTTCTCTCCGTGCATGTGTGGGTTTTCTCCGGGTGCTCCGGTTTCCTCCCACAGACCAAAAACATGCATGTTAGGCTGATTGGTAACTCTAAATTGTCCCTAGGTGTGAGTGAGAGAGTGAATGGTTGTTTGTCTCGTTTGTCTCTATGTGTCCCTGTGATGGACTGGAGACCTGTCCAGGGTGTCCCCCGCCCCTCTCACAGTGATTGCTGGACATGGACACCAGCGACCCCCGTGACCCAAAATGGAATAAGCGGGTTAAAGATAATGGATGGATGGATGGATGGATGGATGGATGGATGGATGGATGGATGGATGGATGGATGGATGGATGGATGGATGGATGGATGGATGGATGGATGGATGGATGGATGGATGGATGTATGGATGGATGGATGGATGGATGGATGGATGGATGGATGGATGGATGGATGGATGGATGGATC
>NC_056511.1:45469417-45476897 GCF_014905685.2 Nematolebias whitei
ATGGATGGATGGATGGATGGATGGATGGATGGATGGATGGATGGACATTGGAGCTAGGTTGATGAAAAATGCATGTGACACTCCATCTAGTGTACAAATGTATATCAATTTTCAATAAATGAAATTGAGCAAATCAGAAGTTATGATTGGGACGAGCAAGGACCTTGTATAACATCTGACCTTGATTTGTGACCTTAACCGTGAAGTTGTGATAATGAAAACATTATGTGACACATCGTCTAGTGTTGGTACAAATTAGTATGAGCTTTTCTGAAAATGTATTTTGTGTGTGTGTGTGTGTGTGTGTGTGTGGGGGGGGTCCGAAGTTATGGTCCAGATAAGCAAAGACTTTGTTTCAACGTTGACCTTGATTTGCGACCTTTACCTTGGAGCTGGGGTGATGAAATGTGTACGCGACACACCGTCTTGTGATGATGCTCATAAAGTTTCATTAAATTATCTTGAGCACATCTGAAATTTGGGCCCAGACAACGTATGAACAAAGTCTTCCATATGAAATGAATAAAATAGGCCAAGATACATCCTCGGTGTTTGAACAGAAGGTAACATCATCCTCAGCAGGACCGTCTTCATCATCAATGGACTGCTCCACGCTGGTTGTTTCTGGTCTAGATCAGGGGTCTGCAGCTCTGGAGCCACATGCCACACTCTCTGGTCCCTCTGCAGCGGCTCTTTCAAGCTTTCACCAAAACTGACATAAAACTGAATTCACTGGTTGTTATAACAACTAAAAGGGATAGTTTTAGCCGTTTTCCTGTAATATATTTTGCAAATAGATGAATATTAGAAACATTACAAGGAGCAAAACAAACTCACTTTCACTTTATGATTTATTGCTTCAATGTAGGGTACGTAATTTTTTTACAATATAAAAAAATCACACGTCTGCATAGTTTATTGTTTTCGTTTATAGAAATTGGGCAAAAACTGTATTATTTTTTTCTTCTTTACTAGAATCTTATCTTTTATTTTGTCTTAGAGTGTAAAGGTATCAATAAATGTTAAAAATCATTGGATATTTTTAGTTTCATAAAATCACTCCTACTGTCCAGAAAATGGTAAATGGACTGTACTTATACAGTATAGCACCTTTTTATCTGATCAAGACACTCAAAGCACTTTACAACAATCTGTGCCTCATTCATACAGCTCTATACTAGATCTCTACAAAGCTAATCAAACAAATCATTCTAATGAGACTAATCAGTGATTTATCACATTCAGACACTGATGGAACACACATCAGAGGCTCTGAGGGGTTCAGTGTCTTGCCCATGGACTCTTGGGCATGTGACTGCTAGTGGATTTGAACCCCCAACTCTTGCATTGGAGGATGACTGCTCTAACCACTTAGCCACAGCGCCCTCCAACAAACTTAAAGTGGTCTGTGGGCCACCAGTTGAGAATCCCAATTGTAGCAGGTATTGTTGCTCCGGACACGATTAATTTAGTGAACAAAGGGCAGAAATGGCTCTTTTGATCGTAAAGGTTGCAGACCTCTGGTCTAGATCATTCAACTTTTGACTCGTTCTCCTCTCTAGCATCTTTCACATCAGGTTCTTTGATATTATAGGGTGCTTCAGTAAGAGTATATTATTGGTCGTTGTGCTGCCACAAAATAAATTGTGAGCTCTCAAAATACCTTTATTGTACTAGAGTTGCAAAGAATCAGAATAAACTTTATTGTCACTGCACCGAGATACAACAAGAACATGTACGTACAGTCGTCCGAACGATGGATGGAGTGCACGAAGCTGCCACTATAAAAAGCGCGGCCCTCTTATTCTTATTCAGAATAATATTTTGCATAGATGAGAAAAGGGACGAAAACATGAGGAGAGACGGTATAAAAAAGATCTCTCATGCCGTGTCCTAGACAGGGCATGATTTGAGGCATCTAAAAAAACCTCCCACAGCAAAGCAACATAAACAGACGTTAAACATGAACATATAGGCGGTGAAGACATTGAATTTTTAAGGGAAAGTCGTAGCATAGTCCAGAGCCCTCCTCGCAGCCATTGTCCAGATAAGAGGTGACGTTCATCTTCAGCTCAGTTGAGGTTCTGTTACATGTCCTTGGGGAAGGGAGGGGTGAGGAAACAGTCAAAGCATCTTTGTTGTTTTCAAAACATTCCAGGAGGAGTTGAGATAAGTCCGGCATCAAGGTCACAGTTTGGGTCAGGCAGAACTCGTGAATTGCTGTTTTCTGCCTTTTAAAAGTCTCGCTGGTACAGTTCTCTGGTAGTGACTCCAAAACAGCCGAATGGATTCTTTACGCCAAAAGTCGAGCTCACAGCTTCTCCATGATTATTCCCAATGTTCATGGGTGCTGCTAGAGTCTGCAGTCCTGATAACAGCTGCTCCAGCTCCCTGCTGCAGCTCCACAAATTCAGTCTGAGCACTGTCGAGCTTCGACACATCCACACAAATTTATAGACAATCCAGAATTCACCAGCCAAACAGCAAAATAACCAGTTGTCATCATGAATCCAATTTGTTTCCGTCGAGGTAAGAGGGCCCTCCTTACCCTGACTCCTGTCGGGAGAAGTTGATCAATTTTGTTGAGAGCCAGCTGAACCTTCCAATTAAGAGGTATGCAGGAAAAAGAGGCTTTTTAAGGGTTCACAGGACAAAAGAGTGCAAGCAGGGAAGCGGGGGGGGGGGGGGGGGGGGAGACCAGGGAGACACGTCTGGTTCCACCGGAGGACAGAGAGAGAGAGAAGAAAAAAAAGTTATATATATGATTGAACTACTGGTATTATGATTGTGTGGGAGAACACCAGCAGATGTGAATTCTGATGGGAAAACACCGTTAGGGACAGATTCTTGTGAAGATGGAAGATAAAAGGGGAAACGACTTGTGTAAGTGTGTGTCAAGTCATGAAATCCCATGTAAATCAGATCAAAAGAAGTATCTTTGTTCAAAGAAAAACCTTCTAAAATGGTCAGAATCTGCCAGACACAGGAGGGTTCAGTTAATTAAAAACAGGTGTGAACATTATGTTGGTTAGGTGAGCTTACGGTTGGGGTAGAATAACTTTGTCATACAGTAACAGTTGCATGTGTACTGTTATTCTGATCAGAACAAACATGACTACTTCTTTATCCTAAAGACTAATCACTTTGTGTTTTGGAGTGTTGCTTCCTGTGGCCTACATCAACTTGACTGGTGAGCTGAGATGAGCGCGCGACGGGGGATCTGAACTCAGTTGTTGTTTGCTGATGTGTGTTGCTGTGACCATCCAACTGTCTTGACTCTTATCCAGAGTGACAGATGTAAACTAAAAGAAGCGAGCCTGCAAAGACCCAGTTTCCTACTGGCCCAAATGTGACCTCGGAGTGCCTCTGTTTTGACTGGCCATAATTGGTTAAAGCATGAAAGTAGGTTCAAGTATGGTGAACAATAGGCGAGTATAGATTAACCATGTTCAGGTCATGAACGTGCACACTTGATGCGACCGGTTCAGTTGTAAAGCTATGGACCACAGCAGGTTGGAGATAAAATCTGGATGAATCAGTTTATGTCTTTGAGCTGATAACATCTATCCATTTAAATGTTTGATAAACCTCTATAAGCAGGTCAGTTTTTACAGGAATCCACTTTAAAATAAAGTAGGAAAAATGTCACGTTTATGTTCCCGTATAAAGCATTTGTTAAACAAATGTACAGGAAGCAACATGATGAACATAAAAATGAACTAAATAAAAACTTAAAGCACAATAAAAATACTTGGAACGTCATAAAAACATGACTGAATCTCAATGTGTTGTATCAAAACTCATTTTGAATCGCATTGTGCCAAGATTAAGGGCTGGATTTTGTGATGTTTTTGCTGCTGATTCAAGATGGCAACCATCTTGAATCAGGTTGTCTCCAAAAGATAATCAGCTGTAGAGATACATCCATTGATGACTTTCTTAGAGTTTCATTACAATTTGTTCAGTGCTTTGTTTTGCTCACAGAGAGACATGAAAAGACACAAACAAAATTACCCGTGAGCAATAATAAGCATGAACACTTTTGATTTTGATCGATGTAACCAAATACAGAATAAAAAGCCAATTAAAAAAAATCCTTTAAAAGGAAAAAATAAACAAATTGTGTAGGTGAATATTTCACATGTGCATTTTGAAGAGATTCCACACCTGAAACAAAGCGTGCTGATAACTGAGGTCAAATCTAGAAGCCACGGGGAACGTTTGACTCGCTGTGACCCGTACGTGTTCTGAGAATATGTGAGCATTTATCTAAGAGTTATATTCTAAGCATCTTTTCTCTCTCTGTGTGGGCCTGACTGTTTTAATCCATGTTCTTATCAGGATTAAAGTGGTCACAGTCTAATTGCTGGTGACAGATGCTCTGTTGTTATGCATCTTCATTCTCCAACATTGTTGTTCAGCATGCCTGACTCGTCGTCTGCTGATCACTCTGCTGCTAACTTCATATGATGTTGATGTAAGTTACTGTGCAAAAGGGAGCGTTCGACCCATAATTACAACATGGACCCCCCCTTTTCTTTAAAGACATCAAAATAACAAGCTGGAAGGAGCTTCAGTTTCTTATGTTATCTAAAAACCAGTCATACTGTTTAAACTTAATTTTTCATATTTGAACATGAAAGATTCTGGCCTTCGGCACAGTGGACCAGATTCTTCTGTCTCGCTTGGAGAACTGGGTGGGCATTCAGGGTCCTGCTCTACAGCGGTTTAGATCTAATTTAACAGAGAGATGCTTTTGTGTACATATTCTATTGGTGCTGTTGAGTCTTCTGTAGCACCTCTCACATGTGGAGCACCCCAGGGATCTATACTTGGCCCTCTTCTGTTTTATAACTTGAATCCCACACTCCTTGTTTCATGGACTTGAGAAAGCTCCTTGGATGAGAAGTGAAACATCTTCACTTACAAATAAAGTCTACTTCTTAAAAATACTTCTTTAAAACGTCTTCAGTTGATCCAAAATGCTGCTGCCAGAGTCTTAACTGGAGTTACTGGGAGAGATCATATCTCTCCAGTTTTAGTTTCTCTCCATTGTCTCCCTGTCAAATCCAGAATAGAATTCAAAATCTTACTTCTAACCTACAAAGCCCTCAACAACCTAGCTCCATCTTATATTACAGATCTTATTGTTCCATATTTTACTAACAGAGCACTTCGCTCTCAGGCTGCAGGTTTACTTGTGGTTCCTAGAATTTACAAAAACAGAATGGGAGGCAGATCTTACAGTTTTCAGGCTCCTCTCTTGTGGAACCAACTTCAGTTTCTGTCCATGAGGCTGACACATTGTCCAGTTTTAAGACTGGGATTAAGACTTTTTGTTTTGGTAAATCCTATAGTTATTGTTGGCTTGGGTTTCCTGAGCTGTCCCTTAGTTCTGCTGCTATAGGCTTAGACTGCTGGAGGACAAACTGACCACACTTTTCACTCTGCTACTGTCTTTACTTACTCTGCTCAACCTGTTTTGTATTTGTAATTATTTTTTTAATCCTGAACATGTGTTTTTTTTTTTCTTTCAGGTACACCTGGACATTACCTGGACCTATATCTGGACCTGGACCTATATCTGGACCTGGACCTATATCTGGACCTATACCTGGACCTACCATTCTGTGTTTGTCTGTCTCTCCTTCCTGTCCTCTCAACCAGCCGGTCAAAGCAGATGGTCTCTTGTCCTGATCCTGGTTCTACTGGAGGTTTCTTCCTGTTAAAGGGAGTTTTTCTTCCCACTGTCTCCACTGTGCTTGCTCAGGATGGGAGACTGAGACGAAGCCAAGATTCAACTTGTCTGCTGGATTCCTTAGATAGAGAACTTTACTAACTGGCTTTTATGTGAATGTTCCTGTAAAGAGCCTGAGACAACTTTGTTGTGATTTGGTGCTTTAGAAATAAACTGAATTGAATTAATTGGCCTATTTTAGTCCTTCACATATTTGAGTATAATTAATAAAATAAAAATTAGCCCACTTTAATATGAAAAGACAAAGCTGAAGCTTAAAAAAAAGTCAACAAAAATTAGGAATGTTTGTGATTAAAGTCCATTTCAGTGTGCCATCATCCTCTTCAGTATTGATTTTTGTTCAGCCATGTACAGCAATCAAACGAAGCACATAAACATGCAACAAAACTATGTCAACTCTGGGATGTACTCAACTTTTTTCCTGAAAAGCGACCTCCAATGGGATGCTCATGTTCTGTTTGTGATGCTCGCTGCAGACGGTGTAGGACGTGACTGATCTTCACTCAGGCCTACGGGCTGTCATTTATGAGGTGAAAGCATTATTTGGACTTTATGAAGTTCATGCTCGCCTGTTTGTTTTTGACATCTAAGATGTTCTAATTTTTATGAACGATCCTTTTGTGTAGTTTCCGTCTGTAAACAGCTGTCCTCTCTTTGTGACCTCCTGCCAACAAACCAGCAGCTCTGTGGGAGTTTGAAGCGTTCATCCTCTGGATGTTTGCTTTGCTCATATTTCCATAGTAGTTCGAAAGCCTCTCTCTTTCCCTCATCTGCAGTTTGGTAGTTTTCAGAGAATGTTGAGTGCTTGTTCTGGAAACAGACGTTACAGTTTTTGTTGTTTGTACATTTCTGAGCACATATCAAGCACAAAGGTTAGCCGGCATTGTTGGCGGTGAAGGCAAACAAGTCTACCCAATGAAAATTAAACTATTTTATTCTGAGCTTTCTATTTCTTATTTATTCATGCTGAGCTTACTGAGGGCGGGGGCTGGGAACTCGAGGAGCTGCCAGCAGGTATCAGGGCTACAGATTAAAGCTGTCATTTCTAACCCGGGCCCGAAGCCCGGCCCAACCCAAAATAGGACCGGGCCATAATAATGCGCTGGATGGGCAGGCCGGGTCGGGCTTTTGATTGCGTCAGTGGACGCGCGTGGCTGACAATCTGATTATGTGGCAACATGGCTTGCCATACAATCACCAGCCACATGTGGCCAATTGACCACGTGCTGACCGGCCAGTTGAAAGAGTTCAGTTAAGATTCAGATGGACTACTGCCAGCGATCCATCAGCCCAAATGGACGTTCAGCCTGCACTCAGCAGACATGCACGGCCGACGACCCAAACAGGTGAGATCCCAAAATATCCTGGCAGACATCAGAGCAGGGTCCGTGTCTGAATAATGCAGAATGCAGCAGAAGCAGGGATTTAATGCGCTTGGACGGCCATGAAAGAACAAACACCCCCTCAGCTCCGATCTTCTGCCCCCTTTACTCAGCCGCACGTCCACCAACCATTAATAACTATATAAGCAGTCAAAGCTTAATTAAAAATGTTGGTAGAGATGTTGCTTCTCAACAAGAAGGTTGTCAGTTCAAATCCCGGTCCAGGGGCCTTTCTGGGTGTAGTTTGCATGTTCTCTCCGTGCATGCGTGGGTTTTCTCTGGGTACTCCAGTTTCCTCCCACAGACCAAAAACATGCATGTTAGGCTGATTGGTAACTCT
>NC_056511.1:45477297-45496048 GCF_014905685.2 Nematolebias whitei
ATATATATATATATATATATATATATATATATATATATATATGTATGCCTTTTTATAACTGTCCATTGTTGTCATCATTCTTTGTTGAAATCAGGTCTCTCTTGTAAACAAGTCCTCGAGGCTCAATGGGATTAACCTGTCTAAATAAACCAGAAAAGTCCATGCTCAATAATCCAGGTATACAATCCAACAATTTTCAGTCAGGTCATCTGGACAGTTTCTTTTTAAAAAAAAAAAGAAACTGTCCAGATGACCTGACTGAAAATTATTGGACTGTCTAAATAAAGGTTGAATGAATATTCTTCTCAACACATCCTGGTTTGCCCCGGGGTTTCATTCCAGGAGGTCATGCCCAAAACACCTGCACAGGGAGACGTCCAGATGGCGTCCTAACCTAATACCTAATGAAGAGGACATTTGATTCCAGAGATGTTTGTGTTTTATGTGAACTGGTGGTAGAGATAGCATCTATTGTAGAGTATTGTAGTAGAGACGACAGAGATGACAAAATAAGTAAATAATTGTGAGAAGCTGCAACGAATAATTGTAAGAGTTCTGCAAGAAGCATGTGTCTGTACTGAATGTTGTGCCTTCATGTGGGAGTCGACCAGTGGTGTAGTCTACATTTCTGTAGTGGGTATACCGTGGTAAAGTTAGTTTTACGTTGGACACCGCTGAAGCCATGAAGCACGAATATCCAACGTCCAACGTAAAACTAACTTTACCACAGTCGGTTCGTATACTGAGCTTAGAAGCCAAAGTACACTGGTTAGTACAATGTAATCATCAATTAATTTTTATTTTTAAGCATAATGAACATTTCCAAATTTCCCTGATGCTTATATTTGAATAAATGAACAACAAACTTTGTACAACTGTTGGCTTTGTATTAAAAACATGTTATAAAATGTATAAAACAATATCAAAGCAAAACATGTGCAAGTATTAAGGTAAGTACAGAAGTATTCATTATACAATAATTCGCTGGATAAGCGAATTTAATAAACAAGCGCTGCATAGCGATAGTTACTGAAGCGTTTCACGTATCAATGACATGTGCCTAATGATATGTCAGGTATCAGTGGGCACTTTTAAATGGTTATACTGAAATTCTTAAGCTTTTCTTGTGGGTATACTATGCCCGAGTATCTCGTAGACTACACCACTGGTCAGTCAACCCCCAACCTTGTCAGTATAATGGTATACATTTAAACAGAATACTAATAGGAAGCACAGTCTTATATGTTGCTCATGCTTCATAACATGATAAAGTTATTAAAATGTTCATGCTTTACTTTGTAACGGTACTTCAGCTGTCTCTATTACTCATCTGAACTGAAAGCTAAAAATAGTCACGTGTGTGTGTTTAGAGTCAGCGGAGCAGCTTTATCATATATTTACTGAGCCTATTAGTGTCTAATAGAGCACATGCTAGTTTCCCCAGCCCAGCAGTTCCTCTACCCACCGTGTAGTTTAGCAAAAACAACACTATGCCACTTCCCCATCTCTTTCCCCTAATAAATGTAATATTTTGTTCCCATTAAGTTTAGGTTTTAGATGCGTTTGCGAGAGCACTTCAAAGGCTCAAGCCTCGCTGAAGTGAACTCCACGGCAGACTTCACTCTGCAGCTGCGGATGGTTTGGACCTGCTGGAGATGAGCTCGCAAATGTGCTCTCTGACTGGCAAAGCAGTTCCGAGCTAAACGAGAGTTTGTGCAGCGTTCACTAATGACCAGCACCGAGCTAAAGGTGCGATGCAAATCACAGCTCGTCCACAGAAAACACACACATGGCTCCAGCTCAGCCAGTTTGACAGATATGGAGGTAACTGGGCCCTAACAGAAACACTGGCCACTAATGGATCGTACAAGACTCGTTAATAAAACTTTATCATTAACTACAACGGTCAACTCTGCTCAGACACTTTGAAAGAAATTTAGCTCAAATTTGAAGTGAGCTTAACCCCCAACATGCATGTAGAGCAGTACATTATTATTAGTAGTATTTCTGCTAAAACTGTTTACATCAATTTGGTAATTGGCACCCCGCCCCCCCCCCCCCCCCCTCCAATGATTCTAGATCTATCAGTTTAACGACCACTGAACTAACATTGTTAGTTACTACACTGTTACTAACCTGTTTAAATAAAGGTTGAATGAACGTTTAGTGTGGCTGTGGCTCCTCAGAACGTGTTTTAAGTGCCAACTCATCTTGCATGAAATCAGGGGGAGTGGTAGATCACAGGATCAACTCCTGGACCAACAGCACCAAAAATGTGGGTGGGAAAGGTGAAGCACCCACACCTGCCTCCACCCTCATTTGCCCCACTCTGGGCCCTTGAGTAAGGCCCTTAACCCCGACCCTCTGCTCCCCCGGGTGCCCTACATGCAGCTCTCTGCTCCACGCAGCGGCTGTGGCAGCTCGGTGTCTGTGCTTGAGTCATGAAGAACATCTGGAGTAAAAACCACCACCAGGTCTTCATGCGAGTTAGTTCACTGTGGCGACCTCTGAAGAAGGAGCAGCCGAAACAAGAAGAAAAACTGTCTTGCATGAAATTGTGCATAATGTCCAACAGCAGGAGGTCTGACTAAAACGGATCAGCTGAATCGTTTCTCAGCAGAAGATGTTCAAAGTGAAGGCGGCGAGCGGTGGACGCTTCTTGAGAAATGCTTGGTCGTCGTTCAATACTTTTTCAAATCATTTTCTAAAATATTGAGTCATTCAAGAAATATCGTTGAAATGAGTTCCAGCAGTTACAAAAGAAGAGCTGGAGTCCATTTTTCCCCCAGAGCCAGGGAAGCTGGTCGCCTGAGCGGCGTGTTCTCCACTGCAGCAGCGCTCATTACCTGGGTCTCCATAGAGACCACCTGCACCGGACCACTGCTATGAAAGTCTCATTTCACGGAGCTGCGTCCAGAAAAGGTGCAACGCGCACAATTGAGGCTGAAGCGCCTCAGTGAGCATAACGTTTTCTGCTCTCGTTCAAGAATAAAATGCAGCAAAAACAACACAACATCTGGAATTGTAAATAAATAGAAGAGAAATACGAAGAGGAGTTCGTCACAAGGATCTGCATGTTTCTCATTTCTGCCCAAAAGCGTCCAATGAACTGTGTGAATGGATGAGACCCTCGTCAAACGAGACAAAGTGTCTACAACCAGCAGAGCCGCTGCTGCCATTCAAAGTTTCAGTGCAGATGTAGCAGCAGCCATTTTGAAACGCTGCTGCCTCAACCCGAGATGAAAGAAGCAAAGCAGCGGAAACCTGCAGCATGTGTTCGCTTGAATTCTGGACACAATCACGTGTTGGGATGTTTCTTTAGCTTCACGTTCTCCAACAAATCATGTCTGGGGTCGCTGAGATCTTTGCACAACCACAAAATGCTTTTTCCCGTCGTCTCTGATGCATTTTCCTCTGATCTGAGTTTACACTGTGTCCATTTTCTGACCCCCGTCCTTTCACAAACATTTCAATAGAGCTTTAAAATCATCCTTTTTTTTTTTTTAGCTGATTTCTGTGACCCCCCCCCCCCCCCACACACACACACACACACACACACACACCCTCTAGAGCATTTTCCTCCCCCATTCTCACTTCTTGTATAAAATACAGTCACCTGGAGTCCAAGAAGAGACCGGGTCTTCTCAGGAAACCAGTTTTCTGTGGACCTCATTGTGCCCAGTCTGCCCAGTCTGCCCAGTCTCATTTGAAGAGCTGTGCGTTTAGCCAAGGGTTAGACGGGCTCATCTCTTTCTTTTGCCCAATCCAAAATGACTCCTTGTCTGTGCTTCTAATATGGCGGGTGCGATGCCGGGAGAAAAAAGCACAGCCTCCTATTTAATCTTTGGACTTGAGGACATGTAGATTCTACAGAAAACAATTAAACAGGCGTTACTCTCTGAAATAATTCAACTAAAAGTTGTTCAAATATTATGATATAAATGTAAATATGCCTCATTTTCATCATTATCCTACATGGCTTCTGAATTCTGTTTGTGAATTTGTGTTGTAAAAAATTATCACATTTTCACAAAGACAATTGTTTTACATGGAACATAAACGGTGGCGGAAAATTAGAACATTTGCTGATTGCAGCAGGAAAACACGAAATGTTCAAATCCAATCCTTGATGGAAACATCACTTTGACATGTTTAAAAGCTGTTTCTAGGATCACATCAAAATAAAATCCTACACTGAGGCCTCTGCAAGAAAAACGCAAAGAATAAACGAACGCTGCTGACAATTAATAATTGTGCCGTGATGGCTTCAAATTGTCCTAAAATGAAATGAACATTGCAGAAAAAAAGAAGAAATATTTAGAGATCATGCAGCACAGGCTGCACCCATCTTTTTTTTTTTCCTCCATCTTCCTGTATCTCTCTGGCCTGTTTGTAATTCTTTAAACACACATGCATATATATATATACATATATATATATATATATATATATATATATATATATATATATACACACACACACACACACACACACACACACACACACACACATGCATGCGGCCATGGAGGAGGGTCCTCCCACCAAAACAAGTGTCCACAGCCTGACAGGACATGGCAACAGCCTGTCCCTCCTTCATTTAACAGGACAGGTGAATAAATTAAAGACCTCATGTGTTCTTGTCTGCACAGCTGCTCCCGGGGTGCTTCATGGTTCTGTTGGGTCCGGCCCGGTGGGGGGGTGATAAATGTAAACTTGAAGTTGGATGTGCGCAGATGCATCACTTACCATTCAAGATGCACTGAGAAAAGATAAGAGCCAATATCCACATGCCCCGCTCCGTTCAATATCCAGTCCTATGGGTTTTGTTCTGCTCTGCCCAGCGCGCGCGTTCTTCTTATTTCTCTCCGTTTTTATTCCTTCAACAAGTCAGTTGCGATGAAAGGAAGGAAGGCTGCAAATCTCCTCTCTCTCTCTCTCTCTCTCTCTCTCGCGCGCGCGCGCTCTCTCTCTCTTTCTCTCCTTCTTTCTCTCTGTCTCTCTGGTTCTGGATCCCGCACGATGAAGATGAAGAGGAGGAGGTTGGAGTTCCTGCTGGTTGTCTGGGGTACAGCGGGAGATGGTGTATGGTCCTGAGCCGTGCCGTGCCGTGCCGTGCCGTGTCTCAGAGCAGCCGTCCCTCCGTATCGGAGCGCTGCTCTGCGCGGATCCTGCAGCTCGGTTCCGTGCGCTCTGGCTCCAGGTGAGCTGCTGCTGCTGCTGCTGCTGCTGCTGCTGCTGCTGCGTCACAGGCTGCAGGCGCGCGCGCTGCAAACTGCCTTTTGCGCACAGAAACAAATCAAATCAATGTTCAAAATAATCCAAGACTTGAACGATATCTGTAAATAATTAAAAATCTGAATGAAAAAAGCTGATTGTCTCATCCTCCCCCCCAAAAATAAAAAAAATAAATGAAAGTTGGATTTCTTTTTCTTTTCAAGCGCATGGAGTTCGTTGTTAGCTGCTCTGGAAACTCTTTCTCTCTGAGCCGCTTCTCTCCGTCCGGCGAGCAACAAGCACGCGCATCTTCCCCCTCTCCAGCAGCCGCACACACAAACTGCGCGCTCCAGTCCGTGCGCTCAGAGCCTGCCCTGCCTCACAGCGCCCACGAAGAAACCTGCGTGTGCGCTCCTGCAGCCGCTTTTGTCCCTCTCCTTTGCCTTGAAGGTGCGGGTGGGGTGGGGTGGGGTGGGGGTGGGGGGTGGTGTTGAGCACAGCTGAGGCCCTGAACACGCGCCCTTTCATCTGTTTTTTGTTTGTTTCTTTTTAAATGTCTTATCACAGGTGCTCCAATCAAAGACACAAGAGCTGATTAACGTGAGGAAGTCACGTCAGGATCCTTCCAGGATTTGCTGGCAGGACGGCTGAGGGGGGGGGGGGGGTAGATTATACCTGAGCCGGTGCAGTGCTGGCAGTGTGAGATAAATAACTAAATTATTCTAATTGGAGGAGATTTAAACCCTGACTTCAAAATCAATGTGTTCTCTGGATAATTTATGAGCCCCCAGGGCGTTTCTGTGGTCCCTGCCAACCATAACCCCTTGCATCCATTAATTGACCTTGACAAATACCCCCCCCCCCCCCCTCACCAGGGGGCATCAAACAGCAGCCATGTCAGAGATCCGCAGCCCCCTCACAGAGGACAGCCACATGCAGAAATGAAATGTGGACGGCACAAGAGAGTGTCTTATCTCAAATAATAAAGGGTAAACTCCACATGGACAGTTACTGTTTATGATGGTAAATATCTAACCATTTGTTATAAAACAGTCTTAACTTGAACTGTGGGTGAGTTTTATGATAAAGTCATCTCTGCAGCGTATGTGGAACTAGCTCTGCGAGCACACGCACAGTAGCACTGCAGTGACACCCACTGCCCGTGTAAATCTTTTCCAGCGTGGCCCACTTACATTTAAAGGCTAAGCCCAGATATAGTATCTGTCTCCTAGACTTAGCATCTACATGAGACCTGCGCACGTTCTGCACCAGGAATGCACAACCTGTCACTGCCTGTCTGGCACTGTGCTACCAGAAAGGCTGCCCCAAAATGAAACACATTATTATCATCGACTGCAGCCACTAGAAAAAAGACAGCAGAAGACAAAACTGTAGCAAAGACGATTGTGTTGTTCTTGGTGAGGTTTGTGTGTCTGGTCTTATGGTCTCAAGCAGTTCTGGTGACCAGTTAGTGCTTGGGCCCCCTGGTGTTTGCCAAGTCCCTTCTGTGCCTTGCTCCGGTATTGACCCGTGCGCCAATTCTTCTTATTACCAAGCAATTCAGTCACAATAAGCTGGTGTTTACCAGTTTATAGGGTGCACAAGCCAGTATACCTCTTGTGCTGGTCCCAGATTCAGGTAAATGTCTGGGGTTGTTTGAAGAACATCTGATGCACTCTTGTCAGAACATACATGCAAGTCCGTCCAAACAACGTGTGGGACGACTCAATGGGGGGACTGCTAAAAAGGGAACACCACTTACATCTTCTTCTTTCATTTTCAGGGGTCCGCTTGTCTTTTTCTGGCAGATGCATCTCTAACATCCTTCTACCAATACAGCCCCTGTCCCTCCTCCACACAGGCACAAACCATCTCCACTGACAACCTTACTTTTCTTTTTCTTGTGGCTGCTTTCTTCACATCAAGCAAACGCTCACGAAGACTTGGTGATTATTTTTACACTGGACATCCTTCCTGACACAACCACAGCCCTCTGGAGCAGAGAGCTGCCATCTAGGGCGCCCAGAGGAGCAGATGTGAGGGTTAAGGGCCTTGCTCAAGGGCCCAGAGTGGGGCAAATGAGGGTGGAGGCAGGTGTGGGTGCTTCACCTATCCCATCCACATTTTGATGTTGTTGGTACCGGGAGTTGAATCGGCGATCTTTCGATCACAGGCCCACCTTCTCTAACCTCTGCACAACCGCTTCCCCCATTGATTATTTTACAGAGCTGTTTAAATACAATTTTATTAATTGTTTTGTTCCCCATAAACTGAAAAGCTACATTAGACAATTAAATGTATATTTTTTATTATTATTTAAACTCCTTTTTTTTTCCTGATTTTTCAAAAATTCCACAATTCAGTTTATCTTAAAAAATCAACAATTAATTTATTTAATGACAAAGAGTTTTTGTTTTGTTTTCTTGCCTGTTGTTTTTTTTTTTTTAAGTTTTATTTTTCCCTCTTCTCGTTCTACACAGATGTTTTGGGAAAACACAAAATCTTGCTGCAGCCTGCTCACAAAAGGCAAATGCTCCAGTAAATGATTATGGCTGCAGTTCATCACTTCATTCCATGAACAAACTGGGTGAGAAACTGGAAAAAACAATAGTTGCGTTTTGAAAAAGAGCTCCATTTTGAAGTTTCCTGTTATTGTTTTTTTAAATTGAGGAATATTAAAGCTGACCTCATATGTGAAAATAAAACACCACTTATTCAACTAAAAAGTGAAAAAAATGAACAGAGGTTAAAATAATGTAACAGAAAGCAATGTATTATTTTATTATCTAATAAATATGAGATAAAATGTATTTATTTTATCTCATGTAAAATATCTTTGTATTTATTGTATGTATTTTATTATATATATATATACTAAATAAATATCAAATGCTGAAAGACGCCTTTGCAATTATTTCACTGGTTAGATGTGTTACTAGAAATAAGAAACAAAATATTAAATGGCTTCCATTTAATCATTTTAAAATGAAACATCTAGCGTTTCAACGAAGGAGAGCCAATCACAAGCCACCATTTCCCCCAGAGTTTAAAATGAGAAGAAAACCTTGTACTTAGAAGGAACAGATTTGTAGAATTTTATTGTCAAAACTTTAACTTTATTTGCAATCTTACGCAATGAAGCGAGATATTATGTTAGACCAAGGGTGGGCAATTATTTTTTCCATAGGGCCACATGAGAAACAACAAATATTGTGGAGGGCTGGCACAAATGACTTTTTCATTCAACCTTTATTTAGACAGGTAAATCCCATTGAGCCTCGAGGACTCATTTACAAGAGAGACCTGATTTCAAGTTAACTCAATACTGCATAATAGTATTTCATTATTAAAAGCAATACATAGCACTGTTTTAACAAGCTGGTAAGAGTATTTGTTATGATTAAGCAACGAAAAAGCGAGGTTTCCTTAAAAAAATGTCATTTATTCAATTAAATTTCCCAGTACAATGGTAAACTGTTAAAATTTTTACCATTTGAGACGTTATGTTAATGATCATTTTCAGTCACATTCACCCCAAAACTCATTTTGAGTTTTATATACTGCTGGAAAAAGTTCTTAGCTTTGTAAATATATCACAATATTGTCTTTGTACTCCAAATATTATGAAACATCATATAATAGTGATCGTCACTGAACTGTGATTTCGAGTCCCGGTTCTTTACGTGCCTACATTTGTAGTCTAAACATCTCATTTGGTGTTTATCAGTTCTTTTTTCTTGTTTAGTGAGAGAAGTCTCGTCTCTGTTGGGCTTTAACGGAAATGTTAAAGTCAGGTTGAAGGTCTGAGGTGGAGATGTGAAGCAAAGCTGACATCATCAGTGAGAGAGGATCTATATCTGGATTTGGTTAACTTCATTTGTTTACATATGTATTTTGTAATTCCCCTTACGGGGGCCGGTCAGAGTCAACCAAAGGGCCGTATGTGGCCCTGGGGCCGTACAATGCCCAGGTCTGTGTTAGACGATTATCTTCTGTCACTGTCTGTCTGTACCTCTGTGCGTTTTTCTTCTCCTCGCGCTCCTGCGCACACCTGTTCCCAATCCGAATCACTACAGGTGTTTCTCACTCATCTCATGAGTGTTAGTATTTATTCTATGTGTTTTTACTCCCTTTGCATCCAGGCATTATCCTACCAAAGGCTCACTACTCCTTCCATGGTGTCCACAGTCTGGTCTTCTCCTTCTTGTCCTACATAAGTTTTGCTGCCCCGTCAGCATGATTGTTTTTGTTAAATACATCTTTCAGTTTTACTCCTGAGTCTTCATGCCTCTGCCTGCACTTGGGTTCGACATTAAACACCAGATCGTATCACAATGCCTGGATCGAAACGCAAACCAAGCAGGCAGTGGGTCCCTCATGGGGGTCGGACTCCGAAGACTTTCAGTGACTCCACGAGGTGACCCACAACAACATCAACACTGTGGCCGCCTCCATCCATCTATGGGAGCGGATGGTGGTCACAGAGGACTGAATTAAAGACTACGCTCAGTCAAAGAATCTGGGTTACTAACCAGGTATGTGGTAGTTGTTTGAGGAAGCGATGACAAATGTGTGCTGTGCTCCCTCCTCCTACAACTTTTCACCTTAGCTGCCACCCAGTCTGGTTCTCCTTCTGACTCATCTTCAGAAGAGAGTCTCTCTGCAGATACTCCTGGTCCCCGTCCTCGTCACCACCGTAAGAGGGGCCAAAAGCAGAGCCAGTCCAGGTATCCCGAACTCCAGCTCCTTCCTCTACAGCCCCTTTTCTACAGTTTCTCCTTGGCCCCGCTTTACCCTGCTCAGGCCGGTTCCATGTTCTTTTCCACAGGACCTTCTTCGTGGAACCGGACTGTTTTTTCAATACCTACTTCTCTGCGTTTCCATTAAGGCCAAGCAGGACCCTAAAACGTGATGTCAGCACACTGTTGGTTACTGATTGGTCAGGGGAAGGAGTCACTGGATCTTTCAGAAAATTTTCACTGATTCGCCATTTGCAATCACTCAGAACTCGGAGCAGCTGCTGGATCTATTTTTAAGATTTTAAAAACAATAATGACAACACTGTGGTCTAATGATGAAGTGCAGGCGTTTTTTGTGTTTGGTGGCCGATGACATAAATTCAGAGGGAGCTAGATGGAGCTCTTCTGCTCAGCTCCTCTGTGCTGCTGGCTCAGGTTCCGGATCCCGGCCTAGCATGTTCTGCGGGCTCCGAGCTCCGGTCACCGCAGAGGATCACATGAGCTGGTGACTCGCAGAAGGCCAGGGTCCGGACCCCAGATTTAATAAATAATAATAATAATGAATTTAATTTGTAACGCACTTTTCATTAACAAAAATCTCAAAGTGCTACAGAGTGCAACTAAAATCAATGATAAAATCAACTAAAATCAGTGATAAAATCAACTGAAATCAATGATAAAATCAACTAAAATCAGTGATAAAATCAACTGAAATCAATGATAAAATCAACTAAAATCTGTGATAAAAATCAACTGAAATCTGTGATAAAAATCAACTGAAATCAATGATAAAATCAACTGAAATCAGTGATAAAATCAACTAAGATCTGTGATAAAAATCACCTGAAATCAATGATAAAAATCAACTAAAATCAGTGATAAAATCAACTAAAATCAGTGATAAAATCAACTGAAATCTGTGATAAAAATCAACTGAAATCAATGATAAAATCAACTAAAATCTGTGATAAAAATCAACTGAAATCTGTGATAAAAATCAACTGAAATCAATGATAAAATCAACTAAAATCAGTGATAAAATCAACTAAGATCTGTGATAAAAATCAACTGAAATCTGTGATAAAAATCACCTGAAATCAATGATAAAATCAACTAAAATCAGTGATAAAATCAACTAAAATCAGTGATAAAATCAACTGAAATCAATGATAAAATCAACTAAAATCTGTGATAAAAATCAACTGAAATCAATGATAAATTCAACTAAAATCAATGATACAATCATGTGGAGGCAGAATAGGCTTGCTTAAAAAGAAAAGTCTTTAAGCCTTTTTTAAAGTCAGTCCATGATTGTGGAGCTCTCAGATATTCAGGGAGGGAGTTCCAGAGGCGCGGGGGGGGGGGGGGGGGGGCACACAGAATGCCCGATCTCCCATGATTCTTAATTTAGTTCGTGGAAGGTGGAGGAGATTACTGTTCTGTGATCGTAGGGACCGGGTGGATGAATATGGAGCAAGAAGGTCCTTCAGATAATCTGGTGAAGTTCTGTATAAACACTGATGGTGATGAGAGCAATTTAGTACTGAATTCTGTAAATGACAGGAAGCCAATGGAGGTTATGGAGAATGGGTGTAATATGTTCAAATTTACGAGCTCTCAATAAAATCCGGGCTGCACTGTTTTGAATATATTGAAGCTTCTGAAGGTTTTTGCCGGGTATTCCAGTAAACAGGGAGACTTGCGTGATCAATGAAGGCCGAACCCCAATCCCGGCAGACGGGTGGAGGATGGAAATAATTTTTAAAAGCATTTTATGTATAAAAAAATATATTTTTTTTTTTAATCAGTGAAGATTAAAAGAAAATAAATGGTGTCGGCTTTATCATGAAATCTTGTTTTGACTTTAATGACTATTAAATAATCTGATAAAGTTAACTCTGCTGAAAAATCATAAAAAGACAAAATTATTGGATCTCTCAGGAATATTTCCCTCAAATATGTGCTGGCACAACTGGTAGAGCTGCTGCCTCTCAGGGCGAAGGTTGCTGGTTCAAATTCTAGTCTGGGGGCCTTTCTGGGTGGAGTTTGCATGTTCTTTCTGTGCATGCGTGGGTTTTCTCCGGGTACTCCAGTTTCCTCCCACAGACCAAAAATATGCATGTTAGGCTGATTGGTAACTCTAAATTGTCCCTAGGTGTGAGTGAGAGAGTGGATGGTTGTTTGTCTCATTTGTCTCTATGTGTCCCTGTGATGGACTTACGATGTGTCCAGGCTGTACCCCACCCCTTGAACAGTGATTGCTGGACATGGGCACCGGCAACCCCGTGACCCAAAATGGAAGAAGCGGTTAAAGATGATGGATGGATGGATGCTTAAAGAAGAGCTACAGCCTTTAGTTCCAACTTTATTCTAACCCACAGATGTACAAATCACAAAATAAGAATTAAACTTTAAAGCAAAGCTTATATATATCCATCCATCCATCCATTTTCTTCCGCTTATCCGGGGTTGGGTCGTGAGGGTAGCAGCCTAAGTAGGGAGGCCCAGACTTCCCTCTCCCCAGCCACTTGGGCCAGCTCCTCCGGGGGAATCCCGAGGTGTTCCCAGGCCAGCCGAGAAACATAGTCCCTCCAGCGTGTCCTGGGTCTTCCTCTGGGTCTCCTCCCGGTGGGACGTGTCCGGAACACCTCACCGGGGAGGTGTCCAGGAGGCATCCTAAACAGATGCCCAAGCCACCTCAACTGGCTCCTCTCGATGTGGAGAAGCAGCGGCTCTACTCTGAGTCCCTCCCGGATGATCGAACTTCTCACCCTATCTCTAAGGGAGAGCCCAGACACCCTGCGGAGAAAACTCATTTCGGCCGCTTGTATCTGAGATCTCATTCTTTCGGTCACAACCCAAAGCTCGTGACCATAGATGAGGGTAGGAACGTAGATCGATCGGTAAATTGAGAGCTTCGCCTTTTGACTCAGCTCTCTCTTCACCACGACAGACCTGTACAGCGCCTGCTTCACTACAGATGCTGCACCTATCCGCCTATTGATTTCACGCTCCATTTTTCCCTCATTCGTGAACAAGACCTCAAGATACTTGAACTCCTCCACTTGGGGCAGGACCTCCTCCCTGACCCGGAGAGGGCACTCTACCCTTTTCCGGCTCAAGACCATGGCCTCGGATTTGGAGGAACTGATCTTCATCCCGGAAGATAATGGATGGATGGATGGATGGATGGATGGATGGATGGATGGATGGATGGATGGATGGATGGATGGATGGATGGATGGATTTTTATGTGCTTTCAACTTATTAGTGCATGTTGCTAATAGCTCCTTAATCAATGCTGTGTTTTTTGATACTTACCCCTGTATAATCGTGGAGGTCCTGCCCATCAACCTCTTGCTAACATGCTTGCCACAGGTGATGAGTATCAGCATTTGTTGTCAGAGTTTCCTGCTCTGACAGTTCCCACCTTTTCTGCTACCATAGCTATACATGGGGTGGAACATTGTATCACTACACTTGGTTCACCGGTTTTTGCATGAGCACGCCACCTAGATACCACTAAGTTAGCAATAGCTAAGGAGGAGTTTGTTAACATAGAGCGTCTTGACATTGTGAGACGTTCCAAAAGTCCATGGGCATCCCCCTTGCACATGGTGCCAAAGGCCAATGGGGGTTGGCGACCCTGTGAGGATTTCCGGTGCCTTAACAATGCAACCAGTAACGACAGGTACCCAGTCCCTCACATTCAGGATTTTCCTGCCCGCCTGGCGGGGGCAACTGTTTTTTCCAAGATAGATTTGGTGTGGGGCTACCATTAGGTTCTTGTGCATCCTTTAGATGTACCAAAAACAGCAGTTATCACACCATTTGGTCTTTTTGAGTTTTTATGGATGCCCTTCAGCCTTAAAGGCACAGCGCAGAAGTTCCAGTGACTTATAGATTTGGTCCTGCAGGGTATGCCGTTTTTGTTTGTCTATTTGGTGGCTAGTCCCTAGGTGGCAGAGGACATGGTGCACCTTCGCCAGCTGTTTTTTCAACTCAGTGAGCATGGCCTGATCATTAACCCAGCTAAATGCCAGTTTGGTCTTCCTGCTGTTGAGTTCCTGGGACACAGTGTCTGTTCAAGGGGCGGTTCCCCTACCTGCCAAGGTTGAAGCTGTTTTAGTTTTTCCTCGCCCTCCCTCAGTGAAGCCCCTGCAGGAGTTTTTGGGGATGATGAACTTTTATAACCATTTCATCCCATGGGCGGCTCATCTTATGCACCCCTTGTATGAAGCACTTAGAGGCAGCAAAAGGGACCAGCAAATAGAGTGGAACCCGAGAGGGTACAGGCATTCGATGATGCCAAAGAGGCTTTGGCTAATGCTACACTTTTGGCCCATCCATCTCCAGCGGCTCCTGTGGCTCTGACAACTGATGCCTCTGATTATGCAGTTGGGGCAGTTTGTGAACAATGGGTTGATGGCACATGGCAACCCCTTGCTTTTTTAGCAGGAAACTCTGGAATGCTGAAAAAATATAGTACCTTTGCTAGGGAACTGCTCGCTCTTTCTCTGGTAACGCGGCATTTCCAATTCATGTTGGAGGGCAGAGACTTTACTGCTTTTGTTGACCATAATCCTCTCACTTTTTCTATGGCAAAAGTTTCTGAACCATGGTCATCACAGCAACAAAGCATTTGTCTGCCATTTCGGAGTTTACTTCAGACATTCAGCATGTAGCTGGCAAGAATAACCTGGTGGCTGACTGTCCAGAGCAAGGGTTGCTTCTGTGCATTTAGGAGTTGATTACCTTGCCATGGCCGCAGACCAACTGACAGACACGGGTATTCCGGCCTTTAAGGCAGCTGAATCCAGTTTGCATTTGGAGGAAGTTTCATTTCATGAGTGTGGTGCAACCCTTTGTGATGTCTCGACTAGCAAGCCTAGACTTCTGGTTCCTAGTGGCTGACGTCAGTGGATTTTTGACACAGTTCATTCCCTTTCACACCCAGGGGTGAAAGCATCAGTTAAGCTGGTAGGGGCAAAGTTTGTGTGGCCAGGGCTCCATAGAGATGTACGTACATGGGCGGCTTCCTGTTTTCCTGTTTAGCTTGCCAACGTGCCAAGGTGCAACACATACTAAGGCTCCAGTGGAACTGTTTCCTATTTCCCAGGGTAAAATTAAGCATGTGCCTGTGGATTCAGTGGACCCACTTCCACCTTCCAGAGGTTTTACCTATCTCTTAACTATGGTTAAACACACCGCAGGCTAATGGTCTTTATGAGAGGTTCCACCGCTCAATAAAGGCTGCATTGCAGGCCTCATTGGTGGATAATGGTTGGATGGATCACCTGCCTTGGGTTTTGTTGGGCCTGCGTTCAGCTCCTAAAGAGGACCTGTGTTTTTTTCAGCTGAATTAGTCCTTGGCCAGCCTTTGAGGGTACCAGGGGAGTTTATTCCAGGTCTGGTGGGTTCAGTTGCTCCCAAAGGGTGTAGGGCGGTCCTAACAGGGGAAAATAGATATGTGGCCCCATTGGCAGCACATCACTGCCTTCCATAGGTGTTTGTGCTGAAGGACCTTATATCGGCTGAGTATGTATTTATCCGACATGACGCACACCATTCACCACTTCAGTCTCCTTACGATGCCTCATTTTGTGTTTTGAAGAGGGGACCTAAAAATGTTTTGGTGGAGTTGGGGGGTAATCAAGAGAGTGTTTCGGGGGACCATTTGAAACCAGCTCATGTGTTGCCGGTTGATCCGGTTGAGTTGGTTTAGCCACCTTGTTGTGGCCGTCCCCCAGTTTCTTTGCCCACTCTTCCAGATTTTACCCCTACAGCTGGGTTGCCTCCTTCAGGTGAACAGTTAAGTGGTAGTTGGTTCAGAGAGTCTCCTTCACTTTCAACACCTGTCGCTGTGAGGAGCAGCTGTGGTGGCCGCCTTATTAAATTCCCTAGCCGTTACCGTTAGGCATTTCATTTATTAGGCCCGAGCAGTGAAGTGCTACGAAGGCCTATTGTAATCGTTCAGTTCATGAGACCCGAGCAATTTTTCCATCAAAGGAATTGGCCTTTTGGGGACCTTAACATATCCCAAAACTCACCAAATTTGGTGAACGCATCAGAACCTTTGAAAAATTACGTATTTTAAGGACGTCGCAAAAATTGCAAGAGAAACGGCTCAAGAGCGACACCTAGAAATTTTCAAAATACCCTCTGCATTAACCTTAATTTGTTGTAGAAGCATGAAATTTGGTGCACTTGTCCAATTCCCCAAGATGCACAGAAAACCCTCTGGCATCAATGTTGTACGATTAACAGGAAGTCGGCCATTTTGGGTCAAAGGATAATTTTTGGGCTTTCTAATTGCGAGTTTTAACAAACTCCTCCTAGGGATTTGGAAGGATTGCCTTCAAACTTGGTTAATATGCCCTTAAAACATTGGGGAGTAAAAGTTATCAAAGACTTGTGTTTTTGTATATGTTAAAGGGGCGTGGCCAGGCCTCAAAATTGTGCTTCACGCCATTAATTTCTAAACGCTATTACTTTCACATTGAAAGACCAAAATGCACCAAACTTGGCATGAGTCATCCCTGTTGGATGCACGATGATCCTCTGTAGTCATATTCGGATGTAAGCAAAGCACCACCCCCTCAGAACAGGAAGTTATTTTTTTACTTGGAATGCTCCCTCTTTGACACCCTTGACCTAATCAGGATGATCCTGTGTTAGAAGACATATAACAAGTTGATCTGACTTGATTTAAATTACAAACAGTTTTAGCTGGAGGATATGGGCGTGGCAGCGTACGAATTCAGAAGTGACACAGTTGAAATAAATTTGGCTCTAAATTGCAAAGATTTAAGTCGAGGTGCACAAAAATCACTATGGTCAATCATTACCCACCCCTTGAACAAGAATCCATAATAAGTGGCCAATAGCCTCCACAGCGTCCCCTACATTATTCTTATAGTTATATCTCAGTGATGCATCATCCGATCTGAACCAGATTTTTTTGCATAATCAGTGAGCACTTGTATACACAGTGGTAATGTTCTTGAACATTTGACTCCAGTGCGCCTGATAGATTATTCCAACAAATATGTCTCAGTAATACATCATCTGATCTGAACCAAAGTTTTTGTGCATCATCAGTGAGTACTTTTAGACACATTGGTATTGTTGTTTAACTTTTGACTCCAGTGCACCCCCTAGATTATTCCAACAGTTATATTTCAGTGATACATCATCTTATCTGCACCTAATTTTTTTTGCTTCATCAGTGACCACTTTGAGACACATTGGTATTGTTGATTCATGACATCTCTTAAGCCCCACCTACTCAGAGAAGAAACAGTTATTGGGTGACTCTTCCAGCTTAGCCCTGTGTAAGATATGACTGAAACTGTAACTGTTGATTATCACATGACATGTTGAAAAGCATAAAGGAAGTGCTCATCAAACATTCACAACAAAACAGGAAGTCACAATAACTCCTGTCTGGAAGGTCGGATTTCACGGATACTTGGAAGACCTGGAGCTGGACTATCACTGACATGGACGGAAGGCGATGTCAAAGATTCAGGAAATGCGCCTCATGGTGAACGCATGCGGGATTGGCACGAGAGCGTTTGCGATGGCGACAGAGTGGAGTGGCTGGAGCTCCCGCGGTCGCAGAATGGCAGGAGCGGCGCTTTGCTGCGAGGGCCTTCAATGCTGCTTGCAGCTTTAAGTGGGTTTTTGTTTCTTTCATAAAGTTAAATACAACAAAGCAATCTGGAGACAAAATGTCACAAAAACATTTTTAAAGATTTTTCAAATTGGCACAAAAAATTAATACAAGAGGATAAAAAGAAGAATTGTGTAAATCTGGAGATTTTTTTAAATCTTGTTTCTAAAAAAGTGTCTTTGTATGACCAAAGTTTTTGCTGGTGTCCCATAAGGATCACTACTTAGTTCACTTCCTTTTGACTCTCATCTTGTTCCTGCTTGTTACAAATCACACTTAGTTTTGTCCCTGAAATATAGATAATAGCCAGCTGGATATTTCTCTCCTCAAATTATTTGACTTCTGTTCACATCTCAGAAATGCAGCACTGAGTTGTGTTAATATGTTTGTGTTCATCTTATTATGACTGTGATGTTCTACTGACCAGAACTATCCTGGAAGAACAGGGTATCAGTCATTTACAGAGCAATAGGAAACATTTCTGACTTTTAACTCGCCTGGCCCATGACTGTCCAACATGGGGTGGCAGCGTTGCTTAGTAACCACAGCACATGACTGACCTTATCGGTGTGGTCATAAAAATGTATGAAGTCCTTTTATTCATTTTCTCTCTCTCTCTCTCTCTCTCTCCCTCTCAAACACTGACAGACACCAGAATACATTATGGATGCATTGTTCTTGAGGGTGTGTGTGTGTGTGTGTGTGTGCCCGAATAAGAGCAGCACAGTAATAATGAAGGGCTGTACCTGACACATGCCACAGATGACATCAACAGCAGGAGGAGTGTGAGGTGGGGGGAGATGGGGGTGAACATCCAGTGACAGAAAATCAGCATTTTAAGCTACACAGCAAAACTGTAGTGCAGGGGTATTCAATTATAATTTAAGGAGGTCCAGTCAGAGAAAATTTCATGAGGCCAAGGTCCAGAAGAAATATTTAATGTGATATATATATCAATCAACCTTTATTTAGACAGGTAAATCCCATTGAGCCTCGAGGACTCATTTACAAGAGAGACCTGATTTATATATATAAATATACATACATACATATATACATATATATATATATACATACATATATATATATATATATATATATATATATATATATATATACATAC
>NC_056511.1:45521048-45537496 GCF_014905685.2 Nematolebias whitei
GGGGGGGAAAGCGGTACGCCACCAACACTGTTAATAGTGGGGGTGGTGTGCTGCTGACCTCAACTCGGGATGTCGTGGGTCAGTGGGCAGAATACTTTGAAGACCTCCTCAATCCCACCGAAACCATCTTCCATGTGCTCATAGTATTGGTATGTATTGGGGACTGCTCACAAGCTAAATTTTAGCTAAGTACCTGTAAAATTGGCTGAATTATAGATGTTTCTTCAGTGCCAAACAGAGTTTCATTTAATTGTATTTATTGGTTCATGAGAAATTTACTGACAAAACAGAGATGATTCCAACAAGTAATGGCAAAGTTGTAAACAAAGACCTTCCGCAATAAGTTGGCACTCAGAGTTAAGTACTGGTCTGACCCACTGGTCTGACCCACTGGTCTGACCTACTACCACACCAAATTGTAGCTCAGTAGCTGTAAAACTGAATGTGCTGTTGCAGTTTTTATGTTTGCCAAGATTGATTTGCTATGGCAGCCATCTTGTATTAGTTTGATTTGAAAAGTTAATAAATTGTAGATGTCAAACATTTTAATTGTCTTTGGCAGATAAAAGTTATCGACTGGTCCATGTGCCTTTGCTTGAACTCACTAGGACTAAAATTAACAGGTCTTACAAAAACTAAATTTGATCAAGACAGAAAGGGAAAACCAATGTGCAGGAATGATCTGTTTTCTAACAACATTATTTTATTATTCGGCTAATAAAAACAGCTAAGGGTTGATCTCCGACTGCTCATCTTTACCATTCTCTTTCTGGAAAACTGCTTTCAGCTTAGGAACTTTGCTGAAGTCGACCCGCCTCCACTCCTCATCCTCCGACACCACCACACCAGGTTTGTCTATTAGACCACAAATACATTAATAGCATTGTACTTGGTAATCACCCGCCAAACAGAAAAAAGACATCTCTTTGTTACATACTTCTCTGTGGTATGCTAACTGGTATAATCTCCTTGGCCAGCATGCCAGTCTCATGTGCTGTTTTGCTACGAGTGTATGAGTTGATGGCATAGGCGTCCTGCTCCTCTCTAGTGATGTTACAGTTCTTGGCTGTGTTCTCAGCACAGTTGCCCTTTTATAAACAAAGACAGTGGAATTCAGATGCTGTAGAAATAAAGTTTTAAAAAGTTCCCTGCAAAGCAACTTTGACTACAACAGTTGGCCGTTACCATGTGAAATTTGTTGTAGACATCAGTGAGGCCGTCGCTAACAATGAGGTCTTCCAACTTAATTCCTCCGTATTGTGGTGTCTCTCTGGCCATCACATAGGGCACATTGGACATGCTTTCCATGCCTCCTGCCACCATCACATCCTAAATGCACACATATAACAAAACCAGCATTCAAGTATACAACCACAATGCTGAGGTTGCTGTAATGCAGCAATTCTAAAAGTCCAGACTGAACTACAAGTCAATAGGAACCCAGTCCATGATTTCTTGCATTAAACTTAAATATCCAACAATTTTCAGTTAGGTCATCTGGACAGTTTCTTTTTTTTTTTGTGTGCTGAAACATTTCACCTTCCATCCAGAAGGCTTCATCAGTCAAGGAAAAACATAAAACAAAACTGATTCTTCCCCTAACAGCTTACTCCAAAGTGGAACAAACCAGTTATGTTGGTGCTAAGATGGTCTCTTTGGCACGCCCCCACCTCCGGTGCCGGCCCTCTCCCTTGTCGACAGTCATGTCCTTGACTATGCATATTAAGCATATTCGGAGACTTGAACTTCAGCAGCCTGCTATGCTATTTATATGATGAAATGTAATTTACCAGATAATATATTAACTTAATCAAATGTCTAAATATACAGTGCCTTGCGAAAGTATTCGGCCCCCTTGAACTTTTCAACCTTTTGCCACATTTCAGGCTTCAAACATAAAGATATAAAATTTTAATTTTTTGTGAAGAATCAACAACAAGTGGGACACAATCGTGAAGTGGAATGAAATTTATTGGATGTGTCAAACTTTTTTAACAATAAAAAACTGAAAAGTGGGGCATGCAATATTATTCGGCCCCCTTGCGTTAACACTTTGTAGTGCCGCCTTTTGCTGCAGTTCCAGCTGCAGTTCCAGCTGCAAGTCTCTTGGGGTTTGTCTCTGTCAGTTTTGAACATGGAGACACTGAAGTTCTGCCCATTCTTCCTGCAGAACAGCTGGAGCTCAGTGAGGTTGGATGGAGAGCGTTTGTGAACAGCAGTCTTCAACTCTTTCCACAGATTCTCGATTGGATTCAGGTCTGGACTTTGACTTGGCCATTCCAACACCTGGATACGTTTATTTGTGAACCATTCCATTGTAGATGTGTCTTTATGTTTTGGATCATTGTCTTGTTGGAAGATAAATCTCCGTCCCAGTCTCAGGTCTCTTGCAGACTCACAGGTTTTCTTCCAGAATGGTCCTGTATTTGGCCCCATCCATCTTCCCATCAATTCTGACCATCTTCCCTGTCCCTGCTGACAAAAATCAGGCCCAAACCATGATGCTGCCACCACCATGTTTGACCGTGGGGGTGGTGTGTTCAGGGTGATGAGCTGTGGTGCTTTTACTCCAAACATGTCGTTTTGCATTGTGACCAAACAGTTCAATTTTGGTTTCATCTGACCAGAGCACCTTCTTCCACATGTTTGGTGTCTCCCAGGTGGCTTGTGTCAACTCCCAACATTTGCACTGAAAACTTTAGTCCACACCCACCTGCTGTGTGGGCCTCACCCCCGGTCCGTATAAATTACGGTGAGACCAGGTAATTGGCTCCCAAATAGCTTTTTCTTCAGCTATTTAGGAACCAGTGAGGCCCAGAGCTTAAAGCGCTACGACTATACTCATAGAACCTGGGGTTACAGTACGTAACCAACGTTCTATTTCATATAGGCTTCGCCCTTTAAGGTTGTCGCTTGTGGGTTAAAGGCGAAGCAGGATGTAGTCTATGCCTCACTGGGTCCATTCAGACACAATATGAAGCGCCCACTTGCACCAAAAAAACATTTCATCACTCAGCCTTCTGTGTGCATAATTACTACGCATACCATGCACAGGAGCGCGTTGCATAATTACGCGTTGCATGCACAGGAGCACCCCGGAGAGAAAAAGTTTTTGACGGGGGAAAAAGGGGGAAGGCTGAAAGCAGTCCTGCTGCCGAGAATGGGAAAGAACAGAGGTTACAATTGTAACCGTGTAACAGTGAGCAGAATAGATCAACTGCTCTTCAATATGAACTGATTAATAACAAATTAATTGATTAGTAATCAAATAAACTGATTGGTAACAGTAGTCATGAACCGATTAGTAACAATAAAAAGAGCAGTCATGAACTTGTGACTGATAATAAATGTCTCACACTGTAACTGCATGCAGTCAGATGTGAGTTTAAAAACTAAATTCCAGGAAAACAGTAAGATTCATTCTGTTAGAACACTAAAAGAATAGGCCATGGAGAAAGGCGAAACATCACGCAGATAGAAGCGGATAAATGAACAAGGCGACGTCCAAGCGGCCGCAAATACAAATGTCCTCCACTGTCATACCACTATGCAAAGCTGTCGAAGATACAATTCCTCAGGTGGATTGAGCTCTGAGACTCTCTGGAGGCTCCAATCCTGATGCCCTGTAAGCTTCAGAAATGGCCTTACACAGCCAGTGTGAAAAATGCTGAATGGATAACGGGCGACATGCAGAGACGTCCCTATAATGCACAAACAGACTCTGAGTCTGCCGCAGAGGAGCCGTGCGTGTTATGCAACATGCCAGCGCATGCATAGGACAGAGGAGATGAAAAGATGCTTCTTCCTCTGATTTGTGAGGGGGGGGTAAAACCCCTCCAATGATATCATTCTCGATTTAAATGAACTTGTGATGTTTTGGGGCATGAAAGCTGGGTTAGGTCTCAGCGCAGCTGAGCTGCCATCAGCCTGAATCGTGAGGCATGACGGGGCAACAGAGAGTACAGCTAAATCGCTCACTCTCTTCGCTGATGTCAAAGCCGACAGCAGGGCTGTTTTAAGTGACAGGAATTTAAGTGACACGATCTAAAGGCTCAAAAGGAGCTTTGATCAGAGCTCGCAGAACCATCGTTAGGTCCCACTGTGGAGCTAGTGGGCGTGACACCGGTCGCTCAGCGGCCAGACCCAAAGCTGCTGGCCTATTTTTGGGTGACTTATGATCGCTCCTCCCGCCTGGAGGAGAGCATCGTCCCTTCACGGCAGTTTCCACAGTCGACCCAATAACAGATGTTGCAGGATTGGGAACCACGGGGCACTCACACACTCTGGGGCTACAAGAATGGTTGACAGTTCTTCCTCCCGGACTTGGTTCAGAAACCGTGATATTAGAGGGACTGGAGGAAACGCGTAAAGGAGCACTTTTGGCCACGGGCTGTGGGCAAAAGCATCCACTCCTAACGGTAGGTCGTCCAGTGGGCTCAGTAAGAACCATAATTGACACTGGGTGTTCTCCCGTGTGGCGAACAGATGCACTGCTGCTCAGCCGTATCCCCTCCAAAAACCGAGAAATCAGCTCAGGATGGAGACTCCAGTCCCCGTGACGCGGACCGCCCCAGGACATCATGTCCGCTCCTCTGTTCAGGACGCCGGGGATGTACACTGCTCCGAAGGAGAGCAGGTTTTTGTGTGCCCAACACAACAGCGGTCTCGCAATGCGTAACAGTTGGGCTGAACGCACGCCCCCCTGTCGGTTTATGTAAGCTGCAGTCACTTTGTTGTCTGCGTGGATCAGAACATGTTGATTCCGTAACAGGGGAGCAAAATGCTGAATCACATGCCAAACTGTGAGACATTCCAAAATGTTTATATGAGCTGATGTGTGAGGTGGCCACAGCGCCCCCACCCCTTGAGACAGGCATGTTCCTCCCCAGCCTGACAGGGACGTGTCTGTGAAAACTGAGATGTGTGACGTAGGTCTGCTGATAAGAACTCCCTCTGACAGAGTGAGAGGTTTTCCCCAGTGATTCCGGTCGGTTCCCACGGAGGGGGGCACGGAGATCATCCGCCTCTTCTGACGTACCAGATCTATGCGCAGGCGAGCGAACCATCTCTTAATGCGTCTTATGTGGAGTAAGCCCAGTGGAACCACAGCGTGAACTTAGGACATCGTATCTAAAAGTTTCATGATAGAGACGGCCGTTACTACTCTGCTGGGTTTTACACGGTGGAGCTGGTCCTTTAGAGCTTCGGCTCTTGGCTGTGATAAGCGGGCTCTCATAGTGACTGAGTTTAGCTCCACTCCCAGATAAATGATCATCTGGGCTGGGAGAACCAAACTCTTCTCCCAGTTTATGACGAAACCCAGGTTTAACAGGTGTGACGTTAGCACTTTGGTTTGCGCAGCTGCTTCCTGCCTGGATTGAGTTCACAGCAGCAGATCGTCCAGATAAAACAAAATTCTCATCCCTGTTCCATGTAGTGGCTGCAGAGCTGTCTCAACGCATTTCAAAAACGTGCGTGGGGTGAGGGAATAGCCAAATGGGAGCCTGTTGTACTGGTACTGGGTCCCTTGGAAGGAGAAACGCAGGAACTTTGTGTTTTGGAATGATTGGTATGTGAAAATAGGCGTCTTTTAGATCTATGGAGGTAAACCAATTGTTCTGGTGAATGTTATCCAACAGCTGTTTGACTGTCAGCATGTGGAACTGTCTCTCCATGATCGAATTGTTGAATATGGATAGGTCCAGAATGGATCTCATCCCTCCGATCCTCTTCAGAACCAGGAAGTAACGCGAGTAAAACCCTGTGTTTTGCTCTCCGTTGGGAACCCTGGAAATTACATTTTTATCAGTAATTCCTGAACTTCTGAGTGAAGAGACGAGATCTGTTCTGGAGATGACAGAACCGTCTCTGTAATTCCTCTGAACGGTGGGGTTGAGCTGTGAACTGCAGCGTGTAACCTCTGCTGATAAGACGGTTGATCCATCTGTCCAGGGAACACACTCGCTGCCACTCTGCATAACGCTCTGGGAGCGGGCACGTGTTTTTGTGTTGTGTCATGTCCTTTATGGACGTTAACCAAGCTAAGGCCTCCACCGCTGTCATATGCTCTGGAGATACTCCTCGAGCGACCCATGGGGAGGCCTCGCCGAAAGGGCTCTGGGAATGCCTCTGTGTTGCGCTCAGGCTGCGGGCAAACATCAGAGTTTATGTGAGCTGACGCGCACTGAGAGGCGTGAGCGCCTTTAGAAATGCGATGCCGTTTGAGTGGAGATTGCAGTTGCCGTGGGGAAACGCGTTTTTTCCCGCTGCGGTCAGAAAAGTCAGAACACAACCTGGGCTGAGAGCGAGGTTTTTTTCTGTGCTCGGTCTGCTGAAAAGAATCATTTCTAGCTGCTGTGTCAAGCGAGCATTTTGTGTGGTTTCTCGAGCTGCGGGGACTTTTAAAAACCTGTTTTGAGGTTATCAGCTCGTTTTGTGTGGGGAATGTGTGAAGAGAAGCCGCTGTGAGATCATTCGATCTGACAGTCAGGCTAGAATCAGAAGACACTTTATTCTCTGAATGATGTTTTCCTTTTATTTTAAAACTCATATCATCATTATGCATACACACATCCTCTGCAAAGAGTCATTTCTTGTGTCTTCTCCCCCGTGAGCCCTGCGACTTGTTGTTCCAGGGCGGCGCCTGTTGGCGGTCTCTGGGGAAACGCTGAGTCGCTGGTTGCCGCGATGAGAAGGACTGTTCTCTGGCGGGAGGGGGCGGCGGCGAAGCGGGGCGGGAGGTCACTGCTGCAGCTGTGGAACGTCTCTGCTGCTGCCTCTGGCCACGACGATCTCTCCAGCGGGCGGGGGGGCGGGAGGAGGGGGGCGGCTTCATCAGGTGGCGCACAGTCTCCAACACCTCCTCCGACTTCTTCGACTTTTCAAGTATGGCCTTGAAATTGGCCCCGAACAGCATGTTCATCGTGATGGGGCCCTCAAGCAGGTACGTAATTATGCTTGAATAAAAAAAAAGGTTTAGGCGGATATCTGGGTGTTTTTGATGGTTCTCGGTCAGACCCAGTGAGGCATGGACCATATTCTGCTCTGCCCTTTAAACCCAATAGGGACAGCTTTTAAAGGGCGTAGCTTACATGAAATAGAACATTGGTTACGTATTGTAACCCCAGATTCTATGAGTGTAAGCATAGCCCTTTAAAAACTGGGCCTCACTGGCTCTCAAAAGGCTGAAGAAAAAGAGTAAGCCTTTAGGAGTAGAGCTCCGGTCCAGATGCAATTTATAACGGACTGGGTGGGGCCCATACAGCAGGTGGACGTAGACTAGAAGTTTTCAGTGTTTGGCGTGCTGCGCGTGGGTAAACCCAATAGTGACAGCTTTTAAAGGGCTACGCTTACGTTCATAGAATCTGGGGTTACGATACATAACCAACGTTTTGTGTTGTGCGTTTCCTTGACTGATGAAGCCTTCGGCATGGAAGGTGAAACGTTTCAGCACAAAAAAAGAAACTATCCAGATGACCGGACTGAAAATTGTTGGATTGTATACCTAGATTATTGAGCATGGACTTTGTTTTCTTCTTAAATTTGACAATTACTAATTATTGTCAAATTTCAAACAATAGTATCATGTATCGCAATAATTTCTGAGATAATTAATCCCCAAGCAAAATTTGTTATCGTGACAGGCCTAGTTCCCTATTTTCATGGTGTCAGCTTATTAAGGTGTAGAGTTATATTTGGTCAATACAAAATCCCAAACAACCTTATTGTTCATGTTGGAAAAATGTCTCACTGTATGTGGGGAAAGAATGCAGTCTTTATGACAAGGTTTGCGTGTAAATATTACCTGGTGTCCACACATCAGACTCTGGGCTGCCATCATGATGGACTTCATCCCAGATGCACACACTTTGTTAATAGTCGTTGCTGGAGTGCTGAAGGTCAAGCCTGAAAAGAAAAGTCAGTCAAAGCATTGTATTTCAATAAGTTTGAGACCCTCCATCTTATAATTTGAAGTATTATTAGGCAAAAATGATCCTCTTTGAAAGCTGGAAATAATGCTAGCACAAGCTGTAAGAAGCCTGATCTTAAAAACCCATCACAAGTTTGGTAGTTAATAAAGAGTAAAGGTGAGCAGGATCATACCTGCTCCGAGCAAAGCCTGTCGTGTGGGAGCTTGTCCTTGTCCTGCTTGAAGCACGTTGCCCATGTAAACTTCCTTCACCTCTTCAGGAGGAATTCCTGAACTCAAAGCATAAAGTCAGTATCTTCAATGCAACAACCGATCATGAAGGAGTGGCAGGAGCAGCCTGGAACAGGAAGCAAGGTTAATGAGCGTATATTCACTGAATTACAACAGCTCATTCATTTTCACGATTACTTTCATAAAAACAATACGATTGGTAATGGAGGAGGGGGCGTACCAAAGAGACCATCTTATCACAAGGAGAACTGGTTTGTTCCACTTTGGAGTAAGCTGTTGGGGGAATAATCAGTTTTGTTGTGTGTTTCCTTGACTGATAAAGCCTTCCGGAACGAAGGCGAAACGTTTCAGCACAAAAAAAAAAGAAACTGTCCAGATGACCTGACCAAAAAAAAATATATGGTGGTGGTGGCCATCTTTGATTTTGGCCTGGCAACATAATTTTCAAAAGTACCCTTTCTTACACCTAGATGCATCCACATAGCAAAATGGAAGTCAACACCTTATTTGTTTTTCAAGTTATTACGCAAACAGCATTCGTGGACGATCATAGGGAGGGTATTTACAATTCCCCGTTTTTCCTCAGCTACTGGAGACAACAAACAGTAAGAATAATTGGTGTTTAACTTAATTTTTATAAAAACACAGATGAGTTTCAGTTACATTATCCCCAAACAATCATATAATGATGGAGAAATTGTGTTAAAAGTATAAACATTTTGGTCAAGAACATTGAAAAGTAGCATATTTTGACAGCTTTTATAGCTTTAACAGAACAAAAACTATATGAACTCACCTGCTTTCTCTACAGCTGCCTTAATGGCGACGGAGCCCAGTTTGGTGGCTGGAACTGCCGCCAGGCTCCCTTTGAAGGAGCCTATTGGAGTGCGGACTGCACTGACAATGACAACTTCCTGCAATCAAACATGAATAAATCTACACATCCAGAGAAGTGCAAACATGATAACTGACTTCAGTTTCCATCAGTGTACTTACATTAAGTGAAGAGTGAGATGTGTAGCTTCTTAAAAAATACCTGTGAGCCTACGATGACAGAATAACGAAAGTTACGACTGTTAGTACGGTACTATGAATCCCGCCAGAGGCGGTGCTTAAAGCACTGAATGATCATTCTTGTGCAGGTCAAGTATTTTATGCCAACATAGTCACATGTGACCCCCAGTGACACCGGTGAGTCAATATAAGCATGTGATTAAGGTAGCCCAGTCCCTTAATCTTCTCACGAAATGTGATGATTCCGAGGGACCGAGCGCTCTGGCGGTCATCCGGGATTCATAGAACTGTAGTTACAGTCATTCTATTTCATCCCTACTGACCACCAGAGGCGGTGCGTAAAGCACTAGATGACGATTGCCAACAGAATCCTAAGGAATCACACCCACAAAGAAGAAACAAAACTTAGAATGCCCACCTTACTGAAACGTAGACGGTGCTGTGATAGGATCCCCTCCAACGAGTGAAAGGCAGCAAGGTTTACTCTGTAGAACCTAGCAAAGGTATTTAGGGATGACCAGGAGGCTGCTGCACATATAGCCTCCAGAGTGACCAATTCATAGCGGCCCATGACACACCAACGCTCCTGGTGGAATGGCATCTTACCCCCACAGCTGGTCGGTGGCCCTGTAGAGTGTACACACATTCTACCATGTCTACAATCCAGCGCGCAAGGCGCTGATTCAAAAGGGCTTGCGAGGCCCAGCATAGCAAATATATTATCAGACTGCCGCAGAGAAGCTATCTGATGTACGCTTCCAGTGCCCGAACAGGGCAGAGAAACTCATCAGCATCATCTGCATTGAAGTGAGCAAGCTGGAGAGGCAGAGAGTGGGTCGCAGATGAGGCCGCCTTAGGGAGGAACACTACGTTAGGCCAGAGAGTAACACCTGAACCAGCCAGGTTCCAATGGCAACAGTACTCGTGAACAGACAACGCATGGAGTTCACCTACTCGTTTGGCCGAAGTCATGACCAGGAGAAACGTGGTCTTTTTAGACAAGCACTCAAGGCTCACCTATGCCAAGAGCTCAAACGGAGCAGACCGCAGGGCAGCGAGGATCAGAGATCCCACACAGGCATGACAAGGCGCATGTGTGTTTGCAGACGTCTGGCATTTCTCAGAAACAAGGACACATCCTTGTTATGACCTACTGTCTTCCCACCTACCAACGCATGCCAGCAAGAGGTGGCAGCGACATAAACTTTCAGAGTGGACAGAAACCAGCCCTGAGAAAGTAGCACCTGAAGGAAGGTAAGAATAACAGAAAGAGAACAGTGTACAGGGTCCTCGTGTCTAGCACAACACCAATTGCTAAAAACTTTCCACTTATGTGTGTACATCAGTCATGTGGAAGGGACCCTGGCATTATTCATTGTATGTCCAACCTTCCCATCATATTCTGAGAAGGTAATGCTGGGCCCTGTAACGACCAAGCCCAGAGCTGGAGGTGACTGGGATCGGGGTGTAGGATTTGACCCCCCAACTGTGACAGAAGGTCCTTTCTGTGGGGACTAGCACTGCCTACCAGAGAGAGCCAAAAGGGGCAGTTTGTTGTCTCTTGGGATGCAAACAGGTCCACAGCTGCCTTGCCGTACCTCTTCCAAATTACTCTCACCACCTCCGAATGGAGTCTTCACTCCCCAGGTGGTAGGCATCCTCGAGACAGAAAATCGGCTGGCCCATTCTACACCCCTGGAATGTGGACTGCCCTCAGGTTGGCAAAAAGGGGGGCTGCCAAAGGTAAAAGCTTCTGGGTCAGCAGCAGCAATGTCAGCAACTGTGTTCCCCCTTGATGGGTGACATGAAAAACCACCAAAGTACTGTCGGACCACACCAGAACATGCTTCCTGCGCAAGCCCGAGAGGAAGTGTTTCAGTGTCAGCCGTACAGCAAGTTACAAGTTCTGGAAGTTATAGCTCATTTAAAGGAAACATATATTTTGTTGCATTTATGCTGAACAGATCTTAAGCTTTATTTTATTTAGTTATTTTGGGAAACATCACCTGCACTTTAGTATTTGTGGTGGATTTATTGATATATATTTTGTGCAGACTTTCAACATCATCAGGCCAGGACTCAGGTCTACACTCATCTCCAGGCCAGCGGTCACTCTTTCAGGGATGAAGATGTTCACATCCTGGACAGAGAGGAACGATGGTTTGAGAGAGGAGTAAAGGAGGCCATCTTTGTGAAAAGAAACCGTCCATCATTAAACAGGGGCGGAGCCTCCAGGTTCAACTGTCCCCCTCTTACAATGCTGTGATTGCTAGTATCACTCAGCCCTCTGTGAACAGTAAACAGCCATCAGGTGCTAATGATCCATTGTTAGGCTGATGGTCCTTCTTGAGCATGTGATCAGCTGGTTCTGGTTGTCAGCAGCAAACTGGTTGATCCACTCTGAGAAGGTGCTATTTAAGAGACTGAGCTGAATACAGCCCCTCAGACTGAGGAAGTCTCTTGGATGAGAGACGAAACGTTTCTAGAATTTTTTTGCTTTGTTTTGTTTTTTGGTTGTTTTTTTTTTTGTTTTTTTTTTTGAATGTCCAGAGGACCAGATTGAACTTTTTTGGATTTTTCTACCTGGATTATTGAGCAGCATCAGGACAGCTAGCAGCATGTTAGCTACACAACACAGCTGAAGTTTCACACGGTGCCTTTTTCTAGTAGCTTTAGCTCCCGGTTGTTTCACCGACAACAGGGTACTGGCTGAAATACGTTGACTGGTAGGAAAATTAATTTGGCACATTCTACTAAGAGTATAATAAAACTGCTTTTAAGGCTGGTGAAGGACGATTCGCAGGAGTTAGCAAAGCTGCTTGAACTAAGTAAAATACGGCCAGACAAATTCTGAATAAGTTTACCCTTCCTGTGCAAATAAACAATTTATTTTTGTATATTTATAAACGTTCACTTACCAGTCGCTTACACATGTGAGCGTGCATGGTTAAAAACCTACTAGTTGACATTTTAGGCGAGACAACTAAACGATAACTTCACCTTCAACCGTGCAGCGAGGGGAAGGAACGTCAGCCAATCACAGTGGGAGGCGTCATTACCGCCGTGCATCATGGTTGTTGTAGTTTCCTTAAATCATTTTCTGTCCGCCTAAAAATAGCAGTGAAGTAGATTTGTGTTTAAGGTCAGACTCCACAAGATCAGTTCTTTTTATTGACACAAAAAAACTAAAAATCCAGCATTCATTTAAACTTTAAAGGGATGCTGGACTCTGAGTTTCTCAGCTAAGAAGGTTAAAACAATGCTGAAAAATACTAATCCCTGGAAGAATGCATCCATATCAACATCCGCATTTCAGACGATGATCATTTGATGTTAAGAAACAACAGTGTTGTAGCCATCCATCCATCCATCCATCCATCCATTATCTTTACCTGCTTCTTCCTTTGCGGGTCACAGGGGTAATTGGTGCCCATATCCAGCAGTTACTGTGCAAGAGGGGACACCCTGGACTGGTCCATCACAACAACACAAACAACCATTCACTCTCTCTCTCTCACCTAGAGACAATTTAGAGTCACCAATCGGTCTAACATGCATGTTTTTGGTCTGTGGGTGGAAACCGGAGTACCCGGTGAAAACTCATGCAACACGAAGAGAACATGCAAACTCCACCCAGAAAGTTCTCGGGCCGGAATTCATGCCAACAACTTCCTTGCTGAGAGGCAACAGATCTACCAACTGAGCCACCGGCCGCCTGGTTGGGGTCTGGGCTGTGGGTGGATGTTGGGCCTTGGCGGGGCGGTTGGGGGCGGGGCCGGTGCTCTGGTTCTCCCTGGGTTATTCAAATTTTTTGATCAAGGTTCCTGGTTGCGATGGCCAGCCTTTTGGCTGGGGTGGCTGCCGGGTTTCGGCGGGAGGTCGGCTGTGGTTGTGTGTGTGTGGCCAATGGTGGTGTATGGCGGCGGTCAGGGGCGTGGCTTTGCTTTGATGGGGCACTGGCTTGTCGGCCTGGTGTGATATTCACAGTGGGGGTGTTGTGTGTATAGGGGGGTGCGTAGGTGGCATGCCGGGGCTTCTCCGGGCCTGTGGTGTGGGGCTGTTGGGTTCCTGGTCCTTGGTGCGCTGGGCCGGCCTTCCTCAGCTGCTGCTCCCTGCTGCTCTGGCCCCCTGCCTGGGACCGACTTGTGGTTACTGTCGGGTAGGTGGGGCGCATGGACGGCCCAACAGAGGCTCTGTCGGGCTGTCTCTGTGTGTCTGTTTATGTCTCGGGTTGGGTTTAGGTAGTCCCCTCTCTTGGATCAGTTTGGGCCCCGCATTTAAGCATCAACGTGTGTCATGGAGGCTGCACAGCTGCAGAAAGAAAAGCTTTGCAGAGAGTGGTGAAGGCTGCACAGAAGATGTTGGAGTCAGCCTCCCTACCATCACAGACATCTACACCTCCAGATGCAGGAAGAGGACCACCTGCATCATGAAGGACCACACCCACCCAGCACACACACTTTTTGCCCCGCTCCCCTCAGGAAGGAGGTTAAGGAGCATTAAGTGTAGAACCACTAGACTGAGGAACAGCTTCTACCCTGAGGCTGTTAGACTCATGAATCTCTAACCAGAATAATCACTGTGAAAAACCACATCATGTTGCCGCTGATCTGTTTCATGTTGCTGCTGATCTGTTTCATGTTGCTGCTGATCTGTTTCATGTTGATGTGTTCATGCGTGCTGATCTGCTCACAGAGACTCATGCTCATGTTCGTGCTGCTGTTCGATGTAATGTTTTTATGCTATTAGTGCTTAGTTTATTTTTAGTTGATGTTTTTCGTAGTTTATATCTCAGATGTTATTACTGTTTTTCTTTTACATTTTATTGTTGGATGTCACAGGAAGGCGATCATTTTAGAATGCCGTAACAAATTTCACACCTTTTTGACAGTTTTACAGCATCCGCATTTGAACAAACTCCTTCTAGGGATTTCTCTTAATCGGTTTCAAAACATGCCGTTTGACCATTTTGGGACAAAAAATTATCCAAACGGTGCATTTCGGAGCATGCCGAAGGGGCGGGGCCAGAACTCAAAGTTTGACATCTCGCCATGAAAAACAAAACGCTAAGAGCTCCTACACGAAAACTGTCTGAGACATGAAACCTTCCGTGATTGATCCAAATCCGGTCCCCTGCAAGACTGAATGATCAAATCATGACATCACTTAAGCCACGCCCCTAACAACAGGAAGTGTAATGTTTTACGTTGAATGGTCCCTATCTGACCCCTGTGACCTGATCAGCATGATGGTGTGTCCAGTGACAGAAGACATGTTGGTGTAACTTGCTTTCCAACACTGACAGATTTGGGTGGAGCATCTGGGTGGCACGGCGTGGCGAAGTAAGACGTAACACCGTCGCCATACATTTGGCTCTAAATTCCAAAGATTTGAGCTGAGGTGCACCAAAATTAGTTTGATTGATCATGATCCATCCCTTCAACAGGAATCAATAATAAGTGGCCAATAGCCTCCACAGCGCCCCCTAGAATAGTTTAAAACTTAAGCCCCAAGCCAATTTATGACCGATAATTCTGAAATTCGGTGAACATCTGTATCTTCTCAGGACCTATGAAAAAGTCTCTTGGAGCCCTGGTCCACACTCAACAGGAAGTCGGCCATTTTGGGTCAAAGTGTCATTTTTGGGCATTTCTAATTGCAAGTTTTAACAAACTCCTCCTAGGGATTTGGAAGGATTGCCTTCAAACTTGGTTAATATGCCCTTAAAACAATGGGGAGTAAAATTTATCAAAAGCTTGCGTTTTCGTATATGTTAAAGGGGCGTGGCCAGGCCTCAAAGTTGCACTTTACGCCATTAATTTCCAAACGCTATAACTTTCACGTTGAAAGACCAAAATGCACCAAGCTTGGCAGGAGTCATCCCTGTTGGATGCCCGACGATTCTCTATGGTCATATTTGGACGTAAGCAAAGCCCCGCCCCCTCAGAACAGGAAGTTATTTTTTTTTACTTGGAATGCTCCCTCTTTGACACCCTTGACCTAATGAGGATGATCCTGTGTTAGAAGACATATAACATGTTGGTCTGACTTGATTTAAATTACAGACTGTTTTAGCTGGAGGATGTGGGCGTGGCGGCGTGACAAATTCAGAAGTCACGCAGTTGAAATATGTTTGGCTCTAAATTGCAAAGATTTGAGCCGAGGTGCGTACTATATACACAACACACCAAAGAGCACTGTATGAAGTAGAGAGAAATTATTAATAGTTGTTTTTATTAGTTAGAAGTATAGAAATATACGTGGCCAGAGACACGTCACTTCTCGTTAAATGAGGTGTACAGAGTGTAAGAGGAGGCAGCGGTGATTGTTCTGGCAGCTGGTTTCTTCTTGCTCCCACTACGTGGCTCGCAGCCCGTGTGGGGTTTGGTTTTGGCTGAGCAGCAGATCGTGTTGTGCATGCTGTTCTGGTCTTGGTGGGGTGGGGCAGGTGTCCTCTCTGTGTGCTACAGTTGATGTTTATAGTGTAAATCCTGGTGTGACTGCAGGTGAACACCAAGCTTGCTGCTTTCCTCCTCTTCCTTCCCGTGTGTGTGTGAGTCTGCAGGTGTGTGTCAGCAGGTGAGTAGTTGAGTCCCGACTCACATGGTCAGCTTCAAGTTGAAAACCTTTGATAGAGATCAGCTGACTGACTTTAATAAGTTGATTGACTTTTGTTTTATAGGTTGTAGGTTGAGAGACTCTCACATGTGTTTTGTCTCTACAGAGGACAACTGTCTGGTTTCTCCACATCACTGTACTCGTCTCCAGACGCCCGTGGCTGCTTCACTGGACTCCTCCACACACTGATGTTTGGGGTGCGGTCCCTGAGAACTCGTGTCAGTAACACACACCTGGGTCTGGACCAGAACTTTTAAACTGAGTATTTGGTTTAAGTTTCAATTAATGTAATTAAAAATTAATTATGTAATTCTGCTTGATTGTTGAATTGATATCCATGTTGCTGATCTCACGCTGCTGATTTATTTCATGCTGCTGATTTATTTCATGTTGCTGTGTTCAAACTCATCTGCAAACTCATTTACTCTGTTTGACATATTATGTACTATTAGTGCTTAGCATATTTCTTAGATCATATCTTACGTATTATTACTGTTTTTATTTACAATTTTAGCTTTTGTTCGATGTAATAGTTAAACAGTTTTGGTAAACGACAAATAAATAAATTTTGCCCTTTGACTTTGTATATTTTGTATATTTGGTGTGTATATATACACACACATATATATATATATATATATATATATATATATAT
>NC_056511.1:45557496-45575375 GCF_014905685.2 Nematolebias whitei
CTGCCAGAGTTTTCCTGTAAAAACTACAGTTTTTTTTTTACAGTGTACGGTAAGAGTTACTTTTTAAACCCGCTAATTGACTACCAGTACTACTACTGTCATTACAAAACATGCAAAATGTAACATCATGGAATGAGAGGTACGGTACATATCACTTTAAAAAATTTATTGTCACCATTTGTAAACAATTCAGCGTCAATATATTCTGTGACTCGGATTTAATCCACAATCAAAAACTGCAGAAGATTAGCCTCTTTTAGTCAGGACAGTTTTCAATTAACAAAATTTTCCAAGTGCCAGGCTGAAAAGAAATTAAATGTAAAAGTTTACATTTTTAGCAGTTGTCTTCAAAAAATGTGGAAATGTGGAAGTTTAGGCAAAAATGTGCAGTACGTCAACAGTCCACAAAGCAAAAACTTGTAGTACCTTTTCTCCAACAGAACAGTCCAAAAACAAAACCTTGCAGTGTTCTACAATGAACAGTCCACAGAGCAGAAACTTCAAATAATTTTTCCTACTAACAGTCCACAAAACAAAAACTTGCAGTACCTCTTCATTGAACAGTTAAGAGTCCACAGAGAGAGTCCTTATTTAGGTGTCACACCACTCGTGATCGGTGATTTCCTGTATCAGGGTGAGGACTCGGGGGTTCAGGTTGAGACGACGCTTTGAGTTTTTGTTCTCCACTTTGGTTCCCTTTTCTGGATTTATCCGAAAAAAACACCTGTTAAAAGAAAAGACGACCATTATAATTATTTTGAAGTTTCAGTAAAGTAAAATACATACTGTTTTATAGTATTACAAATTGAAAGCAAGCCATATTTATTTACCTTTGAAGAAATTCCAGAGTTGAAGCCAGCTCAGACGGATAATGGATGTTGAAACAGTAATAGCTCCCGAACATCAGGCACAACGCAGAAATGAAGGAGGGGATGTTTGTGTTGGTAAGGGTCCGGTCCAGACTCAGCATGTACCTTGTTGAGGAATAGCATGACTGTCCTATAAAAAAAAATAAAAAATCATTGAGCAGGGTATATATTATTAGGTCCTATACTCACATGATAAAATCCATTAGTAGTACAACGTAATAAATTAGATATGAAGCAGACTTACCACAGACAATGATGGCTGGCGTTACAGCCACTTGCTCCAGTTGCACATCTTCTGCCAGACTTGTTTCATCTACATAGAAGAACATGGACTCCTCCTTCTCATCAAAGTAGTTGAGGAGAAGCAGGACCATCTCTTTCACATCCTCTGAGCAGCCACTCTGCTGTCTCCGCAGCCTCTGAAGTCTTGCATAAGTCTGAAGGAACTTCTTATTCTTCTTGACACAAACAGTGGTCAGGTAGTTGAGGAGCCTTTTTCCCTTCAGATCCAAGTTGCGTATGAAGGTGTCCTTGAGGTTGATCCCAGTGAGTTCCTTGAAGTGGATCGACATGCCAATTTCATCAAACAAAAATGGCCACTCCTCTCTGAGGCACTTGATACTTTTACCCTGGTTGACATGTTGGCGCTGCGTGTAAAAGGTGGACTGCATAAAGCATTTCACCTCCTCTGGATTGGCATCAGACTGTTGAAACATCACCTTGAGTTTTTCCATCTTTTGCTGCTGGCTTTCTTGAGTTTCTTCACGAGGCAGGAATTGTACATTCCACTTAATGCATCCGTAAGTGTCCTGCATTGCTGCTCTCTCTTCTAATGGGATCTCATCTGTGTCATCTGAATTACTCTGTTTTCTTTTTCTCATTTTGGGTGTTGAAGTGCGCCGCACATTTTCAATTCTGTTTTGCAACTGTTTGACAAGGGAATGGTAGCCTGTGCCTACAATGTCTCCATCTATAACATCTTGCAAAGATTTTGGATACTTGGCCACCATTTTCTTTGCGACATCAGTTGAATGCTTTTTACCTACGAGAGGGCATTTTTCCATCATCTCAGTCACAACAATCCGGACCATCTGTCTCCTGAGTTTTGGGCCTGGTCTTTTCCCCCTCTCCAAAGATTGCATCAGTTCTTCTTGAAATTTAGTCCATGGAATTTCAAAATTGTCCTCCCAGTGTGAGTCAAGCTGTGGGCTGCTGGATGAGGTAGATGCTGAACTTTGGGGTGAAACTGAGAGCAATGACAGCGATTGGGCAGGTGAAGCTTCAACAGACGAAAGAGAGCTGTTTTCAGGGGTCTGGTCTGTAAATTACAGAAGACAAAGAAAAGGTTTACAATGTACAATATAAGAAGATGTCTATGCCTGTTTAGAACATGGTGCATGGGATGCAAAGTGTAAAATAATATGTTTAAACATTTCACTAACACATTTTTCATTACTTAGATCACATTCTGAGTGTTAAAAATTTCTACTAACATTTTATTGTTATTTAACTCACTGCAATATGTTACATTTAAATTTTAAGAAATACATGTAAATATTAATGTCGTCATCATTTTGAGACATTAGCAACTGCTAGCCTTCCAATGCAGCTAAAGCTTCTGTACAAGACATTGTCTCAGAACGATGATGTCATATCATGAGTCCAGCACCAACAGCAAAAGCTGCTTTCCTTTCCAAAATACCTAAATGTGAAATTCAACATTTAACTTTCACAATAAGATTTACACAATTCAATTTAGAATTAGTTATTTTTTTTAAACATTTAAATTAGCTATGTCAGAACAGTGAGCTAAATAACAGTTAAACGTTAGTAGAAAATTTGTAACACCCAGAATGTGAGCTCAATAATAGAAAAATATTAGTGAGAAGTTTTAACTTTTGTGTACACTGACCTGCCCTCTCCAATATGGTCATTTAAGTGAGACACTAGCTCTTTCACCGTGAGAAAATGGCGGGCACATAATGCAACCGCGCATTTTAAATCGGCAACAATGGCTGTAGCTTGTGGCGCAGGTGCATTATGTACACGATAAAAATGGCCCTTGAAAGCAGAGTAAGATGTAAATGTTTGACTACAGTTAGCGCCAACACACTTGAAAAAACAACGAGGCTCATTCCTATGCACTTTGCAATGTAGCACATACCCTCTTAATGTGTCCAGTTTCTTTGTGCAAAAGACGCAGGAGATCATTTTTAGAAAATTTGGTGTGTGACTTTTAGTTAAACCAAACTATCACACATTGGTGTAGCAGTCTTAAAAGCTAACGGCACTAGCTTACAACAACATGTGCTTACACTAGCTTACAACAACAGTTCAGCAGACATTTCCGGTAGGAAAAAAGTAAATGTAAAGCTTACCGTGGAAATGTTATTTTCTCTGAATGAACAGCCAAAGACTCAAAAACAAGGTGTAAAAAGTGTCGATAAAACTTGTGAAACAGTTAGAAAATTTCTTCTCCGCTCCTCCACAGAGGGCAACTCTGGCTCGTTATGACGTCAGCTGCGGCAGTGAACTTGAGGCTCGTGTTCCTCCGCCCTCAGTGGATCATCCAATAAAAACGAGCGTCAGTTGCGCACTTTCAAATTCAAATTTATATTACTCCTTAAATGTAAAGTTTTAAAATTAAACGAAGATCAATCTTTTTACCATATTCACTTAGTAGTCCCGAGGTCACATGACTTACAACACGTAACATTTTTTTCTAGCTTCAAAAAGTATACAAATCACTAAATATCTGACCCGCATCTGCACACAATATTAAAGTGTAAAATGAAATTTTGATCACGATCAAAGGTAAAACGGAGTACTAGCTGAAGTGGTGTTGCCATGGAAACATGTAAAAAAAAACTCGCTATTTTCAGCAGGACGATGAACAATATTCATAAACTGTGGATGAACATCAAATATAGATTAGTTTTAGTCAGTCTAAAAATTGTTTAGACCCATGTTAAAACTATATTTATTTTGGCTTGGATTGATACGTTTTTGTAGTCACAGAATAATATCACTGCAGTAACAATTTAAAGTTCTTAAATGCATTTTAACAGGTTGGCCTTGAAAACAGTTTCAATAAATACCTCCACTAAATCAAACAAAAATATTTATAGATTTATGGTCGTGTATCTCAATATAAATAAAATTCAAGCTATTGAAATTATCAAACAGGACTAACTTTTCCTTCCGGTCACAGATCCCTTCAAAATAAGAAATATTAGATCTCATTATAATTTTCTCATATCACAAAGTTCAAAATTATCGTAGTTGAAAGCTTTCAGCATGAGTCGAACTCAGGTCTCGTGTTCTAGGCAAACTTATTTTTGTCATTATTATTTCATCAATCATGTTAAAAGTACAGCATAAAGTTGTAGAGTGATTTACCTTTGTATTTTGTATTTTCAAAAACAACTGATAAAAACTTTAGTTTTTCCAGCATTTAAATGTCATTTTAACAAAATTGCTTTGTTATGGTCATTACAATATTTTTGTGTGTTTTTTACCACCATTTGTAGTTTTAACAAATACATTTGATTATTTGCACATGTTTTTGTTGTACAAACAACATAAAAAGATTGTTTGACAGTTCACAAAGGTTAACTGTGAATTAAACAAAACATTTATGCTTTCTGATTTACAGTATTTTTATGTTGTGATTTTACATAGTTTCTACGTAAATTCTACTGACATTTCTTACAGTGTATAATTTGATTATTAACGATGAACAAAATACACAAAATCTTTTTATTTTACATACAAAATTTTACTGTGGTTTTAACAGTTTAAATTAGTTTTTTGTTTGATATTTCCCAGTTAATTTTGCCTGTTATTGATGTACTAAAAACATTTAATAGAGGTAAGAAATACAGGAAAGGGTTGTCTTATGTAGAACACAACTATGCAAAATTAACATTTAATTTGTGTTGACTTAACAGACTAATAATGTTAATTAACAGTGATTTCAATCACTGTAAGTTAATTTACATCTTTTCTCGGTAGATTTAATTACTTAGCACCCGTAATTTTTACAGGAAAACTCTGGTAACCACAGCTGCCAGAGTTTTCCTGTAAAAACTACAGTTTTTTTTTTACAGTGTATATATATATATATATATATATATATGATATATATATCATTAGAACAGTGGTCTGCAACCTGCGGCTCTGGGGCCACATGCGGCTCTGGCCCATGGTCTGTGGCCCCTTGAAGCTTTGACCAAGCACAATGCAAAATGTAAATTCATTTGTTTTTATACCCACAGTAAAGAAAAATGGCAAGATTGAGCAGTTTTTCTGCAAATGCTTAAAGTAAATTACTAAAACAAGGAGAAAATGATGTTTACCTTTAGCTACTTCATTTATCCAACTTCTGGCCTGAGTAGGATTTTTCTCTCAAATCCACCAGAAATTCTTTGGAATACATTTAAAGCAAGCTGCAGAAGAAATATGGTGAATAATTGATGGATGGATGGATGGATGGATGGAAGAACGAAAGAAAGAAAGATTTTGATTTAAAAAAAGTATTTATTCCATTATTGTTTCACAATGAACTTATTTCAATACATCTGCGAAATAAACGTCAGAATCATTAAGAGTAAATAAAAAACCTTTACAGACCCACTTGTCTTTAAACATTTCCAGTTCGTTCATTTTTGTACAATACGTAAATTCCATCATGTCTTGCTTTAGCATACTCTTAAAAAAGCAGTCACAACTCTGACCTCCATTAATCTTTTCTTTCCTGCTTAGATATATTGCCTGTTTTTCTTGTCCAAAAATAAAATTCAATAAACGCCCTTTCTTCTTTTTTCCATACGGAAAACTAAATATGAACATGAGGCTAGTGAAAGATTCCACAACAGATTTCAAAATATCTCTAAGTGAACCAAATAAGGACTTGGACATTGTACAAAACAGTGAAAAATGTTCTCCCTTGTTGAACAAAATGGACACTCATCTGAAACAGTTGGATTTATGATTGATATAAAAGCATTTACTGCAGTAATGCCATGTAGAATACGCCACTGTAAGTCACCAGGGTTCTTGGTCAGTGGTGGTTTGTACAACGTACTCCACACAGGTTTTACATCAGACTGACCACTGAAGAGTTCTCTCCAAGGTCTTTCTTTTTTGTCTTTGAGTTTTGTCCTGTTTAGGGCCTTAACACACCTTTGATATAATGTCTTTCCATTTGCAGAGTCCAATAAAGTCCATACCTTACTGTCCTTCTCCAGCAGAGGACCCAGCACTTCACAGTCTTTCAGGTTGGGCCTGATGCACAACTTATGAAAAATGTCCGTTTCGTCAGGTGTTGAGTCCATCAAACCACCCAGATATCAATCTTTTGTCCTCTTCCTATAACGCTCTCTTAAACTTCTCCAGCATCAGATCTATTATTCGAACAGAGCAAACTTCCAGTCTCCTTGCAAGAGCAACAGAGTTGTCCATGTCAGCTCCAATCAGTTCAAGGAGAAGTTGAACAGTTGTTACTCTCTTGTGCAGTAAAAGTCTAGACATCATGCGTAGTTTATCTCATAACGAGCCTAGACGTGACCTTTGAGAATCGACTCCCTCAGTAACCAGAATAAAGATGTAGAAGTTCCAGTTATTCCTGCTTCCACTAACTTCCATGTTTTAAGACATTCATGTAGAAGGATGACAGACCATTTCTGCTGATTCCCCAACAATCAATGATAAACGTCTTTCCCAAACCCATGTTACCAACTTGCTGACAAAGACATTCTGCCACCTGTCTCCACAATAGTTTGGTCCCCGTACAGAAAACTCTGCAGAAGTTGTAGCCTGAAAGCAGCTTTTCAGCTCTCCAGACGAGTCAAGCCCTGACCTCCTTCTTCTTTTTGTAAAAAAAAGGTGCACTTTGAGGTGTCCAGTGAAGTCTGTCCCAAAAGAAATGAACAATAATACTTTGTAATTTCATTAATAAATGTGGTGGCAGTTCCAGCACAGCTAAACGATGCCACAACGTAGAAGCCACCAAATTATTAATAACAGTGTACCCCCCCCCCCCCCCCGTAGGACGGTCTAATGCCATTTTTTCAGTTTTCCTTCTATTTTTCAGCCACACCCTCCCAGTTTTTCATAACCTCCACATGATCACCTGAACGAACACCTAGATTTGTTGCACATTTTTCAGATCACGTTAACCTTTTTCGTGCTCATTTCTGATTCTTTCAGCCTAATCAGGTGGGGGAGTGGTGGCGCAGAGGTTACAAGATGGGCCTGTGATCGGAAAGTCGCAGGTTCAACTCCCGGTACCGTCAACATGAAAATGCGGGTGGAAAAGGTGGAACACCGACACCTCCCTCCACCCTCAATGGTCCCACTCTGGGCCCCTGAGCAAGGCCCTTAAACCCCCCCCCCCAACCCCCCCCCCCCCCCCATCCGCTCCCCAAACAGGTCTCTCTTGAAAATGAATTCTCGTGGCTCAATGAGACTACCTGGATAAATAAAGGTCAATGAAAAGAAAGAAAAAACGTGTTCTTTCTGCTTTCTTCTGCAAATTTAGGCTTACTCTTCCAATTCAGCATGTTTTATAGCTAATTTCAGCTGTTTTTCAGCAAGATCTTCTGCAATAAGTGTTCACACTACATTTTTGAAGGAAATGTAATTTTGCTGGTTATAATTATTTGAATGTGCTAATGTCTCTGTTACCTCTGTGTTTGAGATTGTTTCCATCATATGTTCCTAAACTAAATCAGCCACGACATCTATCCATGAAAGATACGGACCGTTCGGGCTTTTTAAAAACTCTACATGGCCAAAATTCACGCCTCAAACGGAGACATTGTGAAAGTGTCAGGAGTTCTCTGACGTTCCTACAGCAGCGCAGCAGACCGAGTTATGAGTCAGGCTGAGAATCCTAGCCTTGTTGCTCACTGAGGTCTGCCCCGGCCCTGAGGCTTCATGTGCTGATCAAATCTGAACATGTTGGTGCAGGCTGTGAAGAAAAGCCTCAACACAAGTTATCTTGAAGCAGAGGCTGAACTATCAGAAAGCCTTGGAAGCCAGCTCATCAGTCACTGTTGCATCTGAAAACAAGGCTCCTATAGTAAATGTCTCTTTTGTAACATTTTCACAAATCATTAACCCGTAGGTAAAGTTGTACATGTCCTTCACAATGGGATTGTTTTCTGTCATGATCTATAAAATCATGAGCTCATAAAGAAGATTCAACATGGATGTGTTTTAATTATTGCTCTTGGCAAACTTCAATGTGGTTTGTTTCCTAACGTCAGACGCTGGGAGGAACATTTGACTCTTTATTGCAAAACAAATGTCTCAGGTTGAACAACACACTTAAACCCAAATATTACTGTGTTGTAATAAAAATGTAATGCAAAGTTACTTTAAACGCCTAATATTATACCACTTAAAAACTAGGAAACGGTTCATTCACTCTGAATTATATGAATTTGTCCTTTTTGCAAACAGTATGCTGAAGGGGAGGTGCAGTTATTTTACGTTCAGGTTTATCACTTAATCCTGGACCAATTATTAGTTTCATTTATGTTTTTATTTCTTTACGCGCTCATTTTTTCTTCTCCTAAATGGAAATCAGAAAAGTTATTTATTGTGGTTGTATATCAAATGTTCTCAAACTTTAGATTTAAAAGTCCAAATATTAACTGTAGGAACAAAGCAACTAATGAGGGTACGGGGTTGTTGTCATGGTTATGTCAGTGGTTGTCAGGGGATTTTAACTGGTGATCTCTTAATCGCTGGCTCACCAGGGGCGGCTGTGGATGAGTGTTTAGAGCAGTCATCCTTCAATGCGAGAGATGGGGGTTCGAATCCACCAGCAGTCAAATGCTGAAGTGTCCCTGGGCAAGACACAGAACCATACCATACCAATTTATTTCTAAAGCACTTAAAATACAACAAGCAGTCGTCCCAAGTGCTGCACAAAATTAAAAACAAACAAAAAACAGTAAAACAATAAAAACATCTAAATATACATAAAAAAAATCAGAACATCATAAGTAAAAGAATACAACATTAAGACAGAGATGCTGACTCACTCTAGGTTAAAAGCCAATGAAAAGAAATGTGTTTTTAAACGAGTTTTAAAATCAGAACGTGACGGGGCCTGCCTGACCTCCAGCTGCAGCTCATTCCACAGTTTAGGAGCCAGAGCTGAAAAGACTCTGTCTCCTCTGGATTTATAAATTGTTTTCAGGACTCTGGTCAGAGGATCTAAGAGCTCATGATGGTATGTAAAAGTGAAGCAGTTCAGACAAATCAGAGGGACTAAGACCATTCAAAGAGTTAAAAACAAACAATAGAACTTTAAAATGTATTTAAAACTGGACAGGAAGCCAGTGAAGGGACATCAGAACTGGAGAAATGTGCTCACGCCTGTACCAGTCAAAAATCATGCAGCAGCATTTTGTACCAGCTGTAACCGAGAGCGAGGCCTGGCTAACTCCTATCAACAGAGAGTTACAATAATCCAGGCATGAAGTAATAAAAGTGTAGATTACTGTCTCTAAGTGGTGTCTAGAAAGGAGGGGCTTGATTTTTGACAGGCGCCTCAGCTGAAAGAAAGAGGACTTTACCACGTTGTTGACATGGCAGTCAAATTTCAGGCAGGGGTCCATTTTTACTCCTAAATTTGTAACAATGAATTTTTCATATGGGACCAAAGAGGAAAAATCAAAGGTGGGGAAACTGGTAGAACCACAGAATTTAAAGACCATAACCTCAGTTTTTTTTTCATTAAAATGGAGGAAATTAAGTGCCATCCATCCTCTAATGTCATCAAGACAGTCCAGGAGAGACTGAGTGGAGCCATTGTGTTTCAAAGGGAAATAGACTTGACAGTCATCTGCATATAAATGAAACTGTACACCATGCTTTCTGAAAATAAAACCCAGTGGCAGAAGATAAAGAGAAAACAGGAGAGGACCAAGAATAGTTCCCTGGGGTACCCCCCAGGGAAGGGCAGCAGAAGCAGAGGTAAAATTATCCATCATCACACTTCTATCAGAAAGGTAGGACATAAACCACTGAAGAGCTGAGCCAGTGATGCCCACCCACTGCTCCAGTCTGGAGATGAGAAGGTCATGGTCGACTGTGTCGAAAGCAGCTGTTAAATCTAAAAACACAAGTAAAACACAGTTTCCAGAATCCAGTGCTAAAAATATGTCATTAAAAATCTTTAAGAGCAGATTCAGTGCTGTGGTACGTTTTGAAACCAGACTGGAAGACCTCCAAAATTTTAAATTCATCCAAAAATGCCTTCAGCTGCGTGTAAACAATTTTTTGCCTCTCATTGTCTCATTGCCTCTGATGTGTGTCCCATCAGTGTATGAATGTGATCTAAAGCACTGATTAGTCTCTTTAGAATGATTTGTTCAATTAGCTTTGTAGAGATCTATTAGAGTGCTGTATTAATGGGCAAATGAGGCACAGATTGTAGTGTAAAGCACTTTGAGTGTCTTGAAATAAGATAGAAAGGCGCTATATAAGTACAGTCCATTTGCCTTGTCTAACCTCTGTGCCATTACGCTCCGTTTGACATGAGATTAAACATTTTCAATGAAAAACTTATCATTCCTTGAATTTGCCTTTCATGACCGAGTATTAGACTAAGATGATCTTGTGTTGAGAAGCAAAAGAGTCATAACCATCTTGGTCAAACCTTTCTGAACATTTTTTTGCATGATGTCAAGTGAGATCCCACAAGATGTGTTAGCTCTTGGCAAGTGTATTGGGAACGATCCTCAGCTACTCCCACAAAGCACAGTATCCGTAAAAGAAACTGAGTTGGACTCATTTCTGTATTGGCCATTGTGGAGTAAATGTGGTAACCATCTTAATGGCTTTTAGGGCGGCTGTGGATCAGTGTTTAGAGCAGTCGTCTTCCAATGCGAGAGTTGTGGGTTCGATTCCACTAGCAGTCCATGCTGAAGTGTCCATGGGCAAGACACAAAACCCCTCATTGCCTCTGATGTGTGTCCCATCAGAGTATGAATGTGATCTAAAGCTCTGGTTAGATCTAGTAGAGGCTGTATGAATGAGGACCCAGATTGTGTTGAGGACTTTGTCAGTCTGATGCCTGCCAACCAGATCTGTACCATAGGTAGCCTTCACTGTTGTGTTTCAAGCCAACCTCCCGTTGAGATCTCAAAAGTAGGCTTTTAACATGTGCAAAACACACCCATCCAAAAAAGTGATGATGATCATTTATCATCCTTTGATGATTAATTGTTTTGGGTGGGTGTGCCAACAGGATGTTGGCTTGAAACACAACAGTGAAGGCCATATGGGACAGATCTGGTTGGCAGGCCACAGCCTGACCAAGTCCTCTGGATGGGGGACGAAACATTTCTCACGTAAAGAAACTGGTCCAGATGACACAATTTAACATTTTTTGTTTTTACCTTGAAATACTTAGTCATAAAAATTCCTCTTACTTGCACCATTACATTCTGCCATGCTGTTGTTTGCTATTTCTCTTTAGTACCTACATCAGATGACACAAATACAAAGTCAATCATCGATCTATGACCTAAGACATCCTGGTGCCAAGTTCCCTTAAGGACACCCATATATTCGAACATGGACAAACTATGACTAGCACAGAAGTCCAACAACAGAACACTCAAGTTCAAATCAGAGAGGCCGTTCCTCCCAATCCTGCTCCTCCAGGTCACACTGTCATTACCCTCATGAGCATTGAAGTCCCCCAGCAGAATAAAGGAGTCCCCAGCTGGTGCACCTTCCAGCATTCCCGCCAAGGACTCCAAGAAGGCCGGATACTCTGACCTGCCATTTGGCGCGTAGGCCCAAACAACAGTCAAAGCCTGTCTCCCCCCCCCCCCCCCCCCCCACCCACCCCCAACCTGTAGGTGCAGGGAAGCGATCCTCTCCTCTATCAGGGAAAACTCCAGCGCACAGGCACCAAGTCAAGGGGCTAAAAGTGGACCCACACCAGCTTGGCACCTCTCTCCATGGGCATCTCAAGAGATGAATCAGGTCCAGCCCCTCTCAAGAAGATTGGTTCCAGAGCCCATGCTGTGCACTGAGGTGAGCCCAACTATATCTAATTGGTACCTCTCAACCTCATGCACAAGCTCAGGCTCCTTTCCTGCCAGAGAGGTCACATTCCATGTCCCAAGGTCTCTGCCATTGGCCAATGCCCATGTTGCCCAGTGAAGGTGGGGTGCTGTTGACCTCAACCAGTGATGTTGTCAGGAGGTTGAAGGAATACTTCTGACATTTTTAATCCAACCGGCATGTCTTCCATGGAGGAGGCTGAGTAAGGGAACTTCAGGGTTAGTCTATCCATAACTGTGGCTGAGGTCACTGAAGTAGTTAAAATGCTCTGCTGCAGCAGGGCTCTGGAGGTGGATGAGATTCACCCTGATTTCCTTAAGTCTCTGGATGGGGCCAAGATGGGGTAGAGGCAGGGCAGCCGACTCGGAACCCGAAAGTCCCAGGTTTGATCCCCAGCCATTCCCACATGTCGTGGTATCTCTAAGCAAGACACTCAACCCCCAATTGCTCCCTGGGCACTTATATAGCTGCCCACTGCTCCACTTGAGTGTATCCCAGGTGTGACGGGTTAAATGCAGAGAGCCAATTTTGTCTTTGTATGGGAACCTACAATGATGACAACACATAGCACTTTATTATTATGTTGTTGGTCTGGTTTGGTTGGCATGCCTTTGCAACATCACAGTGCCACTGGATTGGCAGACTAGGGTGGTGGTTCCCCTCTTCAAAAAGGGGACAGGAGGGTGAGCTCCAACTATAGGGGGCATCAATCTCCTTAGCCTCCCTGGTAAGGTCTATTCAGGGGCACTGGAGAAGCGAGTCCAGTTGTTGGTCGAACCTCAGATACAGGAGGAACAATGTGGGTTCCGTCCTGGCCGTAGAACACTGGATCAGCTTTTTACCCTCAATAGAGTCCTCGACGGGGTAATGGTAGTTTGCCCATCCACTCTACATGTGTTTTGTGGACTTAGAGAAGGCTTTCGACTGTGTTCCTCAAGGTACACTGTTGGGGGTGCTCCATGAGAATGGGATTGGGGGCCTGTTGTTACAGGCTGTTCGGTCCCTATACAAGTGGTGCGAGAGTTTGGTTCACATTGCCGGTAGTAAGTCAGGCCCCTTCAGGGTGGGAGTTGGACGCTGCCAGGGCTGCCCGTTGTCACCGATTCTGTTTATAACTTTATGGACATAATTTCTCGGTGCAGCCAGAGGGCAGAGGGAGTCTAGTTCAGTGGTCTCAGGATTCCTTCTCTGCTCTTTGCAGATGATGTTGTCCTGTTGGTGTCATCATGCCATGATTGCCAGCTCTCACTGGAACAATTCACAGCCAAATATGAAGCAGCTGGTATGAGACTCAGCAACTCCAAATCTGAGGCCATGGCCCTCAGTTGAAAAAAGGTTGGAATGCTCTCTTTGGGTCAAGGGTGAGGTTATGCCTCAAGTGGAGGAGTTCAGGTATCTTGGGGTTTTATTCACGAGTGAAGGAAGAATGGAGTGTGAGATTGACAGACGGACTGGTGCAGCACCTTCAGTATTGCAGACTCTGTGCCGGTTTGTGGTCGTGAAGAAGGAGCTGAGCTGTAAGACAAAGCTCTCTTTTCACCGGTCGGTCTACGTTCCTATCCTCACCTGTGGTCATGAACTCTGGGTAGTGACCGAAAGAATGAGATTGTGGATAGTTCTGGGGCACGCGCATGCTCACAAGACAAGAACTTGACAAGTTGTTTAATGATATAAAATATATTTTGTTAGCAAAGAATAGAGTCCTAAAATTTATTAAACATGACTTCTTTATTTAGAGAAAAAAAATCTAAATTGTGCTGTGAAAAACTAGAAAAAATAAATAAATTTTAAAGCGAAAGAGGAAAAGAGGGGCAGGTATCGCTCTTGCTTTGAGTTTATACTCTTTGTCACATGCGTGCTGTGGGTGACAAGCGTCCAGAGCATCATAAAAACAGCAGTGGAGGTGTCAGTTATTTATTTATCGTCTCAGCAGCAGAGGGGAGCAACACGGTTCAAGCATGGCTCCCAAAACGACAAGACAATCATAGTTGTTCATAACTTTATTATTAGTAAACCTGAGAGTTGCCGGATCCGAGCAAGCAGTTGCTGGAAAGCATCATGTCAAAATAAGAGCGTTCCCAAATCTTTTTCCAGCTGGATCCAGCTCAAATTAAACACTGCTGTATTGATATTATGAGTGATTCTAAGCATTTCCTCCTCACGGGGCCGCGCTCTCATGCCGTTGGCAAATGCAACTGTTTCTCCAAGCTAACGGCTAAAGTTGTTGTTTAGGAAGGCCAAAGAGGAGACATATGGATGCAGTTAGAGAGGACATGGAGGTAGTTGGAGTGAGGACAGAGGACACAGAGGACAGAGTGAGATGGAGGAGGATGAATCACTGTGGAGACTCCTGAAGAGGGAAAAGCTGAAAGAAGAAGAATAGCTAATGTTGAGTCAAGCCATAAGACAATAAATGCTCCCGTCCTCGTCCCCATTATCTTAACAGACAAAGGTACAAGTAAAGCAATGAGACTGAAAAAGAGTGAAGGAGACACTGAGTGTGTAAGCTGTACAGTTTAAAAGATGTCAGAAATAAAATGAGACTCTTGAATGAAGATGAGCGAGTCAAGAAGCAAAAGTGTTGTCTGAACACAATTTAATTGCCTTCTGCTACAGCTGTTAATGCATTAATTTATTTTAACCTCCCTGCCTTTTTTATATTAAATGATAAACTCCACAATTTTTATTTCAGTCATTCCTAAATACCAGATCCCCTCCCTGGGCTGCCACCTTACCGTGGTGGAGGGGTTTGAGTGTCCCAATGATCCTAGGAGCTATGCTGTCAGGGGCATTATGCCCCTAGTAGAGTCACCCATGGCAGACAGGTCCTAGGTGAGGGCCCAGACAAAGTGCAGCCCAAAGACCCCGATGATGAGAGAAATAAACGGACCTAATGTTCCCTTGCCTGGACGTGGGTCACCGGGGCCACACTCTGGAGCCAGGCCTGGAGGTGGGGCATGCGTGCGAGCGCCTGGTGGCTGGGCTTTTACCCATGGAGCTCGGCCGGGCACAGCCCAAAGAGGAGACGTGGGTCCCCCTTCCCATGGGCTCACCACCTGTGGGAGGGGCCAAAGGGGTCGGGTGAAATGTGGGATGGGTGGTGGCCGAGGGCAGGGACCCTGGCAGTCTGATCCTCGGCTACAGAAGCTGGCTATTGGGATGTGGAATGTCACCTCACTGGTGGGGAAGGAGCCTGAGCTGGTGTGTGAGGTTGAGAGGTTCCGGCTAGAAATAGTCAGACTCACCTATACGCATGGCTCTGGCTCTGGAACCAGTTTCCTTGAGAGGGGCTGGACACTCTTCCACTCTGGAGGTTGCCCCTGGTGAGAGGCGCCGAGCAGGAGTGGGCATACTTATTGCCCCACAACTTGGTGCCTGTGTGTTGGGGTTCACCACGGTGAATGAGAGGGTGGCCTCCCTCCGTCTACGTGTGGGGGGATGGGTTCTGACTGTCGTTTGTGCTTTTGTACCAAACGGCAGTTCAGATTATCCACCCTTTTTGGAGTCCTTGGAGGGGGTACTGGAAAGTGAACCTCCTAGGGACTCCCTTGTTCTGCTGGGGGACTTCAATGCTCATGTGGGCAATGACAGTGAGACCTGGAGGGGTGTGGTTGGGAGGAACGGCCCCCCTGATCTGAACCAGTGTGGTGTTTTGTTGTTGGATTTCTGTGCTCGTCATGGATTGTCAATAACTAACACCTTGTTCAAGCATAAGGGTGTCCATATGTGCTCTTGGCACCAGGACACCCTAGGCCGCAGTTCGATGATCGACTTTGTCATCGTCTCATCTGATCTGCAGCCACATGTCTTGTACACTCGGGTGAAGAGAGGGGCGGAGCTGTCCACTGATCACTACCTGGTGGTGAGTTGGCTCCGATGGTGGGTGAGGATGCCGGTCAGACCTGGCAGACCCAAATGTATTGTGAGGGTTTGCTGGGAACATCTAGCAGAGTCTCCTGTGAGACGGAGTTTTAACTCCCACCTCCGGGAGAACTTCGAAGATCTTCCGAGTGAGGTGGGGGACATTGAGTCTGAGTGGACCATGTTTCGTGCATCTATTGTCGAGGCGGCTTACCGGAGCTGCGGCCGCAAGGTTGTCATGCCTATCGCGGCGGCAACCCTCGAACCCGATGGTGGACACCGTCGGTGAGGGATGCTGTCAGGCTGAAAAAGGAGTCCTATTGGGCCTTTTTGGCCTGTGGGACCCCGGAAGCAGCTGATGGGTACCGGCAGTCCAAGCAACATGCGGCTCGGGTGGTCGCTGAGGCAAAAACTCGGGCATGGGAGGAGTTCGGAGAGGCCATGAAGAATGACTTCCGCACTGCTTCAAGGCGATTCTGGTCCACCATCCGGCGTCTCAGGGGGGGAAAGCGGTACACCACCAACACTGTTTATAGTGGGAGAGGTGTGCTGCTGACCTCAACTCGGGATGTTGTGTGTCGGTGGGCGGAATACTTTGAAGACCTCCTCAATCCCACCGGCACATCTTCCACTGAGGAAGCAGAGCCTGAGGACTCTGGGTCGGGCCCTCCAATCTCTGGTGCTGAGGTCACCGAGGTGGTTTAAAAGCTCCTCGGTGGCAGGGCCCCAGGGATGGATGAGATTCGCCCGGATTTCCTTAAGGCTTTGGATGTTGTAGGGTTGTGTTGGCTTACGTGACTCTGCAATATTGCGTGGACATCGGGGAAATTCCCCTGGATTGGCAAACCGGGGTGGTGGTCCCCCTATTCAAAAACGGGGACTGTAGAGTGTGTTCCAACTACAGGGGAATCACGCTCTTAAGCCTCCCTGGTAAGGTCTATTCGGGGGTTCTGGAGAGGAGCGTCCGTCGGATAGTCGAACCTCGGATTCAGGAGGAGCAGTGTGGTTTTCGTCCTGGCTGTGGAACACTGGACCAGCTCTACACTCTCAGCAGGGTCCTGGAGGGTGCGTGGGAGTTTGCCCAACCGGTCTACATGTGCTTTGTGGACTTGGAGAAGGCGTTCGACCGTGTCCCTCGGGGAACCCTGTGGGGGGTACTCTGGGAGTATGGAGTACCGGGCCCTTTGATATGAGCTGTTAGGTCCCTGTATGACCGATGTCAGAGCCTGGTCCGCATCGCCGGCAGTAAGTCGGGCTTGTTCCCATTGAGAGTTGGACTCTGCCAAGGTTGCCCTTTTTCACCGATTCTGTTCATAACTTTTATGGACAGAATTTCTAGGCGCAGTCAAGGTGTTGAGGGGATCCGCTTTGGTGGCCTTAGGATTGCGTCTCTGCTTTTTGCAGATGATGTGGTCTTATTGGCTTCATCAGATCGTGATCTACAGCTTTTGTTGGAGCGGTTCACAGCCGAATGCGACGCGGCCGGGATGATGATCAGTTCCTCCAAATCCGAGGCCATGGTCTTGAGTCGGAAAAGGGTAGCGTGAACTCTCCGGGTCAGGGAGGAGGTCCTAACCCAAGTAGAGGAGTTTAAGTATCTTGGGGTCTTGTTCACGAATGAGGGAAAAATGGGGCGTGAGATCGATAGGCGGATAGGTGCAGCGTCTGCAGTTAAGCAGGCGCTGTACAGGTCTGTCGTGGTGAAGAGAGAGCTGAGTCAAAAGGCGAAGATCTCAATTTGCCGATCGATCTACGTTTCTACCCACATCTATGGTCACGAGCTTTGGGTTGTGACCGAAAGAATGAGATCTCGGATACAAGCGGCCGAAATTAGTTTCCTCTGCAGGGTGTCTAGGCTCTCCCTTAGAGCTAGGGTGAGAAGCTTGATCATCCGGGAGGGACTCAGAGTAGAGCCGCTGCTTCTCCACGTCGAGAGGAGCCGGGGTGGCTTGGGCATCTGTTTAGGATGCCTTCTGGACGCCTCCCTGGTGAGGTGTTTCGGACACGTCCCACCGGAAGGAGGCCCAGACGAAGACCCAGGACACGCTGGAGGGA